>NW_008710663.1:1877-209552 GCF_000327385.1 Lottia gigantea
GGTAAAGTTGTCTGGAAAGGGCTCTGGTGAGAGACAAAATCCAACTGTTGTCAGATCACAAGAAAGATGATGCACCAGAGCAGAATGACGATGACACATTAGGGAAGAATGACAATGAAGCATCAAGGAAGAATGTCATGATGCAAAAGCGAACAATGGCGCTGATGTACCAAAGAAGGATAACGTTAACGCAGCAGAGAAGAACGGTAATAACGCAACAGATTCTAAAGTACATCCTCTGTCTGATAGGAAAATGAATAAAGAGGCACACTTGATACCGGTGACTTCTTCATCAGGAGACAATGCTACAAAAGCCGAGAATGAAAACGACCAAGGCATGTCACGTGATAGTAATAGTGTTGAGCATCAACCAAATCACACCCTCGCTCCTAGTAATTCAAATGATATACATTCAGATGATGAATTCGGTAAAGAATCTCTACTCAAAAGAAATAAGATGTCCGGAAAGGGCTCTGGTGAAAACAAAACTGGCAAGTGTCATGAGCACAATCAAGGTGAACAGATAACATCAGAGCAATCCAAGACTCTCGGTGGAATTTCAGTCATTTCAGCACCTAAAAAGCTACCAGAACGAGATGGACAAAAATTTGCTTCTAGAAATCTGAAAGGAAAAACACCAAGAAAACCAGAAAATGACACTACTACATCAAAGACAGAATATCAACCCACTGTATTCTCTGGGATTGAAAGTGTACCATTGCCAGACACTGCGAAAAGTGACCTTAACGCACCAGAGGAGATTATAGATGACAAGCAAAACATGAATGAAGACGCAGCAGAGAAGAATGACGATGGTGCATTAATGAATACCCCATATGTGGAACAAAGTAGTAATGTTTTTGAGCATCAACCAAATCACCAATCGTCCACCAATGTCGCGAAACAAACTCAAAGTGAACCTGGAATAGATCCTAAAGCTGGTAAAAAGGACAAATCTGTCCAAGTCACTTGCACTACCCTCGCCCCTGGTAATGTAAATGATCTGCATTTTGATAATGTAAAGTTGTCTGGAAAGGGCTCTGGTGAAGACAAAATCCAACTGTTGTCAGATCACAAGAAAGATGATGCACCAGAGCAGAATGACGATGACACATTAGGGAAGAATGACAATGAAGCATCAAGGAAGAATGTCGATGATGCAAAAGCGAACAATGGCGCTGATGTACCAAAGAAGGATAACGTTAACGCAGCAGAGAAGAACGGTAATAACGCAACAGATTCTAAAGTACATCCTCTGTCTGATAGGAAAATGAATAAAGAGGCACACTTGATACCGGTGACTTCTTCATCAGGAGACAATGCTACAAAAGCCGAGAATGAAAACGACCAAGGCATGTCACGTGATAGTAATAGTGTTGAGCATCAACCAAATCACACCCTCGCTCCTAGTAATTCAAATGATATACATTCAGATGATGAATTCGGTAAAGAATCTCTACTCAAAAGAAATAAGATGTCCGGAAAGGGCTCTGGTGAAAACAAAACTGGCAAGTGTCATGAGCACAATCAAGGTGAACAGATAACATCAGAGCAATCCAAGACTCTCGGTGGAATTTCAGTCATTTCAGCACCTAAAAAGCTACCAGAACGAGATGGACAAAAATTTGCTTCTAGAAATCTGAAAGGAAAAACACCAAGAAAACCAGAAAATGACACTACTACATCAAAGACAGAATATCAACCCACTGTATTCTCTGGGATTGAAAGTGTACCATTACCATCTGGTGAAAACAAAACTGGCAAGTGTCATGAGCACAATCAAGGTGAACAGATAACATCAGAGCAATCCAAGACTCTCGGTGGAACTTTAAAAGTCATTTCAGCACCTAAAAAGCTACCAGAACGAGATGGACAAAAATGTGCTTCTAGAAATCTGAAAGGAAAAACACCAAGAAAACCAGAAAATGACACTACTACATCAAAGACAGAATATCAATCCACTGGATCTTCTGGGATTGAAAGTGGACCATTGCCAGACACTACGAAGAGTGACATTAATGCAGCAGAGAAGAATGAAGATGATGCAATAATGAATACCCCAAATGTGGAACAAAGCATAAATGATGACGCACAAAGGAATATTGTTCAAGACGCAGCAGAGATGAATGACGATGACGCATCACACAAGAACAACGATGGTAGATCAATGAAGAATGTAGATGGCGAGCAAAGCATAAATGACGACTCACAAAGGAAGATTGTCGATCACGCAGCAGATAATGGATTTGCAGAAAATTCGTCACTTTTACGAGAATTCGACTACATTAAAACTACTTATTCTGAATCTACTATTGAAAATGATGATGATAATGAAGATGAAGAGGATAAAGATTGTAATTCCGGTGACGCTTTAGGGATGGATGACGATGACGCATCTGGGAAGAATGAACGTATTGACGATACCGGAACTCATGTTGATGCTGCTACTACAATAGATGATGTTGATCATGATGTTAATAATGAGGAAGAAGAACAACCATCAACAGATGTAGTGAACTCTGTAACAGAACAACAATCATCAGTTGTAGTGAACTCTGACCAACAGCAACCATTAATAGATGTGGTGAACTCTGTTACAGAACAACCATCATCAGGTGTAATAAACTCTGACCAACAACAACCATCAATAGATGTGGTGAACTCTGTTACAGAACAACCATCATCAGGTGTAATAAACTCTGACCAACAACAACCATCAATAGATGTGGTGAACTCTGTTACAGAACAACCATCATCAGGTGTAATAACCTCTGACCAACAACAACCATCAATAGATGTGGTGAACTCTGTTACAGAACAACCATCATCAGATGTAATAAACTCTGTAACAGAACAACCATTATCAGATGTAGTGAACTCTGTTACAGAACAAACATCATCAGGTGTAGTAAGCAGCACAAACTCGACACCCTTTGTGTTTGGTGATGTAAACTCCGCACCGATGGTAACTAAACCATACATGTTTGGAACAAGGAACCCTGGGACCACCTTTGGATTGACAACAGTTTCAAGTCCTAAACAAACTACTCAACCATCAGCAAATATTATGAGCAGCACGAACTCGGCACCCTTTGTGTTTGGTGATTCAAACTCCGCGCCGATGGCAACAAATACAAATATATTTGGAACATGGAACCTCGGGACCTTTCCTGGATTTTCAACAGTTTCAAGTCCTAAACAAACTACTCAACCATCAGCAAATATCATGAGCAGCACAAACTCGGCACCCTTTGTGTTTGGTGATTCCAGCTCGGCGCCGATGGCAACTAAACCAAACATTTTTGGAACACGGAACCTCGGGACCTTTCCTGGATTTTCAACAGTTTCAAGTCCTAAACAAACTACTCAACCATCAGCAAATGTCATGAGCAGCACAAACTCGGCATCCATTCCGCTATTTGGTGATTCAAACTCAGCGTCGATGGCAACAAATCCAAATATATTTGGAATATTGAACCCCGGGACCACTTTGGGATTGACAACAGTTTCAAGTCAAAATACCCAACCATCAGCAGATACAATTGCTACTACGGTCATTACACGACAACATCGGAATTTCATTCCGAATATAATTGAGGTAAGCATCAATTTGTTAAGATTTCATTATATCATCTGTACTTGACTCCTCGGGAATGGAATGGTTAGTGCTCTCTAGGCTTGCTGATGTGTATATATTCAGAAACATCTGCCTTTACTCCAGCCCCTGAAAATCATTTTGTCAGTTGTCAGCTGGTGTAGAGACAGAAAAACTAGGCCTTTTAAATCGTGTATATTTGGTCAAACATATTAATGCCCATGTGGGATTTGTAAATATTAAACGTTAATAAAATATATTTGTGCACACCTGGACATCGGGTACGTATACATAAATGGTCAAGGTAGAATTGGCATTGACGAAAAGCATACAAGTGTTAACAGCATTGGTAACAATACTACTTATCCTACCCTGAAATAAGAGTAGACTGTGCATTATATCCCTTGGAAGCCTTGCTGGGTGTGCCCTTTAAAACTAACACATGTTACTAAATATAGATTAATTTGGCAATTTCAGACTGGTGGCCAGAGTGAGCATCAAACAGATACCGGTACAGTCAATTCCAGGACTGAAAGTGGCAGGGCAATTTCACTCAGCACTCACAGGTTCGAATCTTTTCGATGGTATCATCGTCATTTATAGCTTAAACTAGAATTGGTTGGTCGTTTGGCATCATTTTTTTTTCCATGAGAAGCATTCGACTCCGTGGCACCTAATCGACTAGCAGACGACAATCCTACTCTCTACCAATTTAGCTGTTCCACTGTTCATACAATCTTACTCCATACCGACTGAACTATCTCACTATCATAACAGACAACAACACAACTCTCTACAGGCTGTACTATCTCACTATCATAACAGACAACAACACAACTCTCTACAGACTGTACTATCTCACTATCATAACAGACAACAACACAACTCTCTACAGACTGTACTATCTAACTATCATAACAGACAACAACACAACTCTCTACAGACTGTACTATCTCACTATCATAACAGACAACAACACAACTCTCTACAGACTGAACTATCTCACTATCATAACAGACAACAACACAACTCTCTACAGACTGTACTATCTCACTATCATAACAGACAACAACACAACTCTCTACACACTGTACTATCTCACTATTATAACAGACAACAACACAACTCTCTACAGACTGTACTATCACACTATCATAACAGACAACAACACAACTCTCTACAGACTGTACTATCTCACTATCATAACAGACAACAACACAACTCTCTACAGACTGAACTATCTCACTATCATAACAGACAACAACACAACTCTCTACAGACTGTACTATCTCACTATCATAACAGACAACAACACAACTCTCTACAGACTGTACTATCTCACTATCATAACAGACAACAACACAACTCTCTACAGACTGAACTATCTCACTATCATAACAGACAACAACACAACTCTCTACAGACTGAACTATCTCACTATTATAACAGACAACAACACAACTCTCTACCGACTGTACTATCCACATATCCTATTTCTTTGCCATTGTTATGTTTAAAACTCACTCAATTGTGACTTGTTTTCGTCCAAGTGGCAACTAATTAATTTCTCAATTTTTTAGAGAGCCCGTTGTTCGTAAAAAAAAAGAAGATGTATGTCGACTTCACAAACGTCGTGGGGCGTTTTACTGCTCGGATTGCCGGTCTATAATCTGTCCAAAATGTTTCCTGAATTCACACCAACATCATGACGTTGACGATCTGCAAGATTTTGGGACAAAAGTCCGAGAAAATTTAGAAAAACTGAAAGAAGAGGCCAAAAAGGAGATCGATCATATCAACGATTTTAACACAGAAGTAAACGAAAAGAAATCGGAGATTAAAAAACGGAGCTTTGAAGTTGAAGATGAGATAGATGACAGGGTCCGTAAATTTTGCCACCACATCAAATCCCACGGTAAAAAATTGAAAGAGCAACTTTCCAAACAAAGAAAGGAACAACAGTTGATTCTCCAGGAGGCGCAAGACAACAGTAATAAACACAAACGAAAACTGAAAATGTTGGTGGATGAAATCTCCGAGAGTTACGTTTATGAAACAATTGAAGATGTGGTGTCAAAGATGCCGAAACTTTCTAAGCGGCTTGAGGTAATTATAGTTCCAGATCGAAACCGAGCAATACAGAATGTATCGTTACCACCATTAGAAGACAGTCCTTGTGATGTCGACTCTTTGATTGACATGTTTGGGGGTTTAAGTATGGTTGAACGCACTGACAGAACACCGATTGAGCGTACTCGACAACTTAACACCAGAAGAGTGGAGTCTACTGAAGAGACGATTGGACGTGGTCGACCAAGAGGAGATGCTCCGAGAAGAGTGGCCAGCGGTAGAAACAAGCCGGCATCTGTTGAAGATCTGTTAAATGGTCATCACGATCTACAAAGTCTTCTTGTAGACGAGGATTCCGATTCTTCACACAGTGAGACAGAGGATACAATGGATCAAACACGAATTGCAGGGGTACAGACAGAACCAATTTTGAGGCCAGCTGTTGGAAAACTTCAATCTCCAACAAGTGAATCAACAATATCGCATTCTTTAACAGAGGGACCAACCAACGAATTAAGATTGGAAATTAGAAACATGTTTAAAACCGAAATAGCAAATGCTCTGACAGACCTTCAAATACCTGTACAGACTCAAAGGAAGATCTCTCAGCAGACGACGAACCTCGACGATTCCACACCAGAGACCACTAGAGCGAATCAATCGACGCAGACTTCTGAACCGGTAACCAGTGACCCCCAACAGATGGGAAGAACATGGGCAACAACGTACTCACGACCATCTGAAACCTCTCAGCTACAAACTGGTCACCTTCAAAGTTTCGAACATACATCTCATCCTGATTCGAACCAGACTGGCATACATTCTTCTTATCAAATTCCATCTCGACCAGACCCCCAAAACATTTCTAATGGCGGATATTTGCCCTCTAGAGGGATCAACCAACCAAAGTCAATGCTAACACAAGATCTCCCATACAACCAGTCACAACTTGGCCACAACATAGTTATTGTTCCTGCGGGAACGCAGTTTTCTGTTCCTTTCCAGGCCAACAGTTCTACACCAACACGGCAAACCAGTACACCACGTTTGGATAGCAATGTACCGTCCATGGTGGAACAAGGTGAAAGGATCTTTGAAGGAGCAGGGTACTCGAACACACCACTCGCATCCCGGCAGAAATTAGTAACTGTGGACTCCTCATCCACAAATTTTCAAGATTCAACAGGAAATGTCCCTGGGTCCATCGGATATTGCACATTTCGACAAACAATGCCTGTGGAATTTAATCAGAAGCCCTCTGTACATAACCCAACACCTATACGACCACCGATGGAAGCAGTCGGGACTTCTACACCATTAACTACTGTACAATCGCTGCACTCTGGGCAGAATCATCCAAATTATCCACAACCAATCATACCTACAAGCCTAGCTGCAAGCGGATTTTCCACGACATCACTTGCATCACCATCGATGACTTTGGACTCTGGACAGCATCAACAATCAAATTATCAACAGCAAGCTGCTCAGCAGCGTCAAGCTTCCTCTCGACCACAAAATGAGTCTCTTTCGACCAACAATTCATCATTGAACCATACTGGCACTATGGTAGGTCAATTGTTGCTACCACTAGCATCACGCGAATATGGATTTGGACAAATGACACAAACCCTTACAACTCGATCTACCACAACTGACGAAACAGTGGCATGGATTATTGACGTCCACGGCCAACAGATGCTTAACTTAAGATTGCGACTCAACGTGGATCCCAAGACCTTTAAAGGCAGGGTGCTGGCAAATTTTAAATTGGCCATATTGAATTGGAGAAACGAGGTCAGCATAGAAAAGCGGGACCAATTCTTATTTACTGCAGCAAACTGGTACGAATGGACAGATATTATTTCCTGGGCCCAATTAGTCATGCCGGAGAAAGGTTTCATTAATGAAGAAGAGTGGTTTTATCTTTCTTTAAGTGCTGAGACCCAGATTCAAATATAATCACTTTAGATTCAGCCCAATTACAAATAGATAGCAATTTCGTTTCTATTATTTTCGAAATTTTTCGTTTCCATTGTATTCTAACCTGTATTGTTTTTAACACGTTCTTATGACGTTGTTTTTAGCGTGTCATGAAGGCCAAATTCTAGCATAAACCCACTCATCTTGCTCTACTTTTGGTTTCGCTTTCCCACGATTCATCCGAATCGAGAAAATTCCCGACATGATACTCCTTCAGTAGATACTTTCGCTGATTAATTTTAACATTATTTTTGTAATTTGATAGTTTTGCTTTCTGTACATATCTCCGCCTACTTATTAAATTTAAAATCGATTTTTGTAATTCGAGCAACTGATGTCAGAAAAAGATTCAATATTTTCCTGTTTATCATTTTGAAAGTTGTCATGTTATGTTAAACAACCAAAAACACTGTCAGATCATACATGACAAATGAAATCACCCGCCGATAAAACACGACACGAGATATCAAGATTTGCATGTTAATCAATTATCATCATTAATGAAATTTATACCATTATAATTATGAATTCTTAATTTTTATGAATAAACATTTTATAGTATTATTAGAAATACATGATTGTGTTGAGCACTATTTTAACAGTGGAAATATTTTATCAATGTATAGCGTTATTAGGAAAAGGTCCGGTATGTTACAGGCTTCATTGTACATAGAGCTCCATTGCGCCATTTTTTTTTCCATTCCTTTTTTAATATCATACAAAATTTATTTTTGATATTTGTCGTATTCCAGTTAGTATTTGATTTGTAGAATTTTTATGTGATCAGTTATCCCCCTTGAATCACTGTGCTATTACCCCGAGATACCTAGTCATAGCACCACATAGTGTTACCCATTCAACAATCATATACAATAACAATGTTACAGGACAACTATTATCAATTTTGTGGGTAGATTTGGGCCATGTATACAATATGAAAAGTCTTCGGGAGTACAAGAACTGTACGAAATCCCTTCGAATATACATCAAACTAGAAACTTTACTTTCTATTTCTATCTTTACTGGTTTTCCTGGGGTTTTGGTACGTCTTGTCGACAAGGCTTTAATGGGAAATACGGCGAGTGCATGCTCGAGTGGGATTTGCCCCAACGTCGCAGAGTCTCAAGAAAAGAAGACTCATCAATGTATCATTTCAAACGAGGGTAATAATGGAAACACATGGATTTGAAGGCTCAAATTTGACGGTAAGCAGTGAACACTATTACTGATTGGCTTAGCTAAAAAAAAATCCGTTTCTGAGACTTAGGAACGATTGGCCAATGGTCTTACGGATGGCAAGCGTGTTTAAGTCTTGTAAAGGATATCTGACATCTTATCCCGGACCCGAAAACTCTTTTTCACGGAAGCCCAAAATCACCAACCATTAAAATTGAAGAAAAAAACTTACATTTTAAAAAGAATAAAAGCATGTTACAAAATATCAACAAAAAAAAACAAGTTTTACGCAGATTCAAAGACAAAGCAAGAAAAAATAAAGATTGGATAAAAAATCTGATGTTTAAAACGTAACCAAGATCAAATCCACACTGAAGAAATACAGTAGAACGATCTGATTGGATAATAAAACTAAATTTAAAATCCATTTTTGTGATTGACTTTAAAATCATCGTAAGTTAAGTTTTCAAGAATAAGGCCCGAGCTAGTAATTCAATAGCCGACGAGAAGACATGGTATTAAGAGTCTCTAATCGATAGATAGCTCCGAGATTCACATAATAAGCCACACCCCCATAGTTACGGTTGCTAAGCCTATATCACATATTAATATAGATGGCTGTAATGTCATACGTAAGGTATGCTATTTCAATTGTTCAGATTCCGATGGTCAACGTCAACGTCATTCAATTCCAACTGATTCTGCTGATTCTGATGACAAACCTCGTTGTCTCTTGAGATCACCTCTGACACATCGGTTTCAGACTCGTTCAATGGTGTCGGAGTCTGAGTGATGGTCTTCGCGAGCCTCGGTATCAACGTTGGCTTCATTTAATTCAGGTCGATCATTCTTGCTCTGATCACAATCCTGGCTGTCTTTAGACAAAACATCTTTCCTGTAACTGTTTCCAAACTCGTTCAATGGTGTCGGACTCTGATGGTCTGCTTCAACCTTTATTTCCGGACTAACAATCTGGTTCTGATCACGATCCTGGCTGTCTTTAGAGTTCACCTCATTCCTGAAACGGGTTCCAGTCTCGTCCAATGGCGTTGGATCATTCTGATTCTGATACCGGATTTCTTTAGAGATCAACTCCTTCTCGGAACCAATTTCAGTCGTCAACTCATTGCCGAGTCCCGAATCACTGTGTTTCATGACCTGCCCATTATCAGAGGTCGAAAAAGTCGGACAATCTTCCTTTTCTCGATCTTCCTCCGAATGCGTCTCAATTTCGGATATATCATTACGGTCAGTTAAATTCCGTATTTTGAACTTAGTGTCAGAAATTTTTGACTTTTGATGCTCGTTCCTCAATTTTAATTCATTAAGAGGTGATGAGTTGCGCCATATTTTGGTTTCAATAATTGAAAGGTTTTGCAAGATGTCCGAAAAATTACCATGTTGTTGCGGCTCAAATTTGTGGATGATATCCGAGTAAGGATTATTATACTCGTTTAAACCATCTTTAGATTCGTCCATCTTGAGTTTTAAATTTGAAAAACTAGTTTGAGAAAGCTTGGAGAACTTTAAACTTAGCTTTAGTAGCCTTTGAGTCTTCTCAGTCTGGTCTTTTAAACCCGTTAAATTCTGTATCACTTTGTCCAGGTCTTGGCATTTTTCCTTCGTCACTGTCTGAACCTTTTGAATGAGGTCCAGCTTCCGTTGATAAACTTCCTGGAGAATATCTTCATATTCTTTTTCAATTCGAGATTCTTCTGATTTGCCTTCTGATTTGATTTTGTTTTGTTGGCTGACCAGATGGTTAATTGAACTCTCGAATTCATGAAGTAAATAATCAACTTTCCAACAAGTTTCATCTTGATCGTCTACGGCCGGATTCTTGGACTGGTCATCTTGTTTATCAACTTTCCCACAGGTTTCATCTCGATCGTCTACAGCCTGACCCTTGGGTCGATCGTCATGTTTCTGATGAAGCAAATAATTCCCACAGGTTTCATAACGATCCCCTACAACCTGATCGTTGCTGTTGTCACCATGTTTAAAGGAAGCAGATTTCGTTGGGTACAGTACAATTCGTTCCCAGTCATGCCACTTGTGATCAACCAGACATACACTGCAACATTGTTTTGAGCAATCTACACAAAAAAACTCAACATCGTATGATCCATGACGGCTCTTTTGACCATTAAAGTTTATTTTAGCATGAGAGAAATTTCTCCGTATTCCAAATTTTGCTGTTAGGGCAGGTTTGCTGTTGCTATTTGTTGGCCACGCTGGGGTACCAAATGGAGAGCTGCTAGTTGTTGGGGCACCAAATAGAGAGCTGCTAACTGATGTTTTACCAGATGAAGAGCTGCTAGTTGTTGGGGCACCAAAAGGAGAGCTGCTAACTGATGTTTTACCAGATGAAGAGCTGCTAGTTGTTGGGGCACCAAAAGGAGAGCTGCTAGTTGTAGCGGAACCAAATAGAGAGCTGCTAGTTTTTGGAGTACCAGACGATGAGCTGCTAGTTTTTGGAGTAACAGACGGTGAGCTGCTAGTTGTTGCGGTACCAAATAGAGACCTGCTAGATGGTGTTTTACCAAATAGAGAGCTGCTAGTTGTTGAGGTACCAAATAGAGACCTGCTAGTTGTTGTGGTACCAAAAGGAAAGCTACTAGTTTTTGTGGTATCAGATGGTGAGCTGCTAGTTGTTGTGGTACCAAATACAGAGCTGCTAGTTGTTATGGTACCAAAATGAAAGCTGCTAGTTGTTGTGGTATCAGATGGTGAGCTGGTGCTAGTTGTTGCGGTCCCAAATAGAGAGCTGCTAGTTTTTGGAGTACCAGACGATGAGCTGCTAGTTTTTGGAGTAACAGACGGTGAGCTGCTAGTTGTTGCGGTACCAAATAGAGACCTGCTAGATGGTGTTTTACCAAATAGAGAGCTGCTAGTTGTTGAGGTACCAAATAGAGACCTGCTAGTTGTTGTGGTACCAAAAGGAAAGCTACTAGTTTTTGTGGTATCAGATGGTGAGCTGCTAGTTGTTGTGGTACCAAATACAGAGCTGCTAGTTATTATGGTACCAAAATGAAAGCTGCTAGTTGTTGTGGTATCAGATGGTGAGCTGGTGCTAGTTGTTGCGGTCCCAAATAGAGAGCTGCTAGTTTTTGGAGTACCAGACGATGAGCTGCTAGTTTTTGGAGTAACAGACGGTGAGCTGCTAGTTGTTGCGGTACCAAATAGAGACCTGCTAGATGGTGTTTTACCAAATAGAGAGCTGCTAGTTGTTGAGGTACCAAATAGAGACCTGCTAGTTGTTGTGGTACCAAAAGGAAAGCTACTAGTTTTTGTGGTATCAGATGGTGAGCTGCTAGTTGTTGTGGTACCAAATACAGAGCTGCTAGTTGTTATGGTACCAAAATGAAAGCTGCTAGTTGTTGTGGTATCAGATGGTGAGCTGGTGCTAGTTGTTGCGGTCCCAAATAGAGAGCTGCTAGTTTTTGGAGTACCAAAGAAAGAGTTGGTGCTAGTTGTTGGGTTACCAAATAGAGAGCTGCTAATTTTTGGAGTACCAAATAGAGAACTGGTGCTAGTTGTTGGGTTACCAAATAGAGAGCTGCTAGTTTTTGGAGTATCTAATAGAGAGCTGCTGCTAATTGTTGTGGTACCAAATAGAGATCCTCCAGTTGTTGGAGTACAAACTGAAAAGCTGCTGGTGGTCTCTTGTTGAGTTAGATTGGTTGGTTCGATTTTTGAACGACCAAATAATGGTGCTACGAAAGTAGAAGTCGTTTTAGTCTGACTGGATAGCCATGGTTGTTTTTGGTAGTCTTCAAACCTCAATTCCTGAAATAAAACAGGCTAGATTCATGATAACCATATACTACAATTGTATTTTATGTCGATGAAACAAACTGTTAAATTCATCTATGGCTTTAAATAGTCAATAGTTTAACTCAACGTATAACTATGCACTGAAAGCGATGCTACACGTAGAATTAATGGAATGTTACGTTACCTTCCTTTTCGCACTTAATTTGACTAATTGATACTGACAAGGCCGTGTAATGTGGAATAATGGGAATTTTGTCGATTCTTCGACTTTTTAATACCATTAATTGAATATATGAAGAACTATCTGGTTATTTGGTGCAGAAAAGTAGGACGTAAAACTCTATTTTATTTGATCTAATGTCTTACCTCCATACTGCTGTTCTCGTACTCTCTCATGGCAGAAATACATTGATGTCTAGTTGATATAGACGTAGACTGACCATTTTTAAGCATACAATCGTGCCCAGTTGGTGGGTCAAATTTTGTAAGATTGGGCATGATGTTTCTAAAAACAGTAAAAATAATTAATGAAATAGGGGGGGGGGGGGGGTTAATTAATTGAACGTCTATCAGCGATGTTTTTACGTAATTATGTAATTTAGCGATGAGATGAATTTCTGACAAATATTTTGGTACAACAACTTTTAAAAACGTATTTTCAAATTTGTTAAGAATAAAGTTGGGATACAATTGGGGTTGCAAACCATTTTTCTAGGGGGTCAAATGCCCCAATTGATTTGGTGCATAGTGAATTGCTGACACATATTTTGGGGCAAAGTTATAAAAACCGTATTCTTAAATTTGTTGAAAATAAAGTTAAGGTACAATTGGGGGTGCAAACCATTTTTCTAGGGGGTAAAATGCCGGGCCTCCACCAACCCCCCCAACCCCATCATCATCTTAACTAATATTTTGGTCAATGTTCTAATAACAACGTTTGATTTCCCTAGTCGATTTTTATCTATCTATCCAGTTTCTTTCGATTTTGATTTTTGACTAACTGTAAAGGCTCCTGTAGGCCTACAGGTTTTTATTCAACACTGCTATCCATTACATACAGTGACACTGTGACAGTATATTTAGATCAACGTATTAAATTTGACCTAAATTGGTTAATAAAGCTAGCTATGTTAATGTATTATACGTTGTTAAATAGGAAGATATCTAAAAGCGTCGCTTGAAATTACAATCTTTAAAATACAAAGAAAGAGTTAATTACCGATTCTTCACTGCAGCAAAATTAAGGCTGTTCCACAAGACTAAACTTATTCGCTGTGCCCGAAGTTTCCGAGACCTTAGTAACTCGATATCCAAAACAAACACAGTCGATCAACCCTGCCTTTATCATTCTAGGAAAACGTATGCCTCGTTTTACGTCTACTTTCGATATTGTTATATTATATTTCTACTTTCGATTCCAATCCAAGTGACATGATAAAGTCTCTGACATCCAGATGTCTCCTGTCTGCGATGGATAATTATATATATTTCGCCACAGCTGTGTCGGACAAAGTGGGGCTGGATGATAGAGCCTACAAACGATTGCCATCTCTTATTCCCATGTTATATCACGAAATTTAAACTTCTTTATCGTTTTCAGAAATATAAACTTTCAAATATGTCGCATGAAAGTCTGACTGATGCTTATTGTATCGCAATAAATTCAGTAATTCTCATATGAATATGATGACCACCAGTGGCGGAGCTAATATAGAGTCAACAAGTTTCAGATTGACCTCTATCAATAATAACTATCAGAGACCAGATATATAAGGTCAGAAAGTTTCAGGCTGTCCGTTAGTTTTTTGGGTTTTTTTAATATTTTTCGTTTCAATTGAAATCTAACATGATGTTTACTGCCGTCCCGTTCCAGCGTTACTTCCAACCAATCCGTTTCATGGTAACAGTGATGAATAGTGGGGTAGCGACATCCAAAGAGGTTGCCAAATTGTCCTAATTTGGGTTTCGCTATCCCATAATTTGTTATGTTATCAACAAACGGGTATGTATATATCAATGAGATGTAGATATATATCAAACATCGATATTTTTGTTTATCTTTTTTTATCTTTTATCAAATTGAATCGACCTCCGAACATATTTCACAAATCTGACCCAGGATCGCGATGTGGAAAGTGGCCGGGACAAAATGAATCTGAAAATTTTGTCGTTGATTTTTCTTTTATTTTTCGCAGGTTAGTCTCGTATTTTCTTACTATCATTTGAATTTTTTTACTGGAGATTGTGGAATATTACTGATTAAAAAAGAACAAATATTGAAATGAAATGATCTCCTTTTAATAGAATACATGTACATGTACACGATGACGGTGTAGAATTTTGGTTTTCGCAATGTACCGGCCAAATTACCTGAATTTTATGCAATTTGAAAGAGTATTTTAGAAGACTGTCATGTTCGAGAAGAAGGTGTTATTAGGCCCAATTTACGAAGCAGTCGTTAGGTTGTCGAATCCTTCAATCCGCCGTTTTTCATTAAAGGGATTGTAAAGATGTTTTTAAATTGTGTATATGTATCGGGGAAACTGATAGCATCAATTTGCATCATTCCAATTTTTAATCAGACGTCCGTGATTCCTGCAATTCCACTAAAATCAAGTGACCTAAACGTACCACCGTAGAAATTTCAAGAAAACCCTATAAACTGTTCTAACTTAATATAGTTAAATGCGTGCACTCAATATTTCCATCGCATGAAAGTAAGTCATGTGTTTCGGTAGTTAAAAGTCAACTTTCTTATCAGAGAGAATCCTACATAGTTTATCTTAAAACAGTGTAACTCTTTGTACCACCAACTACTGTTATATTATCGCGAATCGTGTCTTTTATATCTATATGCTGATAACAATATATCACCAATAAAACTTTCCGGTTTGTTTGTTTCGTTGGTTGGCGGGTTAGTGGGTGTATGGTTGGGTTGGTGGTTGGCTGACTGTCTGACTGTCTGGTTGGTTGGCTGACTGAAACCAAGGTTTAGAATGAAAAACAAATAACAAATTGTTCATATAATGCTGCTTTTATCTTTAAGCTGTGTACTGCGCATGTCCAGCTGGCTGGTCGTCGTTCAATGGAAGATGTTATTACGTCACTACAGCACATCTCAAGTATATAGACGCCGTTAATTTCTGTGCATCAAGGAACGCAACTCTTCCAATCTACTACTCCGACCAAGAGTTTCAATACCTACAGAATATAACTCTACGAGGGCCTCGGCTGTATCAGTGGGCGGGCATTCATTATGATCTTAAGACTTCTAAATGGTTATGGATGGATGGTACAACTAAATATAATACAACCGCCTTGTAAGTGGGATATGAGCCCCTGTAAATATTATGGTTTTGTGTTCATAGACTTTCTGTCGAGGCCTCTAATTGGCTGTATTCGCTAGCGTACAATCTGATCAAATCGCTTCATTTACAAATTTTCATGATACAAGAAAAGTAACTATTCCTTAAAATCGGAATAAACCAAGATTGAATGGTGTAACACATCGAACATAAATGAAACCTATTGTTTAGATCAGTTTATTCCTTTCTTGTAGCCACTGGGTGAGCAATAAGGAAAGAATACCAGCGAAAACTGAGAAATACAACCTTTGTGCTGGAATGTACCCTGCTAGCAGAGCTACATATCTTCTTAACTGTAATGGCGGCTACCAGGTTATTTGCCAGAAGCCCGCTAGTAAGTCAAATCTTCATTTTAACTCAGTTTTCATCTTTGTAACCAAGAATCACTCTTGGGACTATCTTTAAACGGATTTTCATTATTGCCCTCTTATAATTTGTATATCGTCATATACCAACCGGAATGCCAGGTCTTTTCACTTTGCGCATGTTCACTTCGCGGATACTTTGCGGAATAAGGTACAGGATTATCAATTCAGTAGAACATAGAAGAATTTTCGTCCTCATCGCTTCTGGACCCTTACATCATCTATTCACTTCTCTTATTTTCTGCAATATTGATTTCCGGCATTGGACACCACATCAGTCACGCATACCTCCTTTAGTTGCATCAATTTTCCCATATCGTTCATCGTGTATCTTTATTTTCCTGCACTAACCCCTGGCACTTTTACGTGGGGCTGAGCCGACCCTTAGTGTCAACATTTCCAGTCATTGAACTCTAGAATATCTGGTACTATGTGTCCCAATTCCATGGCTCGCTCTCGTTTAAGATTAATAGATACGCCCTGGCATCTGGCATCTGACACTGGATAAGCAGAAGGTCATAAAAGCTTGACACTAGCCACGTTTACACTGCCATAAAACTAGGCCGACTTGAATTGAACCGATCTTGGTCCGGACTCGGCCCGGATAATTCGTGACAGTCTAAACGCGACTATTGTGAAGATGATCTTCCACCGTCATATATATTTGTAGATAGTATCGATAAATGTGACGCAAGTGATGGTTGGTTAGATGTCTCTGGTAAATGCTATAAATATTTCTCCACCCCCAAAACATGGCGGGACGCGCGTGCATCTTGTCAGCAGTACAGTGGAGATCTAGCCGTACCAATATCGTACACGGAGCAGTTAGTACTGGGCGATGTGGTTCCCTGTCAGAATCAGGCGAATGACGTTTGGGTTGGAATATCAGACATAGTGAGTACACATTTCTTTTCTCTTTCGGAACATACGATGCCGTTATGTGGTCGGTCTGCAACTTGACTTTCAAACTTTCTGACAAAGATACCATAAGCGTCGAAATATTGCCCGGTGTGCACAATAATTTTTAGACATATAAAATCCAGAAATTTACAGTTTTCCCTTTAATCTTCTGAGTAGTTTCACAAGTGTCACAAAAATGAACGTTGGATATATAGCGAAACAGGACTCTGTATTCTGTTAGAAATGGGTATGGGGAGTTTTCTCTCTGTGATGACTATAATGTTTTTCTAGACCTCACCTGGGAGATATTTAACAGTGGATTCTGTAACACCACCATATCAACGCTGGAACAGTAAAGTTCGATATCCGTAATGTATTATATTCTGTATTCATTATTTACGAGTTATTGCAATAAGGGATATTGTACACAGATGTACAGATAGATACTACCTTCAGTAGCAGGATGCCTGTGGTTCATGCGGTTTTAGAAATACTCATATGACTCCACTGTAGCAAAGGCTGCTTATATCTCAAAGCGTTTGTGATAAAACGAATTGTCCAAGTGGAATTGTAAGATCCAGTGACCTTTGAATGCCCCAAACTATATAAAAAGGTTTTTTTTATTTTATGATTAATAACTAATACTTATAGCGTACCTGGTGATTCGTGTGTTAGTGCTTTGTCCAGTCAAACGTTCGCCTATGAATCAGATACATGTGTTGCAGAAAATACCTACATTTGTCAGAAACCCTATGGTAAGCGAATACATCTTGTGGAAAAATCGAGGCTTCCCAGAGACAGGAGATATAGCAAGATCACAGAATAGATTCGTGATTAGTCCCAGATAATATTTCCCCACCACCTGAAAAACGTTTGACACAAGACGCCATTATTTTTTTCTGCTGCTATGTATCTCAATCAAATGGCTCCCTCTCCTGTTAGATGATTAGATATAGGTTTTAAAAGATGAACAACAAGCAAGTGTAATTTATTAATGTAATTTATCCCCTCCCCTCCCTGATAACATTTTCATCGCTTGCGTTAAAACGTCCTGTTATAATCGCATTATAAAGGCGTGTGTGGCTTGGCTTGTCGAGTCAAATGGTTGCCCTCCTCTTTTTTTCACTGTTGAGAGTTATATATTAATTAATATAGATCGACATTAAGTCAGCGTAATTCATTTTTTAAGGTTCGTGTGCACCAGGCTGGATTCAGAATAACGGTAGCTGTTATAAATTGTACCAGAAAAGAGACATAACGTCCTGGTTTAGTGCCCAGATGATGTGTCAGTCTCAGGGAACGAATTTGGTTATAATAGAGAGGTAGGTAGCGTTACTGAATCATGTCTGCTTATGTGGTCACAACTAGAAATTAATTTTATGAAATTTACTTTTTGATAATTTCAGTGCCGATGAACAGAAGTATTTAGCAAAGTTTATTAAATCACAGAAATTGACAGTAACCTGGATTGGGTGTTCAGGTAAATCAGATAGTAACATTGGGTTCCTTTTTCCATCTGATTTGGATAAGGACCGGATCTCACACAGAGAAAACTGCCTTTTACATAGTGATTGACTATCCATAAGAGATATAAGTAAACAGGCTACGAAGATAGAAAGCAAAAACTTTCCTGGATCAACATAGAAAGATGTTTTGCTTTGCCTTGTTTTGCTGTGTTTTGCTATGTTTTTCTCTGCTTTGCTGTGCTGTGCTGTGTTTTACTCTGCTCTGCTCTGCTCTGCTGTACTGTGCTTTGCTTTGTTATGCTATGCTTTTCTATGCTTTGCTTTGTCATGATAACCAAACCTTGATGATCAAGTTTCTATTTTCAGATTATAACATGGACAACACCCAGAGTTGGGTGTCCGGAGTGAAAATTGCGAATGGGGTGTATACCCACTGGCATAAGGGTTACCCTCGTCCCTACAATGGTTTGGCATCCTGCGGTTCAATGCTTACAGGTAATATTAATTGATATTTTTTCTCGTCCATGGTCATCTTAAAAACTATTCTGAAAAGCAAGCATGTTTAACACATGGTTTAGTTTAGTTCAATATTCAGAAATCAAAGTCGTATTTAACCATCTTCACAATGTCGAGCTATTACGAACTTCGTCTTATACCTTGACTACAATAGCAGCCTTTTTTGTATCAGTGAATTCGATTGAATGTACGCCAGCGAATACAGCCATTCAGGGCAATCGACATAAAGGCTGTATAAACATTTTGATTACTAACCTGCTGTCAGTGATAGGTTATACAATCCAATCAAGTCGCTTTAATGTGAAGGTGGATTTTTACTGACCAAACAAAAAGGTATTAGCTGTATAAAATGTTGAGAAATGTAAAAAAAAAACTGATAGCATCGGCCACATTGTTCAGTTTTCTCTTCGTAACAATTAACATATTGAATGCAACATTTCGGCGAAACATTGGTAACAGCTTATGACCTTTTTACATTAAGAAGTATATCAATCATAAGTGAGTAGATATTTCATAGTAGTTTCAGGTGTCTAGAAGTTTCATAAGTTTGATAATTTACTTTGGTTTTTCTTACAGCTAAAAATGACGATACATGGGCCAATATTTATTGTTTTACAAGTAGAGCTTTTATCTGTGAAAGTTCAATCACAAATGTCCCTCACATGATTCCAGGGCTACGTAAGTTTTCAGCATCATTATCACCATCATTAGCGTCGTCATCATCATCACTACTATAGTCATCATCATCATCATCATATTGTCATCGTCGTCGTCATCGTAATCATCCTTTGATATCTATCATCACCATCATCATCATCATTATTTTTGTCAGTGTCGTCGTCATCATCGTCATTGTCATCATCGTTATCATCATTATCAACATCATCATTGTCGGCGTCTTCGTGGACGGACGGAAAATGATAACGGCAAAAGAAACTACATAATATACACTTCAATGTGGGTGTAAAAAGCGTCCTTGTGCTATCACGATTATATCCCACTGTTTACCACGACGAAAACGTCTTGTTAGTTCACCAGAAAACACTTTGAATGGCGTTAAAACAACTTTTTAGTTTTAGCCATAATATTGTGATAACAAACTATCGGGTAGTCCTAAATTTTGTAGAACTGTCGTGTGATTCTGGTTGGTCTCTGTACAGAGAAGACTGTTATTACCAGGGTCATGGTAAAACAAGAGACGATGCCCTGAGTTACTGCCAATCTGTCGGTGCTATTCTTACCACAATTAGAGATCCTCAAGAACAAGCCATAGTTATAAGTAAGTTCATTTTATAATGATAGACATTACTCATATGATACAAATGAAATGAGTATTAGTCCTACTTTACTGCATCTTAACGAGAGGTATATTAGCTCTGATGGGCTAAGTGTAGGTCCTCTGACATGTTGATCGCAAGGCATTGTTCATTTTGTTAAAAAATCATCCATTTTCACCACGCCAAGCTATTACGAACTGCAATTATAACCTTCGAATGTGATAAACATTGTGGCTTATCGTTATTTACAGACTTACTGTTGGGGACTCTGATTGGCTGTATTCGCCAACGTACAATTCAATCAAATTACTTCATTGACAAAGAACAAGAATGATACAAGAATAGTAGTGGTTATTGCAGTCAGGGTTCGTAATAGCTTGACATTGTGAAGATGTAAGGACTCGTGTGTTGCTTTATTTACTCCCTGTTTGATGCGTTATGTCTGTGTATGATTACAGAAATGAAGAAATGGACTGATACAGCTTGGTTTGGTTTGTCGTTTAAAAAAGGCCAGAATGTATATGCGTGGGACGACTACACTCCGGTAAGTATTACTTTCCTGGACGATGATGTCCGAACTTAATGGCTAATACCTTCCTTGTTTTGTTTTGTTTGTTTGTGATTTGGGTTTTTTTTTGCTGTTTTTTCTTGGTGTCTTACTTCAGGTCCGGAGCTACAGGGGGAGGGGCAAGAGGGAGAAAAGAAGGGGTGCTTCCCCATCCCATTAAAAAATAACTGATCAATTGCTGCAACTTAACACCATACATCATTGTCCCACCGAACAATCAAATCTGGCTATGAGATTGAGCTACTTTCAAATTCAACACTCTGACGTAAGACAGTCGGATTAAAGACCCTTAAACTACAGCCTGTATGAAAATTAAACCATGAATCAGATTCATCTCATTTTCATAATTTCAGCCCACGTATACCAACTGGTACCCTAAAGAACCAGACAGGAAACAGCCGTGTGTCCAGATCGTGGGTGGAAGTAGGGCTAAACGTTATATAGGATCCTGGGAAGATACAACCTGTAATCGCAGAAATAATTTCATCTGTAGAAAATCAGCAAGTAAGATGTGTATTTAACAGACTAGCTGTCACCCTCTAAACACCCCTCCTTAACACCACCAACTCGACTCCCCTTCCCGTTCCTTCGGTCCCGAATGTGCAAGTTAGCAATCGTTTAGAATTGGCTTCTCCAAAACCCCATCATTGGGAACCTTTCATGAATTGTATTGTCAAGAAAGCAGTGGATTTGGTACGGGTAGGGGTGTTTTAGAGGCCAGAAGCCAATGCGACCCCCCCCCCCTCCCCCAAACTCCCCACCCATCTCTTTTTGGTCCTCTTTGCAACCGATTATTGTAGTTCAAAAATATTTTTCTGCAATTACTCCACATATTCTGGAACCAATAGATCATCTTTGTATTGTGTGTCTTTTACAGATGGCGCAAGTACTACAACCCCCTCTGGTGTAGTAACTGGTACGTATCTCTTTCTCGTTTCTTAGCTTCTTATGTTCTAACTCATATCACAAAAAACAAAAGGGAGTTGTTTCGAGAATTCAATATTATTCGGGGATGAAATTAAGCTTTCAAAATTGCTTGTTTTAAGCTTTATTTCAATCCATGGAAGTGCATTAGAGCATAAACTCCAGTTTATCCGTTTTGTGAAAGTCTGTAGACATCTTTCCTCATTATTCCAGCTTATCCAGAAAATATCATTGCCAAGAACGCTTCCTCGTGTACCGGAGTTGTTATCTTTGTAAAAATCATAGCTCATAGATTTGTCCAAGGTCAAGCTGGTAAACAGGATCCTCATGAACCTATGTTGTTATCATTATACATTTTTAGCCAAGAGGTTTGACCACGGCCCAGCTGGTAGCACGGATCCTTGAGAACCTAAGTTGTTATACTCTTAAAGCGATTTCTTCTTTCTTTTGTTATAAGCACAATGGTCAGAGCGGTGCGGTGGACCGGGTTGGATTGACAACCAGAACGAGAACACGTGTTATCAGATTAACACCGAGAGAAAGAAATGGGCTGATGCCAGGAAAGACTGTCAGAATAAAGGTGGTGATCTGATGAGTATCTCCGGTCCGAAGGAACAGATCCATCTTGAAGGTAGGGAGCTGTAAATGATACCAGGACGTTGTGATACCCCAGGAAATTTCACAGGAAATATTGGGTCGTAAAAAATGGTTAATTGGTATCGTAAACTGTGATGTCGTTATTAAGAGTAAGGGGAGAGGATTTCAAGTACATAGGAAGGCAGATGGATTAAAGAGACAGGGAACGTAGAGAAATTGTAAGTAATGAGGAAAGAACTAGGATAGAAGAATTAGAACGGAGAAGAAAAGGAGAAAGACAGGGGATGTACTAGATCATTAATCAGAGGGCGGGGATTAGAGGCAGTGCGAGACACGAGTGGACAGTAATTAGGGGAAAGAAGCGTTAAAAATATAGTCAGGAAGGCGAATGCTATGAGAGGAGGGGAGTAGTGGGTTTGAATACGTACGTGGTGGCAATTGCGGGGAGAAGGGGGCTTAAGAGGATGGGCATTTACTAGATAGGTTTAGAGTTTTAGACAGTGGAGTATTCTCTTATATTGAGAGGTACTCGATGTACCTCCGTGCAATGCTTCGAATTACAGTACTCCGAAGACTTAATATGGGTCGCTGTGTTCCAGCTTTCAAACAGATTTGATACTGATGTGTAGTTTTAGTTTAATTGACTTTAAAAGAATCCATAAGTTGCCGCAGTGGTCTAATGAAATTGCATCGAGTTCCTTCCCTTGAAGTAAAACGTATATAAAACGATTAGATTACACCACTCACATTTATCAATGAATAATTTTGAAAAGGGATACAGGTGACTGAAGTAGAATTCCACTTGGTAAAGAAAGAAATATTTAGATACTATACAGATACCCAAGATTTAACTGTATCCAAGAAGTGAACGACGTTATATTGGCTCAGTGAGGTGCTGGAGAGTAGGGTGTAAAACTCCATTCATTTCATTTCAATTTTTTCTTTATTACAGCAACATTGAGTAGCAGTCAGTTTTCTTATGTGCAGAATAATCTGTTTATTGGTGGGTCTGACAGGAATGACGAGGGAGGTTGGGAGTGGAGTGACGGGTCACCTTTTAGATATCTAAACTGGCACACCGGTAGGTCATCCTTTTTTATATTCAACCTATTAGTCCAAAGACTAAAAAGTAAGTCACAACTATGACTGATGTCTTTAAGCTCCAGAGTCCAAAGCGAAAGACTTGAAATTGAGCTCCACTTAAGCTCAAACTATGGCGGATGTCTCAAGCATGACAGCGCACGCTCTCCATTCCGGAACACCTGATGACACTCAGCCACTGAGTTTGTCAATTCGCATTCCTTTAGGTATAGGAGAGTCCTCTATGCTTGTGAAAAATATCTCCAAATATTTTCCGTTGAGTATTGCAGAATTTTCCTTAAGTTAAGAAATGTGAGGGCCTCTCATAGGTCCGCGCTCGCATCATACGTTTACAATACAAACTATAAACCTTTGTACGTCAGTAAAGAATATTGAAACTACAGCGGCTAAGCCGACGTTTTGGCGTTTGGTTTAGGAAATTTAACATGCTTGCCTTTCCAAAATAAAAACTGATGCCGCTACCCAGAGTTAAATTAATGTAATTCGATGCTATCAGTGTCCCTGTTACGCATAGAGAGTGTAGAAAACCTCTTAACAATCCCTTAAACTTATTTGATTTAATTGTAGGCGAACCTAATATGTTGGGACGAGGACAGAATTGTATGGTTTTAACTACGTCCAACTGGCACTACACCTGGGATAATACAGACTGTTCCGTTCCGTCTCCGTATATCTGTAAACGCAAACGTAAGTATGTGTGTATATTAACAGAGGTTGGTTAATAATCCAATTGGAGATCAAAATACAGGTGTAAGAACCCAAAGGTTTCAGGGCACTATGAATTTCTGCAAAGAAAGAAGTAAAGAAAGGCAAGTAAATGCCATTGAAACATCAACGGGGGCTCACAGGCAATGTGGGCAGGGGTAAGCTGGGTCAGCCTCAGCTCTGATCCCCACCTATGGCCCTCGATGAAACGTAACTGCTATACGCCCATCTTGAAGGCCATGGTTCGCCATTTTCTCTCTGAAAATTAGGGTATCCGAAAGTCGAACGTCTTGTTGATATATTCTCGTACATCCAGACATCTAAGTGGGACTGGATGATTGAGTCTACGGCATATACGTGACATCATTATTAGTTCTTCTAAATGTTAAATCTTGGACAAAGGTACGATTGAACCCGCAAAAAATAGCGAACCACATTGCCACACCAGTTGGTCTGATGATGGATTATATATTTGAAACACGGCAGGCGTATGATCAGTTTTTTACCAAATTATTTCAGCTTATAAAGTAAAGGGTGCAACCACCACAACAGCCTTGCCTTCATTACAAAGTAAGTGTGGATAAATACTGTCTTATTAAGGTGCAAATTTGAATGTGTCGTTTCGTATTTGTGATACAAGTGACTTCATTTGCCGTCTATGATCTGACGAAATTGTTATGCATCTTATGTTCATGTTTAGATCTGAATTCCAATCAAAACGAGATAAATGCTATGAAGTGAAATTTTGATATCTACATCTTTAGAAAAGTCTCTCATTCTTAGTTATTGTAAAAGTACTCATTTATTTCCAGAAACATGTAAACCTACGGCCATATTGTCTGGTACCATCAGCTTACCAGATGAACGAATCACGGCTTCCTCGTCGGCAGGAGGATTGAATGGTGCCAGCAGTTCCAGGATCACACGCAGCAATAAAGGTAGGGCCGTAATAGGTGCTTGGTAACTTACTTGATAACTTTCAGAATTCAGGAGTAGTTTCTCTGGAACTGATAACAAACTAGAAAGTAATGGATACAATACTACTTGTCATCGTTGGACAATGGAGGCGGCTAGTTGAAATATAACTCCTGATGGTAAAAGCCCCCCAAAGCCCCAACGACCCCACTACACAAAACTTAAGTCTACGCCCTTGCAGGGGGAGCCGCGGTGGCTCAGTGAGTTAGACGCTTGCTCGCTAACCTGAAGGTCCAGGGTTCAATCCCGGCACAGGTCGAGATAATACCTTCGGATTTTTCAACCCGGTTTCCCCCTGTCAGTGATGCAGGTAAGAGGGGCTGACATTGAAAAAGCGTCTAGTCGTTCGGATGGGACAATAAACCGAGGCCCCGTGTGCTACAGGCTGTGCACGTTAAAGATCCCTCGACAGTTGGAAATCGAAAAAGAGCAGGCTAATGCCGCTGTCCTGGCAAAATTTCCCTCATCGCAACCTGCATGGCGTTGCCCGTCTTCATTAGCCCACAAGGTGCAGAAAAGTAGGACGTAAAACTCCATTCATTTCATTTTTACGCCCTTGCAGGAACATGGAAACAAGTACATATCCCTGAATTGATCAAAAATTATATTCTACAGGCTGGTGGTCTCCGTTAAGAAACGACATCCTACAAACAATAACAGCCAATTTTTACACCATCATGATAGTCAAAGCTATATCAACCATGGGACGACCCGATAATACCCAGTGGGTCACACAATACAAGCTTCAATATCAGCTGGACATGCTATCACCCTGGTATACCTACCAAGACCCCCCGGGCACCGACAAGGTGAGTGCATGCCCGTAGCGTAATCCAAGTTAAAATGATGCATGATAGGGTTGAGGGGTGGGGGAATACATATTGAAAAATGTCACTCTTAAAGTTTTCTTGTTGTACCCATTACGCTACGACACTGTGATCTAATTATTTAATTTCTACGGCCCCGTGCCCCAAATCGAATTGGGATCTGACTTTCTATCACTATGTAGACTAAATACACGGATTGCTGAAAGTTTCTGTGGGGTAGAATCTACCTCGTTAAATGTGAATCAAGAGGCTAGTAAACGTCAGCAAGTCATACAGCTAAGAACCATCGCCAAGATTCGGGTTAATTCTTTCCTGTGAAATAAGACAGCCTGGGGTGGTATTCCCCACAACCTTTGCTGTTAACACTGTAGTTGTTACTAATCTGTTAGGGCAATGAAGTAATGCGAGTTTTATTTCCATGTAATTGTATTAATTCAAGGTCAAAGGTCAAGGTATAAAGTGTTTGGCCCTGGGTTATTCAAATACTATAGTTAATATCTAACTTGAAATGATATTGTTTAAAATGTTACACTGTAAAAATATTGCGCAATTTATTGATCAGAAACCGATATACTAGGAAGTCGTTATCCTACCTGTTCAGATACTGCGTTTACGTTAATCCTTTAGCGACAATGTAAATGAATTGTTGCGTGTAATAAAACCAAGGAGTAGTATACCATATTCACTGATGATGACAATATTAATCGTAAAAACACAGTGCAAACCATTTTTCTAAGGAGCAAGTTAACCTTTCTTTACCCCCCACTGGAGCCGCCACTGTTGAAACGTGTTTACTTAAATTCTCCACTACATTTTTTCTTCAGATTTTCAGTGCCAATAAAAACGGACGATCCAGCATAACCAACACATTAGCTTTTCCTATAGAAGCTAAATCCATCCGACTCAATCCTGTAGCTTGGCATAGTGGTATAGCTTTGAAATGGGAGATTTTAGGCTGTATGGAAGGTCAGTACGTGTACATTTCTCGTCCTCGGTGGTCGGATTCATGCGTCGGACTGCACAATTCTGCGAGGTGATGGGAGTTGAAAGCCGACACCGGGGCGAATCAGAATTATTCATATCTTGAGGAACATCCAAACCTACGGTACTAAATCGCCTAGCATTCGTCTATTCAATCGATACTGACTAAGCAATTCCACTTGGCTTTGGGGGTAGCAGAAACCATCTGCCTTCAAAATTAAATTATACGGATGATCTCAGATATATCTTGGTATTTGGGTTGGTCAACTCGGAGTTCTAATACGTAATTATTTGTTACATTTTTAATGATTTTGTGTCTCTATTTCAGAGGACTGTGATTCGGAATATGCTCTCAGTGGTCCGCTCATTGTTCAAGATGGCGGCTATAACGCGTCGAGTTTTATTGATCCTCAACACAGTCACGAACATTCCCGACTGGTGCCGATTGATCCTAACGAACCGATGGCTTGCTGGAAACCAAACAAAGCAGATACCAAGAGTTATATAGAGGTAAGATCTCCAGTTTCGGATCGGTGCCCCCTCTGTCCTAAAAAGATTGCGGCCGATGAAATTAAAAATGTTCCTATATTTTTGCTATGTGATGATGTATGCATTGATTCACCTGTCGAGTCAAATAGTTGAGATTCCTCCACATCGCTCAACTGATGGTTTCATTTTGAACTTTAATCCACCGAGATCTTAGTTTGAGTCAAACATATATTTAAAGATATACAGGAGCAGCACAAATGAAACGTAGAACTCCTACCAATTTCAATCTGACCACAGAAAAGGGTCACCCTTCTAAGCACGAAATTTGGAATGGTTCATTCTTTTAAAGGGACATATTCGCCATCCGTTATACCATTCGTATCCCAGTCTCAGAAACGGGACTTTTCTAGTAAAGTTATTCAGTAATAGTGTTCACAGCTCACCTTCGAAATTTGAACCTTCAAATCGATGTATATGTAGAATTATCCACGTTTGAAAGTTAAAAAGATTCGTATTTTCTTGAGACTCATACATATATAGAAAAGGCATATTTAGAAATAGAAAGTGAAATTTATGGTTTGGGGTATTTTTGAGAAATTACGCGATTAGTTCTAGTTCTTCAGATTATTGACATAATCCAAGATTCAACCCCCGATAATGGCGACAGCGTCTCTTAAAGAAGAGCAGTAGTCAGTATACTTGTGCAAGGTTGAGACTGACCTGCCTTCCATGGATTATATAAACGTGAACAATGCTTCTCTCCTGTTGTGTCATTAATAACCAATCAACCTTGAAGCCTTGACCACTGTCATAAAAGCTTGACCATTGTTGAGATGAAGTCGGGCGTGTTAGGCTGGGTAGCGATATAATGCGTAATAGGCTCTTATTCAACCGTGCAACTGAACACCTCTCATTGGACTGGCTTGTTGTCAACGACACATAGTTATCAAATTTGTTATCTCAGTTTGTAACTGACAGTGAAGGCATCCACATCGAAGAAAATTTGGATAAAAGTTTTGTGGTTTGTTGAGAATCATCCTTAAGTTTACTGTGGTTTTTTATCACCGAAAGGAAAAGTGACCTATATGTAACCAAGTGTGTTCACTTGGAATTGAAGTGTCTATAATAGCATCTGGATTTTTAACAGAACGAAAAACTGGTGATTGTTGTACAACCGAGTCTGATATCTGGCAACACGGGTTCCACAATGATGCAGTTTTTTGGTCTGTTGATATTTTTTCACTGCGTTGCAACAGCGAAGGCCGCAAAAGTCGTGGTGAGAACTTCCGGATCAGCTCTACCGTACACTGGGAATTACGGTACGTCCAATCAGTCTTTGTTACTAGCTGAATTGTTTGAAAATTACTATCAAGGAGTGATTCCAAAATGTTACGGACTTGACGGACCGGTCGATGTTAACGTCGGAATAGCCATCCGTCAAATTATGGACGTGAACGAACGAGAGCAGGTAATGAATCTGAACGCTTGGATACGTTTGTCGTGGACGGATTGTCAGTTACGATGGGATCCCGACCAATACGGTGGAATAAACTCTCTGACCCTACCTCACGACAAGATCTGGTCCCCAGATATTACACTGTACGACAACAACCAAGAAAGTGAAGGCGGTTTACCCGGTTTATCGGATTACCGACCAACCGTCCACGCAGACGGAACCGTACACTACAATTTTCCTACTGTTCTACACAGCTTGTGCACCATAGATCCTTTGTATTTCCCTTTTGACACTCAAGTTTGTCCTTTGAAATTCGGTTCCTGGTCTTTTCATGGATTCGACGTGAATGTAGTGAACATGACGGACGGAGCGGATGTCGGGTCGTTTAAGAAGAATGTGGAATGGGATTTAGTCAGTGCAAACAGCGTTCGGCATGAACTAATGTACCAGTGTTGTCCGGAACCCTACCCAGACGTGACCTTTTATATTCAAATTGCCAGGAAACCTGTCTCATACGTCGTCAACATAATATTCCCTTGTATTCTTATTTCCGCTATCGCTTTGCTGGGTTTCATTTTACCGGTCGACTCAGGTGAGAAGATCGGTCTAGAAATTACAGTGCTGTTAGCTCTTGCGGTATACGCACAAATAGTCTCCGACTCTTTACCGTCGTCTGCGCAAATTCCGTACATCGGAGTGTTCTTTTCTTGTTCGATGATTATGGTGTTTGCTTCATTGGTAATAACTGTTTTAGTTTTAAACATTAACTTCCGGGGTCAACTGGGAAAACAGGTTCCACGTGTGGTAAAAACGGTGGTACTGAACTGGCTGGCTCGATTGGTTTTCCTGTACAATTCTGACAACCGCGTCAACCCAGTCCAAAAACTCTACAAAAAGAAGTTTTTATGTGAAAAGAATGGCCTAGACAACAAAGCGTTTGTTGAGGATGAACTGAGTGGAGAAAAGACTAAAAACATCAAAAATGGGAATAACAATCACGTGAAACAAATCGTCCCTTCGATAGAATCTCCAACTCAGGCTATGATCGACGTCATGAAGGATCAGCTTTTGATTCTTAGAGCCGTGAATTCTAATCTGCAGGATAAAGCGGCGGATGAAGAAATGACGGGAGAATGGCAGCTAGTGGCTCTGGTCATGGACAGGATTTTCTTCATTTTGTTTTTGTTTTTCACTGTTATAATGTCCTTGACGACCATTCTATCAGCTATGGGAATGTAGAAGTTGACGACTATTCTTTCAGCCATGGAAATGTGAATGGACAAATGCAGAAATCCAAAAAGAGCTAATTGTCACTGAAGTTTAGATTAGAAACCTTAACTCAACTCCTAGTCCTATCAAGAAGCATGAAGTCGTAACTCTTGTATGTTATATTATGACAAAAATGTTCGGAATGTGACGCTCTCCAGTCAGCGAGAAAGTAGAAGTGGGAAAGAGAAGAAACACTACCAACTTTAGTTCCCCTAGTGAATACAAACTAAAACAAATTTTTATCAGTCTCTTCATCCACTGAGCTATGTTCTGTTTTATCGTGTTTAGCAGTGACGTTCGACTTTTCACTTTGATCAACGCTTGGAATAACTCGCTTTTGTTTTTAATACGATACGAAATCCATTGAGTTCATAATCAACTAGAGGTCTTTTTTATCGTTAGCCAATGAATTGTTTTGGCCTCCTTTTGTGAGATTGATAATTGATAAAATGCTATATTTAAGAAAAAACAAACGTAACTTTACGTCAGAAACTGTACAACTGCTCGAAGAAAACTTTTAATGTAAGATAGTCAAGCGAAAACTTGTGTTTTTATGGCTTTTAATCGTGTTTTATCCGATGAAATTAAAGGAATGCTTTTACATTTTTTTTTATTGATTTTTATCATTTTTGTAATAAACCGTTTGATAATTAGAGATGCAATAAATATATATATGTATATTCTGACCTTATTATGCACACGTACAAATTTTAATTAACCCCCATTTTGTGATGGTTCAAAGAGACTTTAAAAGCGAACTGTCACCAAGAATTTGCGTGTAAAACTCCATTCATTGCGAGTAGAAATGTTATGGGATATTGATAACCGTTCCAATCTTCAGTCAGACGTATAGGATTCATGCAATTTCACTAAATTATTGTAAAAACTGCTTATTTTATCCGAGAAAACTCACCTCATCCTTACCTCGTACCTATCGGACACTGCGAAGTAAGTTGAGATATCATCGAGGTTTTCCTATATGTAATTCACCTTTTTACCTACCCCACTGTATCTGTCTATGGGAATACTAGCAAGATACCGCCTGGGTTGCTTGCAGGTAACCTTGGGTACTAGTTCTCTGGATTGTGATTCAATGGTCTAGATAAAGCCGGTATTTAACCTAGATTTGTATCAACAGGTCACTCTGAACAACATCAAGTTGATCCGAGGGATTACCACGATGGGTAACCCAGACGCTCGAGAATGGGTAACCGGGTATAAAGTAGCCTACCTAGAGGATGAAAGCACAGACAAGTTTAAGGTTTACCAAGAACCGTTTGGAGTCGAAAAGGTGTGTAATATTTATATTTAGATATAAGAAATCGTTCAATCCATCAGACATTTTAAACTGAAGGACGTGCCTCATAATTCGGCTTTACATAGTTGTAATCGTCTGCAATTTTTAAACGTTTAGTTATTTGTGACATAGCTATAAAACATCAGCAAGTTTCGGATTAGCTTGGTCAAGATCAAGCTTCAGGTCGAAGCGGCTCAAATTTCTGGATCCAACTGAATGTGTTTTTTTCAGGTTTTCCGAGCCAACCGAAATTCTGTGGACAAAGTGACCAATATGTTCAAGTCTTACATCCAAGCCAAGAAGATTCGAATCATGCCGACTACAATTTATAAAGCTGTTGCTCTCCGTTTTGACGTTTTAGTTTGTGCCATTGGTAATAGTCCCTTTTTATTTCTGCTCTCTGATTTACACTGCACTGTTATTAATATACAGCACTCGATACTGCTTGTCACTCGTGGAAATTTTCACCAATTTTCTCAATGTTTTGTCAAGAGTGTCACGAATTCTAGCATTATACCACTCTCCTATTGAGCCTGTCACTCTAAATTTTCACTTTCTATTTTAGGAAATTGTGCATATCTTCCAAGTCATTTTCAGTAATTTTTCATTTCTACAGAGTGTCAAGATATTCCTCTGATATCAGGCGACCATAAAATAGCAGACGAACAGCTGTCAGCTTCTTCACAGTACGATAATGATCATGGTCCGATGAGATCCAGATTGAACCTACAAGCTTCTGGTGATTTTTCTGGTGGATGGTTGGCCGAGTTTAACGATAATAAACAGTATATTCAGGTGAGTTAAAGGGATTGTGAACAGGTTTTCTTCTAACATCGATTTGCACCATTCTAATTTTCAGTCAGACGTCTGTGGTTCTTCCGCTTAAACTAAGCGATACACATAAAGAGTTTAGAAAACCACTTTACAATCCTTTGGCTATACAAATACGAAAGTGAGTTTCCTTTCAATACAATTAACTTTGGGTGGTAGTTTTCTGTGGTCAGAATGGGACCAGAGCATAACTAACTATCGTGTCCAACTATAGCTAACAGATTGCTTAGTACGATGGCAGTTTTCTGTGGTCAGAATGGGACCAGAGCATAACTAACTATCGTGTCCAACTATAGCTAACAGATTGCTTAGTACGATGGCAGTTTTCTGTGGTTAGAATGGGACTAGAGCAATACCTAACTATCGTGTCCAACTAGCTAGTAGATTGCTTGGTACAAAGGATTGGAATGATGTTAAAGCTTGTCACTGTATCAGCCAGGTATAATTTCAAGGATTTGTTATAATTTCCAGGTGGATCTAGGAGCGACAGTACAAGTTGTGGCCATAGCGACTCAGGGAAGGAAAGAGAGAAACGAGTTCGTCAGATCGTTCACTCTGGCTGTTTCAACAGATGGTGTTACATTTTATCCCTATTATACAGGATCTAATGTTACGGTAAGTCGCATTCATTCGTCGTAAGTCGTTCCACTCTGTCAGGGGTGCAGGTCGGAGGGTTGACATGGTAAGGTAGTTGTTCGGATCGAGCAATAAACAGAGGCCTGGTGTGCCATATACTGTGCACGTTTAAAAACCAATGACAGAAGCAACTCCCATATGCAAATTGCCCTCATTGCACACTGCTTTCTCCGTCCTCATAACAGATGCAGTAGTAGGGAAAATTATCACAGATTTTGATAAATAAAATAACGGGGAATTTTACCTTTTTCATTTTATTTTACTAAAATTTCTGATTAAAACAGGATGATGGTGCTTATTAATCTTCCATTCCTTAGATACGACACTTCACTTTCAGGTATTTGATGGTAATTATGATGCAGGGTCTGTTAGGAAACAATATCTAAAAGCCCCTGTCATGGCCGGCTATATTCAACTCTGGCCTGTCAGTTGGGAGAAACGAATTGCTTTGAGATGGGAGGTGTATGGATGTCCCGGTAAGTATAAACTGGTGAGCAACAGATTAAACGGGGTGGGAATTTAACAATGAGCATTTTCTAACATGTCAGCTATATGTTGTTTTTTTTCTTATTTTGATATTTTCTTGAATGCTGTGTTTATGGCGCCCAAAAAGCGTATACCCTCAGCTAATCAGCTATATGTGGCTTAGAATGAGACCCCTTCACATCGGACCTTTTCTTTTGCATTGTGCATCAACGCCGGTGATGCCATATTGCCTGGATTCTTTTAACGCTTTGTTTGAATACATTATTTTTCCATCTGTAGGTCCCCAGTCGAACTATAAAGTTGGTTGCTATGCAGACCGAGCCGCAGACAGAGATTTACCTTATGAAGCTATATCAGATCCCGAGGCTGGAATGTGGCCTCCAATGTGTATCCACCATTGCTATCTAAAGGTATAATTTACATTCAAATCTCGGTGGACAATCTTTTATCTATAGAATATCAATAATCCTGAACGGACACCGAAGGTCAAGGCCTGCTTCATATCAATATATTGTTGGAAAATGTGATCAAAAGGTACCATATATTGTTTCGTAAGAAAAGGTACATACCTTTAAGGCGCCAAAGTAAAAGACGACAGCGTTCTCTAGAGAAAGAGGTGAATTACCCCCCGTTGGATTTCGTAAGACCACAACAAATTAATTCTTACATGCCATTAATAACTCAATTTCTATTTATGTGAAATCAGGGTTACTACTACGCTGGTCTACAGAACAGAGATTATTGTTATTGTGGTAATAGTTATGGTAAATATGGTGCAGGGTTAAACTGTTCCTTACCCTGTACTAACAGAGCTAAGCTTCAGTGTGGTGGAAAATCAGACAATCTTGTCTACACCACTGGTTTAAGTGAGTTTTATTGATTGATTATGGAAATAATAAGGAGTTTTACTTCCTACTGTAATCTATTTTAATATTCCATTATTTGCACCTTATTATAATTTCTAATTTCGGAGCTCACAGCTTTAACGCTTGGGCATGCTTGCCTCTGTATTTTAAACTAATACAGCCTTTTACGCAATAAGCTCCAATAAAGGGACGGATCCTCTATCATATCGGGGCCCAGGGTTTATCAAATCCCCCCTTTATTCCAGCGTCTGCTACTCGAGTGTGCGCTGATGGGTGGATGAGCTACAATGACAGATGTTACATCACCTACCAGGACAAACAGACGTGGAAAGATGCCAGGACTTTCTGTCAGGCCTCCGGATCTGAATTAGTTTCTATAGCTGATCAACATGAGCAGGACTTTGTCATGAGTTTACTGGCTGACGGTAAGTGTTAATCAATGGTTACTTACTGGTGTACGAATAATCCGAGAACACCACAATAAATTCTTGGGGAGCCACTTGGTTATTGTTAAAGCTGCCAGTCAATTGGACACGAGAGTTCAGATCAATGGTGGTTCACTGCTATCTTCTTACAATTTGCCAGCTAGATTGATACAGACCGACCCATAGAGCTGAGATCTGGTTAGAAAGGTAAATTATGTTCAATTGATCCATCATCACATAGCTTGTATCTCAATGGCGCGACTATAACCGGACCCCTAAAACGCCATCCGTCAAAATTGTTCACCCTTGGCCCTGATATCGGTCTGAATTAACTTGATAAACATCTTGACTCACCGTTATTTACAGTACGAGCTGATGTATGGATAGGCTTTAATGATCTGCAAACTGAAATGTATTTTGAGTGGTCGAATGATGAAGAGGTTCTATACACCAACTGGAACCTGGCACAACCAGCCAACCCGTCTGGTACACAGGAGGACTGTGTATTGTTAACTTATAAGGTACTGTGAAGTCAGTATGTTTCGCCTAGTTGATTGATGTGAGAGCACCGTAATTATCTATTCACGTTGATTGTTTATATGATCGGCGATATAATCCATACAATCTGCATCGTCTTTTCAACAGACCGAACTTACCTGGCTGCTCTGTACCTTCCCAGTTTCTCAAGACAGATGTGATATCATCACTGTTTGTATCAAGTCTCGGGAATTGGGTAGGGCCAGTTAACGATATCACATCCGTATATCACATCTAAAGAACTGAGTTAGGCCAGATTTCTAGTTCGATACAAGAACATAATTCTATTTATGGATAAGTGCGGTTTGAACGACGATGATTTGATGTTTTATTGTAGACAGGAGGGTGGCAAGATGAACGCTGTGACATCAGGAGGAATTATATCTGTGAGATGGAGAAGCAGCCCTCAGATCTTCTGACTCAGTCGCCTCTGATTCCTGGTTGCGACCAGGTAAGGATGACATCTTCAATCTAGAATAACATACAATGTAAGAAAGGAACGAAACAACCATTTAATGGTAACAACTTAGGTTCACATGGATCCTTTCCAGTTGGTCTCCCTCCACTTCATAATGTCTTGACTGTAATAGCCACTTTTCTTGTATCCACAATGCAAGAAAGGTTGCTATTGCAGTCAAGACATTATAACGCTTACCTGTACCATATTTGATTTGACAGCTGATTCTTAGAATAAATGGACAATGCAATAGAAGCTCTGTTTTTAGGGTTGGGATGGTTATGAGAATTCCTGTTATCTGTATGTATTTGAACCGAGAACTTGGTCAGCTGCCGCTAGAGTTTGTAGATCTAATGGTGGAACGCTGCTACAAATATCAGACAAGTAGGTCTAGTCTTCCCACTGGCTCACATCTCTTCCCATCTCGAACATTGTCATCCTGTTCCCCCAAACCAGCAAAGAATTGTATCCTTGCTTGAAGTTTGAAATGACATAATCAACCTCATCAATTATGAATGACAATTCGGAATTTGTTCTTCACCATGAATTGAAAGTGTTGTGGTATGTTCCTATTTCAAGTCCCCCCGTTCTCCATCCATCAAACACGTCAGTTGTAGTATAATACGAATGCCAGTTATTATTTTTGTTCACCATCTCTTGACAGGTATGAGCAAGCCTACATCTCCAGTAAGATGGGTTCATTGAAAGATTATTATTGGACGGACGTGACGGATTCGGATGTTGGAGGGACGTACATATTCGCTGATGGTGGTTCACGGATACCCCTGACTAACTGGGCTCGACATAAACCCGGTGAGTGACCCAATATTTATCAATAACACACTGAAGTATGCTGGGCGGTTTTAGAGAGTCCAAATGCTCCCAACATTACATGAGCCAAAACGTTCCACTTAACCATCATATATTATTACGTCGTCACATCTACGGGAAATTAAATAAAAATTCAATGACAAGAAGTTCTGGTCTTTCCCTCATTCTGGTAGCTCTTCTCGTCGGGGTGTTGCAAGTTTGAAAAGCACATACATTTATTCTTTGATATGAGTTCTTCCAGTTTATGTTAAACTAATTGCTCAGGATAGCTAATGGACTCATTTCACGTCTACCTCATTCATTGTATCATCTTGAATGATCCAGGGTGGCCATTGAATACCTTCATGGCTACCTCATTGATTGTATCATCTTGAATGATCCAGCATGGCTATTGGATACCTTCATGGCTACCTCATTGATTGTATCATCTTGAATGATCCAGCATGGCTATTGGATACCTTCATGGCTACCTCATTGATTGTATCATCTTGAATGATCCAGGATGGCTATTGGATACCTTCATGGCTACCTCATTGATTGTATCATCTTGAATGATCCAGGGTGGCCATTGAATACCTTCATGGCTACCTCATTGATTGTATCATCTTGAATGATCCAGGATGGCTATTGGATACCTTCATGGCTACCTCATTGATTGTATCATCTTGAATGATCCAGGATGGCTGTTGGATACCTTCATGGCTACCTCATTGATTGTATCATCTTGAATGATCCAGGATGGCTATTGGACTATCTTTATGGATACCATATTGATTTTGTAAGATCCATGACTAAAAGATTGTGATTTGAAATGGTTCATGTCGGTTTTTCCTATAATTCATTTAGCCCTTGAAATATTCTATATTTCCCATTTTCTAGACCAAAAAGGTCAATGTGTGAGTGTTGGGACTGGTCAAACAGCTGGTCTGTGGTTCAATATGAACTGTACCACTAAAGCCAGCGCTGTGTGCGAGAAGCTGAAGAAGGGGGTGACAACTCTTCCACCAGTGACAACACCTGATGCTTCTTTACCTTGTCCGGATGGTTGGACGGCTGTGAGCATTTGGTGCTATCAGGTAAGTCTCACATCAGTGTCGTTTCTACCGGGATGGGCTGCGGTTGGAGCATTGGAGCGTTTCCACTTTCAACTTATTATTTTAGGGGTTATTGCCTGTTAGACCACTACCCCAATTCACCCAATGATTAAAATATAAAGCATAACACTCAGCTAGTTATATAACATGATTGAATCATTTCAGGTGAACAACGTGAAGTTTAATCTACAGAGAACCTGGGGTGACGCTCAGATCGACTGTCAACAGAAAGGAGCTCAATTGGCCAGTTTTCACAATCAATCTGATCTCGATGCCCTTTATACATCCTCTCTATCGTAAGAATAGTTGATATTTTCCTTCTCATTGTTGGGCTGGTGGTTGATAATGTAATACAATGATAGGTTCACTCAGAGCCGTATATATAGAGTTACGACTCACAGCTCATAATATCGTATTGCGGTCTGGATTAGTCCCTTGTAAGCAAGAGTTACATCCCTTGGATAGGCCTTAGAAGCCTTGAATGAAGGCTTTGTTTATCATACGCCTTTCTAAGTGAAATAAAAAATATATATAGATAAAGTAATATATATTTTTAGCACCGGCAATGATCATTTCTGGATTGGACTGAACGACCTGGAAGGAAAAGGTACGTTACAATTTTTAGGGGAGGCCGTGATACGGGAGTCTGGGTGATCTTTATTTTGATCCCTCTGTCAAAAGGCAGCTGCCTCACCTGTCTCTACATAATTCAAGGCTCTGATAAGTCCGTTATTCTTTGTCTCTTACATATCTAACTTCTTGAGTTTTTGTCTAGACATTTTGTTTCATTTGAAAGGAATTGCATATTTGTTAATGGTTTAGGTAAACTTTCAGGATATGTGAATTCTGGCGGTACCGCTGCAGATTTAACAGCCTGGGCCACGAACGAACCTAATAACTATCAGGGTACGGCTGAGAATTGTGTGGAGGTTCGAACTACTACTGGAAAGTTCAATGATCAAGCTTGTTCAGTCCTCAGGAACTGGATATGTGGTGTCAGGAAAGGTAAGTTGCTTAAGACTTCTACAGTTATTAGTGATTGGGGATGAAAGTCGACACCCAGCTGACTCTAAGAAGCACTTAAATGAAATGAAATGGAGTTTTACGACCTACATTTCTGCACTTGATTCGGCTAATGAAGATGGTTGAAGCCCGTGGAAGTTCTGGATTCAGAATGATGCAGATGTCCTTGTCCAGGTCGTTGGTGATGTTCGACCGATCCCACAGTAATGTTTTTATTGAACTTTCTCCATTTAACTTGTTTGAATGGATCCAAAATCATTTTTTATTCATTTTAACAGGCGTGACACTCCAGCCAGTTACTACGGTGAAGCCACCAACTCCTGGTCCAGGTAAGTACCGCACTCTTTCTCAATCTACATCAGTTACTCCATTCCACCCCTCTACACACTGGTACATAAGGAACTTGCTAGAAATTTCCTGTCTTAACTTATGGCATGTGAGGTTTGTGAGTGATTTGGAAAGATAAATGTCGGAGTTCCTTCCTGGGGTAACCTTATAATGATCTAAAATATCCAATCCGATACCAATATATTTCAGCCGGAAGTTGCTCACCAATAGGACTGGATGACACGTGGAAATCATACAATGGAAATTGTTACCTTGTTGTCGATGGTGCGGGAGATACAGCAAGATCTTGGCGGGGTGCTCGAGACTTTTGTCGACAACAGTCAGCAGAACTATCGTCCATTTCAACTGAACAGGAAAACCTCTTCTTATGGTCTCAGGTAACCTCGCAATCTTTTTAGTTTTACGTATATTGGTGGCGCTCACCTGGATCATAGAACTGGGGTGTCGGTAATTTTGGGACCAGGAAATAGGCTCTTGGCAAATTGTAACTAAAAATCTTTCTTTTTTCCTTACATCATACGTCAATCTTCAGATATTTAGAATTTTATTTCATCATCATCATCATCATCATCATCATCTTAAAGCAGGAAAACCCCTTTTAAATTCTGGTTTATTTCATTTTATTTGGTTTCAGATTGTTAATATTACGTCCTACTCTGTGTGGATCGGCCTGAATGAGCTCAATCCTGATAAAGGTCCTCAGTAAGTATGTCGAAATCTTAATCAATCTGAAAAATGATATACGATTTTGTATGGAATTCGATTTCCAAATATCTAGAGAATCTTAACCTGTATAGCTAGTAGCACACGTGTTCTCACTTGTCTAACCCATTCCGCCTTCTCCACGTCTTGACTTACATCTTTGTCATTGGGAAACCGGGTATCGTCCTAGACCACTAGCTAATAGACCACTATATAGATGACCGTATGATATAAGCTGTTGTATTAAGTCCACGAAGCTTAGGATATGGTTTGCCAACTCGGCATCCTTTTCAGCGAGTTTATATAGCTACATTAGCTACGATGTATTTTGGTATTGACAACTCGACATCCCCATCAGATAGTCGTCATAGCTTTTGATTTGTAAGCCATGGCTATATTTTGCAGATGGTCTGATTCCACACCGTTTAAATACATCAACTGGAATCTGAATGAACCGAATGATTATCTGGGTCTCGAGGCCTGTGTTGATATGTTTGTAAAGAATGGTAAGAGTCTATTTATTGCTTGAAGGATATATCTATAAAATGTGCCACTGTCTGCAGCAGCTCTTGGACATCGGACGAATGGGTTTCTCAGAGCCACATAAAGATGTCGAGGGTTGCTTCTTGCCCCACCCGAAACCAACCCCACCTAGACTCAATAATATAATGTAATTGTAAAGAAAAAAAATGTCAAAAAAAAACTCGGACTGGTACCTCGTAGGTACGACCCAAGTTCATTAAAGCTTTTGATACGACCCCTCAGTCCACCCCTGACTAAATACCCTATTTATGTTTGTAATTGTAGGTAAATGGAATGATGAACACTGTAATCTGAAACAGGCCTTTATTTGTAAAAGAAGTTTATCGGGAACAACACAACCTACCCAGGCACCTGTCGTTTTACCAGGGTACTGTCCTACAGGATTCAATGCATATCGTAATAAATGTTTTAAGGTTTATGGAAACAATCGTCAATATCTGAACTACAGTGATGCCAGTGCCGCCTGCAGGAAACTTGGTACTGGTTACAATTTAGCTGCTATTTCTAACCCACTTGAGGGAGGTGAGTTTTTTTCTACTGTTTGGATTTATATGAAATTTATGAGATCAGATTGACGGTCAGGTACTGTACTGAATGGAGGTCGTGTATTTCCGTTTATCGTGTTGATTGTTCACCTCTTTCCTCGATCCCAGACTTTAAAGTACATTGCGTTTATATTACATCAGTGTATTTGTAAGAAAACCTTTCTTCAGTGGTGGTGGGCCATGGGAACATTAATTTGTTCTCCAAGATCTGCGGCTGGCTACCTATCAATGGCGATATTTCGATTTCCGGTTGGTTCTCATTATAACGGGTACTATCTACACATATTTTCATATTATCAGCATTTTTAACGACCTTGTTACCGAATGTTTGGTGGACGAGTTGGCTAGGAATGACTAACGTGAGAGGGTCGTTGTTCTGGGATGATAACGAGGATAGTACCTATTTTAACTGGGCACATGGTGAACCTAGCAACAAGGGAAAAGGGCAACAAGTAGGTTACTAATTTAGTACAATATAACCCAGAGTGATCACCCAAGTGATGTCTGTTGTACCACCACACTCTAGAATATACATCCATGGTGTTGTTTGTTGTACACCAGTGAACCACTCTCTAACATATGTAACCAGAGTAAGGTGATGTCCGGTGTACACACAACAACAGTGCAACACCGCTCTATAATATCAGTTATACCAGTCACACATTAGATAAATATGCCTGTTAATATTTGATATATATAATTCATTCCAGTGTGTAATTGTATTTGGTGAACACGGTCGGGCAGGACAGTGGGGTCAGGCTAAATGTTCAGATAAGAAAGGCTATGTTTGTCAAACCTATAAAAGTAAGTTATGATTAGAATAGTGTACCTTATTACTATTATTATTACGAAAGCAAGATCGCCTCCATTTTAAAGATGACTTGTTTCAAAGCCTTAGCACCTGTTAAACCTCGACTTATATTTGTTTTGTATGGCCAATTCTACCATTGGGATTAAACTTAAAGAAGGTTGTCTTATCCTGAATGAGTGTATTAATTTAATCGAAATACCTGAACTGTAAAGTCTATGGGATATGATTTCTTTTTATAGAGGCCTCAATCACTACCATTCAACCGGAAACGACGTCATGTGATGTAGATAAAGGATTTAGACCACTAAATAAAGACTGCGTGATATTGATGACAGATCCTAAGTCTTGGGATGATGCTCGAACATCCTGTAAGACTTTAATGTCGGATCTTGCCAGTCTCAACAACCGTTACGAACAAGCATTCGCTTACCTGATAGCCAACGAGAACACAAAAGGACCATTCTGGATAGGATTAAACGATAAGAGTGTAAGCATGACTAAATTTGTTTTAAAGACTCTTTTCATCTCGATTTAAGGGAATACACGATGAAATGATATGGAGTTTCAGATTCTCCTTTCCTGTACCTGATTTGACTACTGAAGAAAGCTCAGTAAGTTAGTTAGAAGGATTGTCATCTGCTTCCAATTAGGAGCTATAGGTTGACGATTTTGGTAGCTTCGGCAAGTGAAATTTGGATTTTGGGAAAGGGAAAGTTTGATACTCTCAAACTAGGACGAAATAAATACTTTAAAGAGGGGGTGGTCTTAATTGGCTTAAAAGCTTTCTTCTGTTAATCTTCGTTAATTGTCATTGGACCTGGAATAAGATGAAAATAATAAATACATCTAATATATTTTATCTCTATAGAGAAAGGGTCAGTATACGTGGAGCGACAACTGGCCAGTGACTTTCACCAACTGGGGTGATAATCAACCCAATGTTACAGCTGGAACTGGGTGTGTCTCTTTCGCCTCTGACGGTTCCTGGAAAGATGATAAATGTGCGACTCAATATCCATATTTCTGTAAGAAAACTACTGGTAAGCAACTTTGATAAATACTTAATACCTGGGTTAATCGGTTGTTTTAAGCCATTATCATCAGGACCATCATCATCATCGAGATTATCACCATCGTGATCATCATCATCACCGTCGCCTGATAACCACCATTGCTACGAAAGTTTATTTGATGGAGGGTAAAGTTTTGGACTCATGTGGGCATGAGAAGAGTAAGCAAACTCACTGAACAAGAGCAAGAAATCGACAACCAAAATATTTACTACAGAACGAAGACTCGACGCATATCCACGTGATTAGAGTCTATCTCACACTACCAACAGGTGCTTTGGATATTAGCAGGTCTTCATCATATTTTATTTTATTGTTTAGCTACTCCACCAGTAACACCAGCTCCGGGAACTGGTCAGTGTCCAGGATTATCCTATCAGAAGATCGGTACAGCCTGTTATAGTTTTGATTATAAACCCAGAACTTTTGATATGGCAGTGAAATTCTGTGCTGAGGACCATGCTAGGTTGATCAGTCTTCATGATAATACCACCGACCTGTATATCTACAACTTCATGTCTCAACAGAGCAGCTGGGCTGTTTGGTTAGGATCTCGCCGTGCTCCTGGTGGTGAGTTACTTCCCTTTATTCTATTAGGTTGGTAAGGATCTCGCCGTGCTCCTGGTGGTGAGTTACTTCGATTTATTATATTAGTTTAGTAAGGATCTCTCGTCATGCTCCTGGTGATAGGTTACTTCCCTTTATTCTATTAGTTTATTTAGGATCTCGTCGTGCTCCTGGTGGTGGGTTACTTCCCTTTATTCTATTAGTTTATTAAGGATTTCGTCGTGCTCCTGGTGGTGGGTTACTTCCCTTTATTCTATTAGTTTAGTAAGGATCTCGTCATGCTCCTGGTGGTGGCTTACTTCCCTTTATTCTATTTGTTTAGTAAGGATCTCGTCATGCTCCTGGTGGTGGGTTACTTCCCTTTATTCTATTAGTTTAGTAAAGATCTCGTCATGCTCCTGGTGGTGGGTTACTTCCCTTTATTCTATTAGTTTAGTAAGGATCTCGTCATGCTCCTGGTGGTGGGTTACTTCCCTTTATTCTATTAGTTTAGTAAGGATCTCGTCATACTCCTGGTGGTGGGTTACTTCCCTTTATTCTATTAGTTTAGTAAGGATCTCGTCATGCTCCTGGTGGTGGGTTACTTCCCTTTATTCTATTAGTTTAGTAAGGATCTCGTCATGCTCCTGGTGGTGGGTTACTTCCCTTTATTCTATTAGTTCGGTACGGATCTCGTCGTGCACCTGGTGGTAGGTTACTTCCCTTGACCCCATAAGCTTGGTTCGATCTTGTCACTATTCATTTAAATTGAAAGTTAACTTTGTATGAAGTTATCCCAAGCTTTCTATTGGGCGCATTCACCCTTTTGAACCCATCTTTCGTGGTTGAACCAATGTCGGTTATTAAGTTCGAATCAAAACTATGTAAATATGAAAATGCTTGGTAACATTTGCTAATCGCAACTGATCACATCCCTGTTTTTTTCAGGATCGTATAAATGGTTGGATGGAAGTCCAGTGAACTATGAGTTTTGGAATAAAGGGGAACCAAAGAGAAACGATAGTGGTGGCGAGGAATTATTATGTGGCATGATGACATCCTGGAGTAAAGGATCATGGACGGCCTGCCCATGTACCAATTGGATGGGCACAATCTGTCAGAGATCCATGAGTAGGTTCAAATGTTTCTTTCGTCTTCCTTATTAGCCCAAATCAGGTGCTCAAAGACACCGTGTAATTTCATTAGCTCGATAAAGTACAAAAAAGAAGGGCGAGAAACAACACTTCAATTCATTTAATTTCAAATGTTTCTCAATGGGATTGTTAGGTCGGTTAGGTAGTTGTCTTGTGGTTTGCTTTCCTTCATTGCTTGGCTTCATAAAACCTGAAAATGTCCTAATACCATCGTTTCGAGTCTCAATCTGGAATCTTTCGAGAAACGTTTCGCTTTTTTATGATACATAGTGACATTTGACTTAAATCAAGTTCATATCTTTTTCAGAATATGACAATTCGTCCTACACCTTTCCAACAATTGGGCCAGCGATAACCCCTACCCCTATGCCCGTATCGGGACAACCCCAAACCCCAAAACTGATCACCCCCGGTAAACCACTAACCCCTATACCACCAACATCAAATTCTGGTACGAGACAACCAGCAAATTTTAAAACATTTACTCCCAATAACAACCATCCGTTTAGATTCCCAACTGGTGTACCAATTACACCACAACATCAACAAGGTAACAACAATAACAACAATAACAACAATAACAACAATAACAATCCCAGCAAAACTTCAGGTGAGACGGCTGGTTTATATTACTATGGAAGTGTCATATTGTGGTCTGGATTAATCTCTTCTTCACAAGAGTTACTTTTCTTTCAGTCAGATAAGAGTACTTGCCTTGGTAGTTATATTTTAGATCTGGAAAGTCCCTTAACAAGAGTCACTTGATATTGCTGTGGCAGTGTCATGTTGTGGTCGTGATTACTCAATTGTTAACAAGAGTTACTTCCCTTCCAGTCAGATTATCTTGCCTAGATATTGCTTTCTCTATATACGACGGCAAGACTTATTAATGTAGGCCTAAGGATTTAAAACTCCATTTTCCATTTTTCAGGATCGGATTTAGGCGGTGGGGCAATAGCTGGTATAGTAATTGGATCTGTAGCCGTTATTGGAATCTTGATTCTGGGGGCTGTATTTGTCTTCAAGAAGAGAGAGAGTGGTTTAACAGGATTCGCTCGGTCATTTTCTAACGCCCTATATGAATCGGGTAACGAGAACGAAGGAGTCCAGTTTCAATAATCAGAGACTAGAAAAAGACAAAGTGTAAATAGTCAATGGCTTGGATGTAAAATTTGTAATTTGTAATATAAATAAAATATTAAATTGTGTAACGAACCTCAAAACCCATGTTTAATTTTACGCTTTAAAGGAAAACCGAAAAGGGTGTTGGCCCTCCTCCAACTCCAATAAAATTTGTTACCATTTTATTACTTGGCTGTATGGGTCAAGGTCGAGTTCAAGGAAGGTAACAGACATTATTTTTTTTCCAATTCAAAGGAAAAGCTGGTTGGTTTATTTACATATTTATTGCACATTAATGAGCCTAATTCAAGGCAGCCTAATGCCACAAAGTTCACAAAGTTCGCAATAGAATGATCCATCATTCCAGGGCATAGGCATATAGGTCCAAATAATAAATTATCCTAGTTTTCTTCTGTAAGTGATTGCAGGCCAGAGGTAACAGTGCCATGTCATTCTTTCATGAGATAAACTGAAGCCTACCGGCTGTACATGATAAAAAGATAAAAAGAGCACGCTAGTACTACTGTCCTGACAAAATGTCCCTCATTGCACACTGCAATGACTGTTGTCGACTTAACTAGCTCTTACAGGAGTAGAAAAGTAGGACATAAAACACAATTTTTTTAATTTGTAACGTTTATTTGACCTTGGATTTTTTATATCACTATTTTTTAGGTTGAACCATGACATTATTTTGATTTTGATGAAAGTTTAAAAATCAGCAGGCGGCACTATGATTAATCCAGTTGAACGTAAAATATCAATTCCTTTATGTAGAACACAGACTCGCGAGTAACCTAATCTTACCAACTCATTAGCAAACTGAAATAACAAATAATAAATTATAAGCAAATTAAATATCAGAAAATACAGTAATCTTAATTACCTTAAACGACCGATATAACTTCCAGATATATTAAGAGAAAAGTTTCTCTAGATTTTGGTGTATAGATTTCACAAATTTGAGCCAAAAATTTTGTTGACTTACAAAAAAATCGGAATGGCCCTTTAATGCTATAAGTTTATAACATAAGGAGACTTTATTCAAATTTAATGAATAAATGAATTTGATTTTAGTTATTGACCAATAAGATGATCAGAATGCCTCTAATGTTTTATAAGGGATTGTAGAGGGGTTTTCTAAGCCATCTTTACAATCCCTTTAAATTAAGTCCACAGGAAAAGGTTCTCTTCTCTAGTCCTACATTTTATAGAGGAATAGATCCATACTCACATTACTGGCATTTCGTCCTCGATTACCAACAATGACCTTGACCAGACTCTTACAAGAGTTCAAGGTCGTTACTGATTGACAAGGTGAAAGGTCACCTTCAGGAGAGAAAGCTGTTTGGAACGGTATATTGATACTGCCTGGTACATTACCACGTTTAAATCTATTCCAGAGTTAAGTTATTTATAAGCTAGGATTAATTAAACCAAGGGTAAAAGATTTACTACATACATCACTATCAGATTCTGATGTTTTCAATAATATTGTTTTATTTAGTGGCATTGCAAGACCTTCAGACATCTGACTGAGATTAGAATGGTGCAAATGGATGCTATCAGTGTCCCCAATACATTTCTAGTTTGAGGTATTTTTGAAGAAATTGTGTGATTTTCATACATTTCTAGTACTTCTGATGACTATTTACATATATTCAAGACCCTAATCAACTCCTAAAAATCGCAAATCCTGAAAACGAAAAAGGATACTCTTCTATTGATCTGACATCAATAACTAATATCATTGGTTTTCCCGATTGCTTTTTCTTGGTTGGACTTTTAGTATGACGTGGTCCAGCTAGCTCTCCCAGTTCTATCAAATCTTCAGCTGATATCCTCGGACATTTCTCTGATTTTAAATCTTCTATACTTATGGCTTCCATAGACTGAAATAGATACATCTTTTCATAATGAAATTCTTTCTTATTTATGTTGATATACAGTAGAAACTTTATAAAGCGACCACTTTAAGGTACAGCCTCTTTTTTCGTTTTGTTTCGACAACTAACAGCTGTGACCATGAAAAATTTAGATGATTATCTTTTATTTAAATTTTCTCACCAGTTCTGTTTGAGGCTGTTCATTGTAATCACGACTGTAATACGATAAATTAGGTCGCATATCATTAACCTTTTTCATTGGACGAGCATGTTGACGATAGGTGGCGCTTTTAGGTGTACTGCAGAAAATACGAATTGAATCTTGAACACACTGTTCTATACTAATCTCTGAAACGAGGCAAGAAAAAATTTTATCAGCAGGATAGCAATTTTCATAATTTTCAGCCAAAAAACCTTTGATGAAAGGCTGGTTATTCAAACATTTTATATAATCACAATTTTTTTCAAAGTTTTTCGATACCTCATATTTGATATATTAGGCAATTCGCAACATTTAATATTGATGTAAGTAATACAATAGAGGATCTTACAATTATTAGAAATAATACCTAGAGTTCAATTGACAGCCTAGAGCAGAGGTTTTAACCCTAGGAGTAGTTTTGAACTTTTTTGGGGTAATGAGCCACACAGTAGAGTAGCATAAAATGTGTGGAATATTATAATAAAAGTCATTCTATTCAGTCAGGCTACATTCTAATTCAATGAAAAAGATTGCAGGGAAAACCTTAGAGAGCATCACGAAATAGTAAGGATTTATGGGGGAGTGTAATGCAATAGATCAAGGATTGAAAACTTAAAATGTCTACCTGGCATGTCAGAGAATAGTAGAATACATTCATTAAAACCATACGATAATAGCCTCGCTCTCAGCTGTTGTAATATAGCCACTCCAATACATAGTGGGAAGGATGAGTTGCCTAGCAACAGTGTATCCCACAGATGTAAGACTTTGTGCAGTGGAAAAACATCTGAAATTAGTAGAACAAATCAAATACATAATTAGGAACGTATTATCTCGACCTATCCTGGAATCGAAACCTGGACCTTCAGGTTAGCGAGCAACCGTCTTACTCACTGAGCCACCGGGGCTCCCTCAGACTTTATAAGACAAGATTTATAAACAAAAAGATTGCTGATCATTCCAAGATAGCTTCTTATCATAATAGGAATTTTAAAGTAACAATTTTACTTACGAGCATACATAGTTAGGAACCAAGGAATAGCATATAACTGAAATATAGACAGTTTTATATATTATTATTGAAATCTGAATGAAATGGTACAAATAGGACTTCCTGCAGCACACGTGGGCTCAGTTTATTGTTCCATCCGAACGACTAGGCGATCTTTCTATGTCAGCCCCTAGGACCTGCATCACATTCAGAGACCAAAACTTCTGTATAATTCTTTCAAGAAACAAAGCAATAAGCGTCATCTTCCACTCTTCATTTAACATAATTGAAACCAGGGTCTAAACTTACATCAGGAATAAATCCTATACCATCTAAATGATTTCCTAACTCAGCATCATGGAATGTAATCAGATGAGAAAATACAGCCAAGTATTCTGAAAAAAAATACAAAAGCAGTAAAATTTGATGTTAAATAAGCTATTCCTGATAAAGGTTTGGTTACTTCTGATTTAGTGTCAAACAGCCACAAAGAGAACCAGACCTGTTCCAGTTATTTCAAACCATAAAACAGACACTGTTTTCAGGGTTCTAAGCACCACTTCTTCAAATATCCCAGGGCAAAAAACATGGCCTGTTGTTGTGACAACACAGCTTGTCATAGCGACAGAACAAATGTTTCTTCAGATTTCAGATTTTTCGGTATTATTTATTTTTTAATATTTTGAGATAATCTCTGATAGACTGTCCTACCTTGTATCACAGCTGAGTTGTCTTTTAAGAAAAAATTATGAAGATATTTAGGAATGAAGGCCTTTAAGCAAGCATACGCCAACGCTGAAATTGAGACAAATCATTTAAATATACCTTCATCAGGTAATGTCGCTAATTGAAACAAAGGTCAGTATAAATTGAGAACTTGGGTCGTAGCAAGTGAGAATGGCGCTGGAAACAATAATTGAGACTTGTACAATGAGTTTACTTTATTAAGACACTATTACCCAGTCATATTTGATTTCCAGTCGTTAGAACAATAGAATATTTAAAATTTAGAAAAGAAGCCAGTCTAAAGCAACCAGAGAGAAGAAAATAAATTTGATACCTTCATGGTTGAAGTTTAAGGCTAGAAACGGAGCACACAATGAATCTAAGCCTTGCCAATATACATAGTGAGAATGACTAACTACCCAGGCTTTTAATACACGTTTAAATTTATAATGAGCTGTCGGGGAGGAGAGTAGTTGATGATATTGATGACATCGTGGTATATCTACTTCAATCTGAAAAGATGATAATATAAAAATTTATTGTATTATTATAATATTAAAGTGATATTACGTCTTAGAATGAACATAAAACTTATGAATTTAAAACTTGGCCAATATATTCATCAGTAGATATACCTGATGTCATAAATAACATAACAGGATCCTTATATAATCTGATAAATCCAAAAAACTTAATAAATATGCAATTAACTATTGAAAACGCTTAATATTAAGATTAAGTATTTTTCAATAATTACTTAGTATTATGAATTTTCTAGATTTTACAGGGATTCTGTTGTAACTTTATGACACCAGGTAAATTCACTGATGAATATATACTCATATTGACCATTCTTGAGAATTAAATCTAATGTTCATTCCAAGACGTATCACTTTAACAGGACTGGAAGCAACCCATGATCTTTATCAATGTTTATTGGAACATATTGTATATTGAAATATTGTTAATACATGTGTATACTTTAAACATGATGAAGACTGGCTGGTATTGTAATCAGAGGTGGACAGATCAGTCCTGGGCCCTTGGACAAATGGGTTTCCTCCAGTCCCTCAATCCACCGGTTTACAGGATTGTAAGTATAGAACAGTAGAGCTACCTGTCTGTCAGTGGTGGTAGGTGTTTCTTTATCTATATTATCATATTCACCATCTATATCACCCTGAAAACACAGAAATTCATCATCTTCTCTCAAACTTTTCTTATTTTACGTAAAAATATCTCAAATAAATATTATTAGCTATGTAGATTCTCTAAAGAAGGCTGCTCAAAACAAAAATACATAATATTTATTTATTTATTATATGCATTTCCCTGCAAAGGGATGCCTAGTTGACAAACTCTCGAATACTCAGTAAACATTATTAGCAATGTAGACTCTCTGAAAGTTGACAAACCTAAATAACTATTTTAATAATATCACTTCCCTTAAAGAGATCTATGAGTCGACATAAATTAAATATATAATTTTTTGTGAACGCTCTGAAAGGCTTCCAGAGTTCTTGTCAATGATCCTCAATAGAAAGTCTGACCAGAAGAAAAAAGGGAATCATTACTTACCTCAACCTCTAAGAGAGCAGCCCAAACATGAGCTCTGACCAACGGAGGAATATCTAGCCTGGCTTCTTTCCAGATATATGGACGTTTGTACGGGTAGGCCTTTAATAACCTCTCATACAGAATTATACGGTGAAACTGAAAACAGCAAATTTATTTTAGAAGGGTGGGGTCAAGGGATGGAACTTGGAAAACTTTTTCACCTTCAAACATTTTAATCTACACATTAAGATGAAAGCTACATGATACAAAAATCCTCATCGGAACCGAGGAATGGGGAAAACCACAGATAATTTCTAAATCCAGGAAAGGCCTTAGCAATCTTATTAAATTTAGGCAAAGGATAGATAGCCTCAGGATTAATAAAAACATAACTGAAAAAAGAAACGACACTGTTAAAGTTTGGTCGATGTTTCAAAGTGAGGCAATAACCACCATTTGCTAGAAAAATTCTTGCATCAAATATAACAGACCATTGTCCAGACAAATTCTCAGGAAAACTCTAATATTTTTTTGCGTCTCACAACATAAAAACCCAGCCTACCTGATATTCTATATCTCGTTCTTTAATAACCAGCGGTAAACTGGCTGTATCAGATAAATCACCAGAACTAGGCGACGTGGGTAATCCTAGATTACTGTTAGCTCTGAAACATTAAGACAAACTGTCATGCTCTTATATATAATATATACCAGGGAGATATACACACACTATAGCAAGTAGCGAAATCTATTTAGCTTGTTTTACTTTTTATCTTCAATGTTACAGTATCCTCAAGAAATCAGAATTATCAACATAGAAATTCTTCAGAAATTCTTTAATTAAGAAATATTCGTTAAAATTACTTTGGACCAATGTTTAGTGTGTATCAAACCTAAATGACTTAAATTGATACTTAACAAATACTCACTCATCTTCTAAAAGAGGGTAATATGCCTTCTCTTCTATATCTTGTAGCCTCTGTAAACAATAGCACAATCATTTTATCATAAATTTACTTATTTCTCTATATAATACTGTCTGTATAGTGTTATCAAATCAATATTGATAGTGTATATCCATTTAAACTTAACAGTAAAAAAAAAATCCCAATACCAAGTTATTCCTAACTGTTACTCAATATTGGAAGTAGACTTAACTGGCAAATCAAATAAAAACTGACCACATCAAAGTTCAATTTTAAACAAAATAATAACTTACATTTCTCAATTGATCTTGTGACAGGACGACTTTAGTTTGATCCAGTAATTCCCCTTGATCTCTGATATGACCAGACACTTCACCCTCACATCCACATAGTCTAAAAATAACACGTCCCAAAAAATAAATATAGGTCACATAAAAATTCCAATATTTTCCCTATCTTTTTTTCCGCCATTTTGAATTCTGTCTACACCTGCTATTTCAACTTTATTGAACGTCCAGTCCATGAACCAATTTAGCCGCCCCATATTTATGTTTTAAAAACAAAAAAGGCAGATAACTTACAATGGTAGAAGTGTGATGGGTGGATGTGACTTGATCAATCCAGCCTTTTTTAAAATGGACTCTAATTCACCTCCAGCTAGACGCCATAAATAATAAACTTCTTCCATTGAACGTTGAGACAGATGATCTGGGTCTAAAATAAACAAAACAGTTATTCAATTTTCAAACAGAGTGTGGATTTGACTTTTGGATCATGTATGTTGTTGAGTTTGACTTGCAGTTTAGACAGATACCAGGCCCATAACTGAAAAATTTAGAAAACTTGAATGACTTGTTGACCCCCACTAAGACCCTGGGCTAGCACCATATATTTGCAGTTTTTTAATTGTATACAGTAACTAAGTTAATAAGTTGAAGCAATATTTCCACTCAATATTATGGTGTCTGTTTTATGCCAACTTATTGATTTTATGTCAGCACAGGGAGCGTTCTATTTATGGTGACACAGATTTTTCTAAATATACTTGACAGCATGAAGGGGTGCGCATTATATTCACAATTATACAGTACATGTCATTTTATCAGATTATGTTTAGTCCCTACCCCTATACCTAATGTACAACTTTTACATAATAAAATAATGAAGTTTACCTAACACCGAGAGTTGATCAAGTACAGGTAATTCTAAATCTAATGATCTAGGTTTTACTGACAATATCTTATAACCATTCTTATATGGTACCTAAAATAATAAAAATAGATATACCTATAAATATTATTAGCTATGTGGACTCTCTGAAACGTATGCCGAGTTGGTAAACCTAAATTATATTAGCTATGTGGACTCTCTGAAAGGTATGCTGAGTTGATAAACCTAAATTATATTAGCTATGGGAACTCTCGTACCACTTTTCATTATGAAAAATTCATTAGCTGGTAACAATGTTTTGCCATGATGTTGTTTTTGGATTTTGCATTGAGTTTTTAATGGTTACCACTTAGTTTTATTTTACAGGGGAAATTTTAAAAGTCCAAGAAATTAAATTGAATTAAAACAAAAATACAAAAAATTAAAAAGGAAGAAGAAACGAAATCTCCTCACCTCCTGAGAGTTTAACACAGTAAATATAGAATGATGTTTTAACTGTTGACAACTCGGACGTTTACTGGGTGATTTCGTTAAACACCATTTTATAAAAGATAATAACTCAACAGATATATTCTGAAAAAAAAATGTAATACAGTACAATCAGGGCAATATTTGCCAGACAAGTATGTTTGTCTGTCTAAAGTGTCTGGTTGAAAATAGCCTCCATAGGACATAAAGTATAAAATTTTGATTGTTTACAACAAAAAAAATAACTCTCTTAACGAGTCTTACCTGAAGTTTATCTTCAAACCCACAATCCTTAGCAAGAAATTCTAATGGATCTTTTTCTAGAAAAAAAATTAACACCTTTGATATCATCGAATCTGGTTTTTTGACAAACCTTGGTACAAATACCATGTGGACTCTCTGAAAGTGATGCTGAGTTGATAAACTTCAAATAAACATTACCAGCTATATGGATTCTCTGAAAGGGTTGTCAACTTGATAATCTCAAATATAAATTTGTACTGTACCTGATTTTATCAGTCTAGCACATTTATTTAAAATTTCTTCTATAGAACAATCTGACCATAATTCTTCTTTCTGGAATAAAAATAGAATTGAGAACCAGAATCACTTGTAAAACTTCGGTAGGGACACAGTCTGGTGTCAGTAGAACATACAATATGAAGTTTAAAGATGGGTTTCCTTATTTTTTAGTGTCAAATTAAGCAAACTATTTGATTAATTGGTGTTTCTAATGAATTATCATGTAATCTTAATCATATTATTATGTTCTTATTGCATATAATTAAGAGTTTTAACCAATCAAATATGTCAATGTATGTACAGTCTGGATAAACGAAAAAATACTTTTTGACTTTTTGACTTTTCTCCGTCACTCATTGGAATTCTACTTCCAATTTAGCTATGAATTAATTATGGACATGTGAGACAAACGGGTGTTTTTCCAAGTCATTAGAAAACCTTTACTTTCTATTCATATAAGTATTAACATTTTCACTTTTATAAATAATAATAAGGGAACCCATCTTTAAAGCATTTTAATTATAATAGTTTAATGGTATATTAGAAGCAATAGTTATAGATCAATAATTAATATAATTTGAATATTGGTATATTGATAAACATATTGCTTACCAGAAGTACTTCTAACAACACAATACCCAGAGACCAGCAGTCAGCTTTGGGACCAGACGGTGGGGAAATCCCCTTCTCACAATTTTCATCCACCACCACTGGTCCACAACAAAACACTTCTGGCGCCATATACTTCGCTTTCCTGGAATAATTCAAGTCTTATGGTTAAGCAGAATAAATCATCAAAAACCAAACATCAATATCAGTTTCCATAATTAGCATACTTAATACTAAATATCATATATCTATGTTTGCAGTACAGGGGGCAGGGAAATTAATGGAAAAAATTACCCAATGGGAAAAGAGACGTCTGCTCCCTCATCTGTCATGTGATACAGCCCGTATTCTGACAGCTTTACTTCATTCTACAAAATAGGTAAATCAAAAAAGATAAAATAAAATAAACATTTACTATGTGAACTTGGATGTGGACTTGACAAACCAAAATACTAAATAGAAACTATTAGCTACGTAGACTCTCAGCTCAAAATATCATAAGTGATGTGGACTCTCTGAAAGAACAGACATTTTTCTGTATATCTGAACTAAATTAAGAAAAAGTCTGAGAACATACTTTTTGAGTAAGTAGAATATTATCCAGTGAAATATTTCTATGTGTCAGGTTTTTAGATTGGACGTAAGTTAATCCTTTTAATATTTCAAAAGCCAGCTCTATCACCTTCTTCTCACTGAAACAAAATGAACATGAATGGAGTTTTACTTCCTACTGTTCTGGGATAATGAAAACGGGCAATACCATGCAGTGTACAATGAGGGAAATTTTGCCGGGACATTTTTGATTTCCAACTGTCGAGGGATCTTTAAAGTACAACCAGCCATCTGTAGCATATATTTCAGACATTTTAAAACAAAATAAGACAACCAATTGACATTATTTAACCTACCTGTGAAAATGATCAGTTTTGACTTTATTCTGGAGGTTATCTTTATAATACTCTGATACTACTATTAACCTTTCTGTAATATAAAACAACAGATAGCTTAGTGAACTGAGTACAAAGACAAGCTGGTTTGAAAACCTAAGGTAAACCTTATAAAATCATTACCAAAGGGTCAGGTCAACAACTAGTTTGTTATTCTTGTCGAATCATTTCCAAAAATTTTACAAAGGACCAGTTGGTAGAAAGGATCAGATACAACTTAGGGAGTTACCCTTGTAAAATCATTGTCAAGTGTTTGTTTAAGAACTAGCTGGGAGACAGGATTCTAGAGAACCTATATGTTATCATCATAAGTGGTTAAGGTCAAGGATCAGCTGATAGACTGGATCCTTCAAATTGTATGCTTGTGAACTTTTAATGTTTTATGTTTTGTCTTCAAATCAAATAAAACTCACCATGTTTTGTTCTGACGATGTCTAAATATTTACAGATATTGGGATGTTCATATGTTTTTAAAACTTGAAATCGTCCCAATATTTTAATAGAGTTGGGTGTTAGTGGCAGGCCATTAGCTCCACATTTATCATTAGGATAACTGGCTGCGAAAAATGTCTGAACACCAAATTCAGCCTTTCCTAAAGCTGTCATTTTTAGTCTTGGTTATCAGATAATAGGCTACACTGGTACCTTTTTGACATCTGAAAAAAAAATAATATTTTCATGATCAGTTCTAATTCCATCAAATAAATTGCTTTGAGACATAGGCCAGTGCTTTTATTGATATAAGTCTCAATACACCTTCATACAATAGGCATCTTGGCAATCATGTGACCAACACCCCTATTGGGGAAAATAGACTGTAACCACTGTAGGGTAGGAACGGTTAAAGGGACAGCATTAGTGTTTTTTGAAAAATCTTTTGAGTCTGTCTCCAGTTTAAATAACCTACACTACAAGGGCCACCTACTGTGATACTGTTATTTTTAAAATTAACCTTCAATAAATAATTCATCTCCTCAAAATTGGACTTCTTAGAACATTTCTTAGTGTTGTCAAACTGGCTTCATTTCAACTTCATTCTTGACAGAACAAGCAAATCGAAAGTAGAGATAACAAAATGTCATCTTGAAATGATTGACTGAGACAACGATCTAAGAATTTCGAGACTATTCCTTTAACTCTGATCAGTGGACGGTAATATTATGCACACAATTCAATAAGATTATATTCCTTAATTAAGAGAATTGACATAAAATTTGAAATATTTGAGATATCGATTTCCACCCACTCACCGTACTTCCTGAATTACTCCCCTTTATAACTCTTTAATGTGGAAAGATCAGAAAAGGTGTTACTTCCGTTCATGCTGGAAAGTAAATAAGAAAAGTTTCTCTAAACTTTCATCATCAAAAAAAAGAGTTTCTAACTCATGATATTTCAAGTTTTGAGGTAAAATTTTCAAGAACAACTTAAAAGGTAGTCACTGATGTGAGAACAGCCGAAGATTATTCTCTAAAATGGTTTATTTTTTGAAAATATGAAACAGGCTGTGGCTTCAAAAGGTTTTCTTTCAATTTGTCCACGTTTTTAACAATAAGCTGCTATACTTATCTTTGTATGGTAGCTATTTTAAACTTTTGAATGTTTTGCAGGATGGCATCTGAGGGAGTGTTACAGAAATTGAAACAGAGAGCTGACCTAGCAGATAGAATTGCGCTAGAACTACGATCTAGAATTGACGTTCTGAAATCAGCTGCAGGTAATAGACTATATTGGCCAGCCATTCCATCTTCATGGATGAAATTCACATCATACACAATAGTAACCATAGCAGTTATAGACTACATCATCTTGCTAAATCCCGCGGCCATAGCTGTTAGTGTAGCAAATCACTAGCACTATACAAGAATATCAACACATACTCCCACTTAAAGTGAATACCGTAATCAACTTTATCTCTGCATTTAGAGTTTCTGGCATTATCAGGAATCTAGAGTTTTTCTATGAATTTCAGCTTCAAGTGGCAGTAGTGGAGAAGAAGAGAAACTGAGAAAAGAAAATGACAAGTTAAAAGCTGAGATCAATAATATTAAACTAGAGATCACCTTAGCTGAAATAAAAAATGGAGGTGCGTATATTATGCTTTTGGCTTGTCAAAAACTCCAGTGGAATCTACTATCTTTTTACTTGGTAAATTTGATTTAATTGATTTATTTTCTGTGATTCGTAAAATCAACTCAAGATTAATAAAGACAATCTTACAATAACTCGCTGATAAAAATGTCAATAATGTTGTATTTTCAATCAAATTTTATACCAGGACTTCAAAAATTCAAAGCCAATCAAAATTTATATTTTTTCAATTTAGTAAAACAGGTGTTCATGCCGGTACATACTCCAGCATCCACAGTGAATTGTGTTGACAACAAAATACCTGAAACACCAAGCATAACAAACAGTCAGACAGCACCTGTTAAACAGGCAGAGAAGAAGTCAGCCACAGAAAATGGTAAGAATGTTTTGAATTGTAAAATATAATTTCTGAAGATTGAGTAGCAGACAATTAGTTTTTCAGAGATTTTTAGTCCAAATATAAAGATTTTAACACATTTCTAAACAGACAGTCCTGATAACAGCATGAGTCACGCTTTGGTTAATTCTTAACTCTTGGTTGTTCATCATTTCAGATTAACAGGATTATAGTTCTAGTGTTGGCTGCATAATCTAGGCCTGTGATTTTTGTATGAATTTATTTGCTTGTACTATGTATTTATTCTTTGGTACCAGATTAATTACAGTGACACACTTAACTGTCAGCATGTCAAAATATAATTCTTGCTTTAAGACTTAGGCTTGTGCTTTTAGCATTTTTTCTTGAACTTCATTGGAAGTTTAATCTATTCCAGGACCAGTCAGTGGTGAGAAGAAGCCTAAGGAAGCTAAACCAAAGAAAGAGAATAAACCGAAAGCACCGGCAGTAGAGGAGAAGATTGATATATCTAGGTTAGATATGAGAGTTGGTAAAATCGTCGGTGTGAAGAAACACCCTGATGCTGATAGTCTGTATGTAGAAGATGTTGATATCGGAGAAGAAAAAATCCGGACAATTGTTTCAGGATTAGTGAAACATGTTCCTCTTGACCAGGTTAGTTTTATCAATCATTTTTAGCTTTTGCATACTGCATGGTCTTATTTTCTGCTCAGTTCATATCAGAACAGGCTGTAGCACAGTCAGTTAAGGCATTGGAATATTTCAATGACCTCATTTGTTTGGTTCAGTGTTGTCCGTTTATGAATGGTTGTTTCTTTTTTTTCTATTTTAACATATGGAATTAAAGAAAAAACCTTAGCAAATCTATTTGTTATATTTTTTATATTGAATTGCATTTAGAATTGGTGAACTCAGTGAGATGAGTTTACCTTTTTACGATGTCTTGAGTAAGATATTCTATGATTTTGGATTTCAACTCGAGCTTGTTTTTATTTGGGTATGTTTACAGATGCAGGATCGACTGGCTGTATTTATGTGTAATTTGAAGCCAGCTAAGATGCGAGGTATTCTATCAGAGGGGATGATAATGTGTGCAAGCTGTCCAGAGAAGGTTGAGATCCTAGTTCCTCCACCAGGAGTTGTAATAGGCGACAGAGTTACTGTTAAAGACTTCCCTGGTAAGTTCCTTATTGGTATGGTAAGCTCCTGCTCACCTGATGTATCTAAACAATTGGGTTTGTAAACTTGATCAGCTGGTGGACAAGATCCTTGTGAACCGAAGTTGTAAAAATAGTTGCCATGGGTTTTTGTCAAGAACAGCAGGTGGACAAGATTCTTGTGATCACAATTTGTTATCCTTGTATGGATGTTTCAATTGACATAGTAAAAGTGGGTTTGTCCATGAGCTACCTGGAAGAAAGGATCCACCAAAAGAGGTTTTGTCAAGAAATGGCTGGTAGACAGGATTCCATGTCTAATGTTATTGTTTTATTATATTTTAGGGCAGCCTGATATTCAGTTAAATCCCAAGAAGAAAATCTGGGAAACTTTAAAACCAGATGTACGAACCAACCAACAACGAGTGGCAACGTATAAAGGTTCTCCATTTACTATCGAGGGGAAAGGGGAAGTAACTGCACCAACTTTAGCAGATACTCAGATTTCTTGAAAAGGTGTGGAATATTTGTCATCATTTTGTGCTTGTGAATAAAACAATTTTCTTCTTTTTTGAAAGTTTTTAAACGATTCATTTTTTTCTCTGAGCTTAAATATTCAGTTTGTAGCATAGTTGGTCTGTAGAGCTTAAAAATTCAGTTTATAGTTCATTGGGTCAATGGAGCTGAAATGTTCAGTCTGAGCTTAAGTCTAAGCTTAGAGCTTTACAGTCTGTAGTACAGTAGGTTTTTGGATCTCAAATATTCAGACTGGAGCGAGGTGGGTCTCAAGAGCTTAAAAATTCAGTCTATAACAGTGGGTTTAGTAAGAGCTTAAATATTCAATCTGTAATTCAGTGGGACTATAAAGCTTAAATATTCAGTGCTGGGTCCTGGATATCAATTTATTCATGTGTAAGCTTGCATTAATAATCCAGATGAACTGACGATTATCTAATATCTTGAACACATCAACAGAATGAGGCAAGCTTTTTAACACTCAAAATATGTATGGTAGAATACTCCATGAAGATATAAGACTGTTTTTTTTCAAATACAAGTTTATTGATGGATGTAATTTTGGATGGAATAACAAGATAGACAGAAAGATGAACATAGCAATCAGAATGAATGAAATGAAATTATTTACAATTCTTTCACAATTCTCTTCGTTTCTCTTCTGAAAGTCGTCATTTGAACAAAAAAGGCGCCATCAATACAACAAAAATGTTGAAAATTGAAATGATTTACTGAGTTTAGAAAAATCAATTCCTTACTTCATGTTTCGTAAGTTTGCCCTCAATTTTTAATCTCAATTCAGATGGAGTTTTACATCCTGCTAGTTAAATTCAGAGAAAATGGATCGTAATGAACACAAACAGATAAAATATTGAACATTCAGCACTCTTAAACAATACTTCACAAAAACAAAACATAATTCATACAAACTGAAACAGCATTTTGTTTTATCCAACTTTTCTTACAGGGATTCAAACAGCAGTGCATTTAGCTTGAATCTAGTTATTAGTCTGATAAAGCTTAAAATGAGACAACCATACCCCTTTGCCCAATCAAAATAAAGTAGCTTTATCATTCATTGTTAATTGAAGTCAAATTCTTTTCTTAACACAACAGAGATAGTTTTACATCCTAATCTTCTGCACTTAATGAAGACAGTCCGAATTTATGAAGTACTTACTACATATTAAGATGACTTATATAAATATATTGATGAAATATCTTTTTAGTTTTAGCAAATGCTTCAGTTTAATTGCAAATAAGGGTAATATTGCAAATTGCACGAAAATTCAAAATCTTGCAAAAGGCACGATATTTCTTGAATCCAAGCATTGAAATATTACAAAATATCTATACATAAATAAATAAAATAAAATGGTTCTGAAAATGATCATTTGATGGTTTTAAATCCATTTTTCTCAAATTTATTTACAATTATCTTATAAATATATTGACTTATAGCAAAAATATACAACATCTACAATTTGTAAACAAAATTTGTTTATACAAAATATTGAACTGACATGAGATGAATTTTGTCTTGATGAACATTGTTCAGTTTGTTTACATGTATTTTAAAGTATTTTCATGTATTTTAAAGTATTTTCATGTATTTTAAAGTATTTTCATGTATTTTAATGCCACCTGCATCACAATCTCACATTTTGTCCACATAGAACTCAGCCTTGGATTGGGTAGAGAGTGAATTTTAATATATTTCTAAAATGTCATAACATTATTGCCTCTCTTGACATTATTCTGTTAGTTTTTACATGAAAACAATCTACTTGAACAGTTTTAAAGGACAACAAATTGAATCATTCCGATTGGCTGTATTAATTCACAATATTTCCGTGATGATTTCAGCTGGGAAACAGAATAATCAAACGGTTTCATGAAAATACCATTGAATAAATCAGACAATATTTCCTTTAACATTTGGAGTCTGGTATACTTTTCTTTAATTCTAGAATTTGTTCCTCGCCCAGTTTAATTCTATCCTCTAATTCCTGATAGTCTATGGTTAATTTGGATTTCATTTTAATATAATAATTATAGTCCTCTAGCTCCGCTTCCGTCAGACGTGATTCCAACATTGATAAAACTTGTTGGCTTCGCTTATCGATATTTTCTTTCAAAACTTTGGCGTCTTCATGCTTCTCTTGTAATCTTTCTCGCTTCTCCAGCGTCAGTTTCTAAAATAAAAGTAGATTTTAATAGTTTACAATTCTGTTAAGAGCCTTCGATTGAATTTTAATTGTGAAAAGTGACACAGCTGGACGTATTTGATCTCTATCAGCAGGTAAAGAAAATATTTAGACAACTGTAAGTAAAATGTCACCAGCAAAGACAAAATAACTGAAATATTTATTTGTAATGCAACAACATATTCATAATTCTGTTTTGAAGTGAGAACATTTAAACTGTTGCAAAAAATCCACCAAATGATGATAAAAATAACGTATTTTGGGCCTTATTCTGAAGTCAGGTTTCCTCAAAGAAAAGCAAGGAGACTCACCTTAATATTTGGACTAGTAGAATTATTGAGACTTTGAACAGCGTTTTCAGCTCGAGCTAACTGACCAGCCAGATTGAGTAGCAGACGGACAATCTTCTCCTGATCCTGGATGAAATGTTTATATTTATCTTGTTCGGACTTCTGTTCACATTGTGACTCCACAATCTCTGTCATCTGAAAGATGAAAAGACTCAAAAATTACACAAAAGTTTTATTGCCTTCAAGACAAACCATCATCATCCAATCAGATTCCTTTTCTTTTCAATTGCATGTTCTGCTCGTGATTATTGACCAGATGGAAACCGACCAACTGGAGATTTTTGTCTCCTCGTGTGCTTGTGCCAGTGGTAGAAACTCAAGACAAGACTCTAATTGGCGACAAAAGTCTCCGACCACGACTGCTTGTGTGCTGGCACCTTAAGATAATCAGTAATGGTGTTCACAACTAACTATTGAAATGTGAGTCTTTAAGTCAATGTGTGTCCATGGGTTGTGTCTTCCATCCTATATGATCCAGCCAGGGTGACTTATTTAATGTCTACTTCATTAGTAGTCAACCTACCTTTTCTCCAAGTTGATCATTCTCGCCGATTTCCTGTTCCAAAGCCGATTTTTCTTTCCGCAGAATATCCAATTTTGTATGTAACTTCTCCATCAACTCTTCCTATAATTACAAAAAAAATCTTTAAAATTTTTAGACACGAATCTCTGTAATATATCCTAAAGATTTCATCTTGATTTTTGGAGATGCATTCTCAATTTATCAGATCTTTATATTTTTTTTGTACATGGCCAGTGCTTTACAGGAAATTAAATTAACCTTTTCACTCTTGATATTGACAAATCAAATGGATAAAAAAGCGAAAAATTGGGCGAGTAAACCAATATTCAATTTGAGTCTTTCTCTGTTTACCAACAATTAATGTTGGACGCAACTTGTAAAACGAGAAAAAACGATAGTTAAGTTATACAAATACAAACCTTTTGTTTGATCAAACCAGAATTATCATTAACGATCTCTTTCTCTAGATCCTTACTAATATCATTATTATTCCGTAGCTGTATTTCTATCAGAGCTTTCGGTGGGGATGTATAGTAAGAGGCTGGTAGGTTATTACTGAAAATATACAACAATATAACATTTGAGGAATTGTATAGTTACTGGTAATTTGGAAGTCTGCATAAAATAACTTCTATTCAAACAAACATACTAAAAGCAACATCCAAACAGAATTTGGGAGCTTCGGTCAGACATGACTGGCCACTACAGTCCAGTCAATATCCCTTATCAATTCAGTGATTTCTCTTGTTTTGCTTATACACCAAAATTCTTATATATAACTTTCATTTCCAAAACTATCCTGATGAGGATTTTATATCTGAAACATGGGTTGGCAACTTGAGATGAGCAATAGTCAAATATATATTTTTGCTCTCTTAATGCATATTAAGTGCAGGCATTGTACGCCTACAAATAGATAAAAATTTCAATTATAACTTACGAATGATCCCTATTTTCTTGATTTTTACCAGACGGACTTGGAATCTTTTTCTCACTTTCATCAGACGACAGTTTCCGTGGTTTCACAGGTTCAATAAATAATCCATCCATGTACTGCATACGCTTTGTGTTTGAATCCTGGACTAACACGTCCGATAATTTCTTATCCTGCTCATTCAGTTCTTTCGCCAATTCCTTGGCTTTTTGATCACAGTCCAGTTCCTCTTGGGAACGCTGCCGGCCATGACACACCACAGTTCCCGGTGGCAACGAGCTACTACTTATGCTCTTTTCAATTGAAGAGTTAATTGATTGCACTGATGGAGATGGAGTTTTGGATGTTGGAGAGGAAAGACTGACATTATGGGAAGGCGACAATTGTTTAGCACTATTGGACGAAATTACGAAAGACTGGTTGTTAGAGTTTACTGGGGAGTTATTTCCCTTTACTTCACGCTGAGTCATGTCATTAGAATAGCCTCCCTTTGTTTTTAATAATTTGTCATTGTTTTGAGGATTGTTCACTCGGAAATTATCACTTTTTCTGTCACGAATGAATTCCCCACTGTATCTCGCTGATTTTGCTGCTGGGGATTTATCAGTGGGTGAATTCCTCGCATGTCGGTCTGAGTTACTATTGGACATTTCAGTAGATCTAGAGTTTATTGAAGCACGTTCTAGAGGGACTGGTTTGTTCCCGTCTTTTGGCAGATTTGAATGAGAAAGACTTGGTATTGGGTTTTGTGGAGATGTAGCAATGTTGACAGGTGCATAGCTGGATTGGTAGTGGTGGGTACCATATGGTATGGGAGAATTGAATGCACTTCGTTTCTTTATCTCGTCCTGCGGTGAATAATGTTTCCCAGAATTCACTGTTTTAGCCTCATTCTGAGATCGAGGCGTGTTAAATGTTTTACTTCTCTGTACATTGAGATTCTCGTTTATGTTTTTGGGTTGAAGACCAGAACTTACTGGAGAGTTGGGGATTGTTTCGTTTTTGTTCAGCCATTCTGCAACAGAGCGATCAGCCTCTGTTTGAGACTTTGTGATTGGTCCCTTCTTTTCAATCATTTGTACCCGCGATCGTGCAGCGCCCTTGTCTCCGGTGGAATTAGGAACTCTCGGTCCAGATCTCGGAGCACCAACACTTGTTATGTTTGTTAAAGACGGTTTGTTCTGAGCACTGTAATGTAATGAATTATTGGGAATCACATTTGTAAAACGATTCGGGGGAACAAGAGGTTCGACTGTTCCCTTGATGACACTTCGTGACGTACTCTCTACTTTAAATGACGGAACACCTCCAATATTATCACTGGGAACATCTCGTGGACGTTTTGGTTGGGAGACGGCACCAGATAGAGAAGATTCACTGTTCCACGTCGTGTGACCTAGTTTCTTTTTCTCCTGACCCATATCTTCCACCCTGGCCTCGGAATTCTCCAGATGTAAGTGCACATTGACGTCTGACACTGATCGTTTATATGATCCTGGAACTCGCATCGATTTATTCCTGTAAGCTCCGTAAGAATCGTCAGCAAATCTGAAAAGACAAAAAGAAGCCATTTTGAATAACAGGTTTGGATTAGGTAATTTCAAGCAACGAAACATATTTGAAATGTGAATAGTAACTGTAGAAATTATCAAAATGTCAAGCTAATGTTTCATGACAGCTTTAATGTTTCATGATATCTCTAATGTTTCATGATATCTTTAATGTTCTATGATAGCTTTATATTTTTAATGATGGGTTTCTAGATGTCTATGTCAATAAATGTTTAGTATTTATGTATTTCTATTTGAATGCATAATTGGATTAAAGTGAAAGAAGAAAATAGTTAAGATTGTAGTCTTATGGTGTATTTGATTTTATAGAGGATTTGAGAAATTCCCTGTAAGAAAGTCAAAATGCATTTTATTTCCTGCAAATTATGTGAACATGTTTTCTTAAGAAATTTACTAAGAAGATATCTTAGTCTAAAAGATTCTAAGAATTCTAAAAGATTCTAAGAATTATAAAAGATTCTTAGAATTATAAAAGATTCTAAGAATTATAAAAGATTCTTAGAATTATAAAAGATTCTTAGAATTATAAAAGATTCTTAGAATTATAAAAGATTCTTAGAATTATAAAAGATTCTTAGAATTCTTCTGGGTTAATCAGCCATTCCTGAAAAATAGGTTTATTTTTTTATGTGACATAAAATATTTATTTTTGTCTAAAACGAAGGTAATTAGACATAGTAATACTCTGTTTCTTTCTGACTCAATCAAATCACCAGACTCCAGTTTAATAGTTTAATTTATTTCTATATTTTCATTCCAAACTCTAGCCAAAATAAACAGATTTAATTCAGTTTCTTAGCAACATATTTTATTCTACAGGGCAGAAATTCAACTAATATTTTAACTAGAAAATCTTAAATATATCAATTATATAATAATTCTCTTAACCAGCCAGCTCAAGCCTTCCCTAATTAGTGGCAGTGGAATAGCTCAGTTGGTGGTGAGGATTGTCGTCTGTTAGGCAATAAGGAATCCTCCTTAAGGTAAGGAAAAATTCTGATACCTCTGTCAGTACTTCCGAGAGTTGGCTGGGTGTCAGCTCTCAGCCCCTTATACCTAGCAGTAAAAGATGATTAATCCTGATTTTGATGACGGCGCCCCAGTCTATTATCATCTCAGGAATAAATCATCTAGAATACTGATTATTAGTAGATTAGTACCATCATAATAAACTACAGTATCATTATAACATTATCAGCAAATATGCCAATTGATTTCTAGATAATTGGCCAGTATTTCTGTGCTACTCTAGTCCTGTAGGCTACCAATGTCTTATGCCATAATAACCAAATGTTGTTTCATTCTCCACAGGTGTGGCGCCAAGCAGTGTTTGCTAACTCTTCTAGACACCTGATATAACTTTTTATAATGAAATATTTCCTCATTTATAATTGATATACTTCCTCATATGAAAAGTTCATTTGCTGCTACCAATGTATTACCACTGTTATTCTGGATTTTGAGTTTCGATCTGCAGTTAGGATCATTAGTACTTGGGGTTTCTTAATCTCCATATTTCATCCTCAGGTACAATTTTCTAGCGTCATTTGAAAAGTTGACTGCACTATAGTACATGTAGAACCACATTTAAATTGACATCTAGACCTGACCTGAACTAAAATAAAACCAGATAAAACTAGATCTACATGGTGCAGACTGCACCAGAGAAAAGCAGACTATCATCATTTCAAAAAAGAAAATCTGAAATCTTTTCAAATCTAATTGCAGTTGTTATCTACAGAAGAAAAAACAATTTAAATTGAAACTTGGAAAACTTTCACTAATCTAGCAAATTTTTACAATCAGCAGATACAAAAGAAATGTAATATCTTTATTTTGAAACAATTCAATTATAGAATTTCATTACTGCCAAGATTTCCTGGAGATGTAACAAAAGAGGAGGCCAGAATTACAAACTGCCAATTTCATGTCATAACATACAACCCTGGGGTAATTTTATACCAGTTATCACTCAAGCAATGGTTAAAAGGTTATACTAGAGAATCATCACTACCAACGTAATACCATGAGCTATGTGGACTCTCTGAAAGAGATGCTGCGTTTACAATTCTTAATAAACACCATTAGCTAAGTGGACTCTCTGAAAGAGAATCTGCTTTTACAATTCTTAATAAATAATATTAGCTATGTGGACTCTCTGAAAGAGATGCACATTAACAAATTTAAAGGAACAATATTGGGTTTGTGGACTTTCTGAAAGGGATGTGGGGTTTACAATTCTTCATAAACACAATTCTTCATAAACACTATTAGCTTTGTGGACTCTCTGAAAGAGATGTACGTTAACAAATTTAAAGGAAAAATATTGGGTTTGTGGACTCTCTGAAAGGGATGTGGCAATTCTTAATAAAATAATATTAGCTATGTGGACTCTCTGTAACAAATGCATGTTAGCAATTTTAAATTCCACAATAACAAGATTTACAAAACAGAATTCAAATCAAGGTTTTGAACATATGTGCATCTTGAAAAGTTTGTGTTTAATGTTTTATGCATACAACATCTATTTTGTTAAGTCATTACAACACAAGTAGTAAACTGATCTGGGCTAATAATAAACTGAAAGAGGTGATGCCTGGAATATCTGTGTATTATTATAAAGTAGGGTGTTAAACGGGTAGATTAGCACCTTGATTATTTTAACAAATGGTTGCACTGAACACACATACACACATACTTGCTTCAAGTTAATATTAGCTACTAGTTTATACATGTATTGTTATTGTTATTATTAAATATTATTTCAAAATATCAACTTGTCATTCTTAGCTGGGTAAACCATACCTCTATAAAGCACCACCCCTTAGTAAGCAGCCACTTTTGAGCATTCCCTTGACTGGCTGCTTAATACAAGTTAGACTGTACTTGCTTCTAGTTAAATATTAGTTACTAGTTTCAGATATTCACATTAATATTTCAAACTTTATTGAATTTCAGCTGCATTATGGTATAGACTGTGTTGGATGTCACCTAAAGTTAGTGCATGCTTACTTTTCATGAACACTTACTACCACTCTGTAACCCTTTTGGAGAGTCCACACAGCCAGTTCTGATTCCTATATTCTACACCGCTTGTTTTTAACGCCTACATTTTATCACCCAGTTTTCATTTATGAAATGTTGTGCTTAATTTGGATGGTGAGTTGACAATCTCAGTTGTAAGGGCATCAGGTGTTCCAAAAGATTAAGGAGACCCTGCATTGTAACTCTGATTTTAAATTACTGATACCTGTTATAAGTTTAAATATCATTAACATAGCACATGATCTTATTTATTTAGTAAAAATATGGTCTTAATATGACCTTCGACCTATGAAAGGTTAATGAGGTCAAGATAAAAGGTAAGCAGCATGACATTATTCTCGTTAACAGCTAATCTGACAACGCTAACGACTTGGTTTCAACTAAAATAATGAATGAAATTATGAATGAAAGAAAATATTTTGTTTGTTTTTATCGTTAATTGGAATTGAATTCCTTTCTGTGATGAACTTGTCATGTTGAATTCTAGGTGAATATTCACTGTTGCTATTTCTGTAGGCAAGACACTGCTATGGTCTCCATTTACTTTATCACATAGGAAATAGGTAAACGAAAATGCCTGACAACTAAGGTTTACTTAGAATCCTTTCTACTAGCTAGTCCATAGAAACACCTCTTGGCAATGATTTTACAAGAATAACAATATCTGGAGGATCACGTGAACTAGCTAGTTCTAGACAAGACCATTTGGCATCAATCTTTACCTGATTGTCCATGCCCATGTAAAGCTGGGAACCTGTGAAATTTCATCTCAATTTCCCTCGAGAGGACTATCATATCATAGCCTACTGGTATTGTCATGATGTCAACTTGACAGGTATAATGAGGAAAGATGGCTAATGGTATTCAAAAGAAAGGCACAGGTATTATTTACATGGATGACAACTAAGGTTCATGAGAATCATGTCTACCAGTTAGTCTATGGAAAGACCTATTGGATCTTTTTTACCATCTTAGATTCATGAGGATCCTATGTACCAGCTGGTCCTTGGTCAAACCTCTTGACAGGAAAGATGACTTATTCAAGTTAACCAGGCTTACAGTGCTGACCGAGATTAGAACCCATAACCACCATTTGTTCTGTAACCAAGCAAAGATGTCAAATGCTCTGAATAACTGTACGCAAGTCCATCACTTTATACCAAAAATATTAATCATCTCAGAGAATGTTCACTATCAGAAAAAACTAAAAGCTTCACTTAAATGATGGATGGAGGCAGGCTAATGGAAAAACCAGGAAAACCATAATTCATGTGGATATTTATGGACAGAAAATGAGAGTTCTAGGTGAAGGGAGATAATTGGGTAATCTAAGATTGTTTTGATTACGTCAGAACGTAACATAAGCTGTTTCTGTTAAAGCACTTTAGAAATCTTAAAAATCTTGCCCAGCCAAATTATATTTCAGCACAAATGATACAGGGATGTTGATTACATCTGCCAGTCATGTATGATTTGAGCTCTATCCTAACAAGGTTTGAATTACAAACAATTAACAATAACAATTCCTAAAATTTCAAAAAATTGTGTGGCCTTTAAACATAAAACGCAACAGAAACTTCTGTGAGCCATAATTTATGGCCGATTCTGCTCCAACATGCTCCTGTACCTAGTTTATACTGAGTTAATGTTAGATTGAATGATCACTCTTTAGACAGATGTAGGGTCTCTAGTGATAAATTATAACAACTATAACTACTTTATTAGTCATTATTTTTCTTATAGCCATTAGCATTCTCACTTGGTAGCACTATGCAGTGTGCAATGAGGAAAATTTTGCTAGGACTGCTGCATGAGCCTACTCTTTTTCAAATTCCAACTGTTGAAAAATCTTAAATATGAATGGTCTGAAGCACACAGGGCCTTGGTTAATTGTTTCATCACAAATAGAAAAACTGATAGTTGATAACTTAACATTTTAAAAAATATACAGTGATCTGATTGGTTCATAAATAATTTAGTTTTAGTAATTGACCAATCAGATTACAAATTCTACAAATAGAGAAAATAACCTCATATTTGAGATTAAGTCCTACAGGTAATAAAAAAAAGTCTTTACTTACTTTAGCTTCCATCTTTGACACGCTAACATTTTATAATCCTGATTTCAGTTCAATGTTTATAAATATTTACACATTTTTCTTTATATTTCAAGTCTTTTCCTTTTTTATTTACATGATAATCCAAATTTTATACAGTTAAGCACAATAAAATTTCAATTTTCACACAATTTTGTCATAATTCCATTATTTTAAAAGAATATTCTAAGTTGTCACATTTTCCATTTGCTCAAAACTAAATTATAGTCATAAGCAAGTTTAGAATTGTCTTGTACAAACAATGATATGCCTTTAGATTATGGAATCTTATTTCTGAAAATAGGAATAACACTTTGCAAAAACAAACCAAGCCTAGAATCTTATATACGTACTGTTAATTCTTATCTAAAAAAATTTTACATCCAACTTTGCAATACACTCCGCCCAAAACCATTACAACTGCACTACACAGCTTGACCATCATGCTTACACCAACCTAGTTCCTTTTACAAAATTTGAGAATTAGATGTCATACAACATTATGCCACAATTCCAAACCCTTACTAACAAAATATTCAGACCAAATAGCATTCCATTAGTCAAAGTAAATATCCTGACAACAGTCTAATAGGTATTAACAATGATATAAGTCCAACGGCTAGATCAAATCTTCAACAGACTTCAAGCATAAATTTGGAAGTGTATTTGAAAAGTAAAATAATCAACTTGCAATGAATACAACAGATGAAGATCTTCAACTCTGAAACAGATGCAGAATTTCTATTTGATTAAGAGCTCATATCATGCTGCCTTCATGTAAATTTAAAATTTTATGATTTACACCTGGTGGAAACATGCAGCAATTTAAAACCTATTAAGAAACATTAAATTTTATGCATCTTAACTTTAATTTATGAACATGTATATTCCAGGAAAGGCACAAATTGTACAGAACCGTTTAACATTAATTTTATTTTTTGTATCAATTCAACCTTGAGAATTTGACCAACAGTAGACGTCAATTAGGCAACAGGATCCACACTTTTAAAATGGAGTTTTGAATCCAACATTACAATCCATATACATGAAATTTCACATCCCCGTGTAGAATTCAAAGAAATGAAAAAGAGTTTTACATCCTACAGTAGTGTCCAAAGAAATGGCATGGATTTTCACATCCAAAATCACATCCATAAGACAGCACTTAAATCCAAGTAAAACATAAAGGATGAGTAACAACAAATTTTACAATGCTACAACCAAGCAGACGCCAGTTGCAGATAGAATTTGTGTTGTAATTTTGAGTACTTCTTCAGGTGTAAATCGTTAACCACAGAAATAAAAATAGGTTGGTAGAGGATACTACACCTGGTGAATATTAAAATATAACAAAGCACAGAATTTTAACGTAACCAACTTGTATAAGATTTTAGACTGGAAAAAATTGGGGTTAACCTACTTTTCTGTACGTTATTGTCTCATGAAATAAAATTTAACATCCTACTGTTCTATATGTTATTCCACTTCCATTTAACCTTACATACAAAAGTTTACAATTAAGAAACAGGTCAAATGTTTGCTTATTGAAAAATGGAAAAGTGAAATCAAGTAAAGCCGAGTAAAATATCTTGTACCATACTGAAATTAGTCCATACCATCATGATCAATAAGTGATATTATCAAAGTAATATAAACTTCATTCAGATGGCCTGATGTTGATAATTGTTGTAGTTGCACACAACGCTGCACAAAATCAATTTCTTTTGTTTAAAATATAATAGTGTTTGATTTTATTCTACAACACCCACTCTTTTTCATAATGTATGATAAACAAAACTTTTATCACAAAGAGAAAATAGATATCTACATATCTTACCAGGTTGTGTCATTGTCATACCACAGTTTGTGTCATTATCATACCATATATTGCACTCTTGTCATACTTACAGTTTCAGACCACAGAACAAAAGATCAACATTGAAATATTGTTCTATAAACCCCAGTGATAAATAACTCTGAGATAAAAATGACTTCAACCAAAACTCATTGAGCCACCCCATAGCAGTTAATTAACTACAACCACTCATCAACTACTAATTAATATTATATTATATAAACATGTAATGTATGTGTAAATATTAGCATGCGCCAAAATAAACACAGCATTATTCAGATCATTATTATTTACAGGTTGATCTTTCAACAGAGAAATTAGCTTTAATTATTTCAGGTATTGATGTAGAAAATATTCAAACCACCCAACTTGATCTAACAAGGGGTGATGAGTCTTCCATACCCAACCTTTGATTCAACAAGTCCTTATTCCTATCATGAACCATTGTTAATTACATCAATTGAAGAGGTATCCCAAATATCTTAGAACCAACAAAAATTTTCCATGAACAAGACTAGAGTCCATCCTATTCTTCCGACATGTTTCAGATACGCCGTCCTTATCAGGACATCTCATTTAGAATTGGAGATTAACCTTTCAATATCATTAGCAAAATGGTGAACTCATTGATTTTCTTACATAACTATCAATATAAGATTGATATATCTTCAAACTGTCTAAATGTCAGTTTGTTCTCCATTAAAGAAATGTTTCAAACTATTTCAAAACGTTTAAAGATTACATACATGTATTTAAGTTTTTAGGAATGATAAATCTAAATTAATACGACAGTTTAATATAATCATATCAAAATAAGTGAAATCCACCCTGGAGAAAATCTACTAGTTATAAATATAGAGATAGAATATCCTAAAGACAGAAGATAAGAAAACAGTTATACAAACTCAGACGCGAATAAAAACTTAAACTAAAATAGATTGACATGCTCTTCAGGGGTGAATTCTCCATACTTTTCCTTAGTCAGTAAAAGATTCAGAAACTCATAAACTATGTACCCACTGAAAACAACGCTAAATACTGGTCAACAAAGCAAGTTTAGACCTGATATGAAATTTATGTGTTAAACTATGATTCAAAATACACAATTCATAGACAACAGTACAATTACTGCTCATACTGAACCAACCAAAATCTGATATATACCTGTCAAAATCCTCTCAAAAACATAATCCATAAACAGACAATGGTACAAAACAAAACCAAGAGGTTGAAATAAGACTTGAAGTTTTATCCAACACTCACTTTGATCTGAGAAACCTTGTGGTTTCCTAATCAGAGAAAACTAGAAAGTTTATATACATAATCCAAAAAGCATCAGAAGATTAAAACATACTGGCACATTGGATATTGGATAAAAACATCAGAAAGAAATGGAATTCACCATAATATATCACCATATTGGATAAGACGTCAGGATCACAATGTTACCTAAAACTTCAGAAATCTTCATTCCTAATTCCAAACACTAGTGATTTCCAGATCACAGAAAAACAGAAATAATTTAACACAAAAAATCCAGAAAGCATCAGAAGATTAAAACATACTGGCATATAAAACATCAGAAAGAGAAGTGGAATCACAAACTCATATCAGCCATGTTTCACAGATCACAAAGTAAAAATATAGTCTTTATACTAATATCATGAAAAGCACCTACATGTGTACAAACACAGAATACGATACAGTGAGTAGTAAGAACTCTCTAATGAGTAAGGTATAAACAGTGTATGGTATGTAACAGTAGTACACAGCTGACTGGAGAACACTAGAGATAAATTCCCAACTCGCTGATTCTAGTTAAAAGTAGATATTACAGAGATCTAATCCTACTAAGTAACTATTATTGTCTTTATGGTGAAGGAATTGAGATAACATCTTGAAACAAAAGGATGCCAGTTTATGTTTGCTCTGATTTATAGTATGCTTAATCTTCCAGAGACACGGATGCCACTTGACATTTGGGTTTTTCAATATGACATCCCTTTCAAGAGTCCACATAGCTAACAATGTTTATTTGGTATTTCAGTTTATAAACTTGACATCTCTTTCAGAGAGTCCACATAGCTAATAATATCTATTTGGTATATTATTACAATACCATCATTTGAGAGAAGAATATGCTGTGACGTCTTGTCTGATCAAAGGCTCACATTTCGATAGCGAGCTGTGAACACTATAACTGATAATTCACATCTCTAAAACTAAAGAATGATCTGTCAATGGGATGGTAAACCGGTCTCTTTAACCAGAATGATTTGAATAGTAAATTTAGTTATGTACCTATCAATAACATATTTTATATATCAATCTACACAATACTTTACTCAAAATAACCTACTAGTATTTCACTATCTGATATTCATCTCTAGAATATTTCTCTTTGGTAATGATCAGTCATCAACTGACATTTCTTAGCTTTTCTGAACCTTTCTCTATGGTAAAGATCACTCACCACTTATCTACTGATGCTTGTGTCGAGCTTTTCCTGGCACTTCTGAACCTTTCCTTAGGTAATAACCTGTCATCAACTGACATTCAGTTTGAGCTAAATCATTTCTTGGCATTTCTGACACTTTTAATTTTATCTTGGCTGTTTTATTTTTTGACTGAATGTTTCCCTAAGGCAGGTGAGGTGCATTAGCTTAACATTTCAGACCTTCTTTCTTGCCACCAGAAATGTCCACCTTATTCAACAAAATGGCCTGCAAAATTTAAGGTGTAGAAGGTGTCTGAATAGACCAAAGTCTAGTGAAGGGAGATAATGAGCCACCAGAGCTCCAGAATACCAAATTGAGCTGCAGCGAAGAGCTCAGATAGTGTCTGGATCAACCAACAAGAGGATAGTAGACTTCCTTAATCTACTAGACAAAATAATCAGACATTTCAACCATCAAACATTACTCAATAGTTATCCTCACAGACCATCTTGACTTTCAAATCAAGTAGCTATCAGATGAAATCATAAATAACCCACCAGATAATTCAAGTAATAACTCTTCACCAACATAAAAATACTGGTAACAAATTGTCAGGAATCTTATCATTTTATCAAACTGAGGGTAGAACAGTCAAATATTGCCATAGAATTATCTCTACCCAATAAATTATAGAGGATTGTCAGAGAAATTTTCCAGATGTAGCAAAACTCTGAACTGAAACCTTCTCTTGGCATTTTTGCGGCCCATAGCAACGTGAGCTTTGTTGGTTTTCAAGCAATGATCCTGTATTATCAGCAATTTTACTAGTCCAAAACAACTCTATGGACAGTCTTATAGCATCCTTATTTAAACAAACAGTTGCTAAGTGGTATCAGGTGTGATTCCAACCTGATCAGATGGAATATTGTGAACTTTAAAAATCTTAATATCATCAATAAAATTATCAAATTTCTTTTGTCATAGATGTGTATCAAGTTTTACTCAAACCTAAGTGGGCCATAAGTCATGAGCCACAAAAAAAATCAAAATTGGCAATTCAGATTTAGAACCACAAGTTAACAATAATAAACTGGTAATAATAAGTGAAGAGATTCTAACCAAGACTTAGAAATGATACACACTGGTAAAATAAATAGTATACTTTATAATAACAGTATGGTCTGTGTTAGATATCTACTAACTTTATTTTCATCTGACTTGAGGAAGTGGAGGTGGGGTGGGAATCTTTGCAGGTGGTGAATATTGCCGCTTCAAAAAAAAAAGCCTGATTTTCTACCAAACTACATTCTGAACATCAACAGACCACAATGGAAAGTGGCAAGTTTACATGCTATTTATAATGTGGCCTCTTGAATTTTGTGGAAGAGCAAACATGCCTTGTCTCACCATGGGATCGTTTCAGTGAGTGCCCCCTAAAATTGAGACTTGCTTGGCTTGCCATCATTATCAAATTCCTTATCAGTTTTTATATGCCTGGTGCTGGGGACCACCCTTGACAATTCTCCTACTCTGTCTCTGAGGCTTAGAAATACCACTGCCTCACCATAATTTTAACTTTCCATTCAACAGTATTATAAACATGATAAATTAACTGTTAATTACCAAAATAATCACCTCAGTGAGAATGACAAAATATCTTCATTATAACTTGTTATTATTTGATAGGTTTGCACCAAATCGTTGATCTTGCCAACATTTTTTATATAGCCCACAAAGTCATTAATAAACATAATGAGAGAACTTGTCTTTTGGTTGATCTATTATCTTGGTATAAATCATAATAAAATAAACAGAGTGATTATTACTACCTATGACTGATAGACGTTCAAACTGGTATTTTTTATACAACTTTTCCTTGTGAAACAAATATCAAAATTTTAACTAACTCATTCAAAATTCAAACATCAAGAAAAACCAAAGATCAAAATTATAGCCTAGAAAAATGCAGATTCACATTCATGACCAATGAAAAATATAAAAACGACTAGTCAACTTTATTTTCAGGTAGTTCAAGTAGTACAAACACAATGTAAGTATAGTCTGTATAGCTTCTATTACTATTTATTCTACCTACAAATAAAATGGACTGCTCTTATGTTTTGAATTGCACCTAGATGAACAAAAATATCGCTGCTGCAACACACAGTTTGCACTTTGGATCTCTAGTCAGACATGACTGGTTAACACAATGAAATCAACATCCCTTTAGGAAATCACAAGAAGAAAACACATCTTAATCCTAAAATATACGTTTGCGAACAATATATTCCAATATCATCAATTTGAATTATTACCCAATCTAGAAACTATACCTCGAGGCTAACGACTTAATCAATCTAATCATAATTATCAAATTATAAACAGCCAATCAAATACCTCCATTTACTGATTGACGTAATACATAACCAATCATCATCAATCATTTTATTAACCAATCAAATTATTGATATTAAATGATTTCATTTCATATTTATGTCACAATGATATCACCTTCTAAAAATAAACTCATAAATCCTCCATTTTTTTTTTTTTCTTCCTTCTGAAAATACATCCTCGTGAAGTAAGGTGATCAACCCAAAAAGAGGATCTACCTGATAGCTTTTAAAATTCTTACAAAACAAGCAATCTGAACAACAATTCTTGGTTGAACCATCAGCTATGTTATTCCACAATGTCATACCCTTTACAGTTGGATCAATTGAAAAATGAGAAAAAGCATGGTTACCAGGTATATTCTAGAAATCCTAACTTTGAACTTTGTCCAGTAAACGGTAACTAGCATTCCCAAAATGCAACATTTCACAGGTCTGCAGATTGACACAATTGTTATTCTAAAAGAATGCACTAACAGTTAATGCTTAAGCCACCTTCATGATGACTGAACACACATCCTGACAGGGCAGTTGATTTGGTCATATTTGCCAGACAAGATCCTACAGTTCTTATGAATCAATAACTATTCCAAAAATATATGTATCCATTATGTATGCACAAAATGTCAGTGAAGCTACTCATTATACACCTTGACAACGATGCATCCAGCCATAAAATTTACACAAAAATAGAAATTTTCACAAAGTACCTATTCAAATATTTCACCATATGAAATGAAAAGGTGAAAGGTGAACTCAGTTGAAAATGATTCAGACATCTTAGAACACCTTAACCAAACAAAAACCTTTCTCAACCTATCAACAACAGTTTAAATGACTTATCATCCAATCACAAACAGTCTTACGAAATCTTGAACAAAATAGAGCCAAAAAAGTAACCAATGAGAAGGTCCGAAACATGATAATTTGTTGTGTGTATGTCACTGAATAATTAGGAAATGTTTTAAGTTCATTTTGAATTCCCCTCAGCTCAGTTCATGACCTGTGGTAATGTTCGGTTTTGATTGATCTGAATTTATTACCTCAGTTAAAGATCACAACTTAAAAATTCATGTCCTTCTCTATTGAAAAAACAAATATGGTGGACGTGGCAGATGCCACAGGGTGTTCTTACTTAAAAATACCTGAAACTATTAAGGTTGTTTTTGCATATTTAAGCTCAGTGGCCTCATTATCGAAATCTTAACAAATAAAATATGCAAATTTAAAAAATACAATAATTTGATTGGTTCACAAAACTTGATTCAAAATCAATTTTAGTGATCACCTTATATGAATATAAGTTTAAAATAATTTTCAGACCAACTGCCTGTAGATTCTAAATTGCCATTGTCATTGTTAAAATAACTCGGCATCACTTTCAGGGAGTTAACTCTGCATCCCTTTAAGAGAGTCCGCATAAGTAATGTTTTTATTGTTAAAAAATATCTGTTTAAAATATAAACCAGACTTCAGACCTGTATCAGTTGAATCTTAATATAACTTGATCTTTATACAGAGTTCATATTAAACTCTCCCCGAGGCTAAAATTACTTATTTCATTTCAAATTTATCTTTTTTAACCGTTTTTGTAGAGGATTTTTTTCAAATTTGAATTCAATTTTCATGATTCATTAAGACAAGATCAACTAGTCTGGAATAAACGAGGTTTCCTTTGTGGATATTATGATCAACAGAGTAAAACAAGGATATCAAATGTAAAGTAGATTTGTATTATTTACAGGTACTGACTATATGCACCGAGAAATAATATTCGAAAAAAGGATTTAGTAACTGTGTCCAAAAGATAAAATTTCCACAAATATTGATCTATTGTCTGTCAGCAAAATTTAAATTCACCCCCTAAAATGTTCTTTGGGGTTTTCACCTAGGGGTAATTTTGAAATTTTTGGGGCATTTTGTAGTGTGCCATAAAACTTTGGGACAGTCAGTCTATATTCTACGACATGAAAAAAGATTGCAGGAAAAATCTGACAGAAATTACTAATTTAGTAAAGATTTATATAGGGAAATCAGAAATACAATCGATCAAGGATCCAGAAAGGTAATAGAAAGAAAAAGGTTGAAACCTTTGGGTAGGCATACATAATGCCATAAGACCAATATCCAACAAATCAAAACCATTTCTTGGTTCCATGCTAAGAAAGTTTTATACCCTACAATCTGTATATTGAATTAATGATAAAAACAACAATATTATCACTGAGACTTGAGATGAGTTTTATCTTTTACTGACGTCAAACTTGATATATTTCAACTTTTTATACAAACAGCTGATAATTCACTTTTAGATTCTTTACACAAGTTTAAAATGTTTGAATATCAAGACTTTCAGCTTACATCCAGGTGGGCAATGAGGGAAATTTTTACAAGATACCCATGAGCAGGACAGAAGTTGCCTCGATGCCTAATTTTTCATTTTCATTATCAAAGAAATGACAAGTTGGTTTATTCAGTCTAAGAAAAATATCTTCTCAAAATAATCTCTCCCAGAAAATACAAACACGATCTGAAATCCTGGGAAAAACAACTTTGATCATTTCAATGAAAACATAGCCAGATTCTTATCCTTGGTTTATCATAGAGATCTGTTAAATCTAAACTGGAACTAGGGTCAGCTGATATTAGAACTCTTCAATCAAGGAGATAGGATTACACCAACATGCTTCTCCTGCTAATCAGCTGTCCAGATTTTTACGATAAAATTTTCGTTAACTTAGGTTGTATTGTAGTAACAGATTTAATAGTGTATCCCCATCTCCCTTTTTGTAGGATTATAATTCAGTTCAAACTTTACAAATGTATTGCAAAAAAACTAGAAATTTTGTTGGCAGGGACGAGAGGACTGAAGATGTCTGAAGGCATAAGATAATAAAACTTGAGTTTTATTTCAAACATCTGTGGGGTCACCCACTCCAAATGTCAAAAAAGAAATTGCCTAGAAACTTGATTTAAAAAATAAACCGTTTTATCCTTTCAAGAAGAAAATCTTCAATGTAATATGACTTATCAATATCTAGATCTCTATTTTATCATATTGAAGCCAGATGTAAGTTTAAAAGCTAGAACTTTAAATATATTAGTATTAGCTATAATTCCAAACTCTTTTACACACAAATATAAAGACCATCACTGGATTGGATTTAGGGGCACATTATGATGCTTTTGTATGCATTTGTGTCCACTTCAAATGTAAAATGTTATAGGCTACTTCCAAAGGCAAATATTGTGAATACACAGAGTTTCAAAGGCAACTCTCACGTGCAAATTTTTTTGTTTAATCAAGTATTATCAAACTAGAATCTCAATATTAAAATATTACTGGTATTTCATGATGTTATTATAACTATAATCTGGTAGCAGTTATCTCCCATGATTTAAACTAACATCGTTGTATAGTGAAGTAAGAATAAAATATTCAGGTGAGATGAATATGAATAAGTGGAGTATTCTCCCTTGAATCGTTTGAGGTGTGCAGTATGTCATGTAGTATGTTGCTTGTATATGTGAAAAAGAGCTTTAAGTATCTAAAATCTTGTGGCTGATGAAAATAAAATTAAAAAACGAACTCTTGAATCCCATGTAAAGTGGAGTTTTCTCCCTTGAGTTGTTTAAAGTATGCATGATGTCTAGTATTGTATGTTATTTCATTTTGAAAATTGCAAAAATAAGTATAAATGTACTTACTGGTCATCTTTTTCAGCTTCTTCCAGAACTTCTGGTGGTGGAGGAGGTAGTTCAGAGTGATCTCCCTCTAATGTTCCATAATGTATAGGTGGCGATGGTAATGATAGTTCCGAAATACTTCTATCAACACGAGGAGGTGTTTTCATTTCCTCATCACTCATTGGTTGATTGCTTGGTGTAGAGGGCGCTTTATTCTCTTTATTTCCTTCCTCAACAACCATTGGTTGTTCTAAAACAGGGGAAGTAACTGTAGTCTTCTCCTCGAAAGACGAGTTAGTGTTTTGAGGTGGCGTTGCTTGGTGAACTAACACAGGTTCTCGTTTGTAAGATTGCGAAAAGTTTATTTTAGTTTTAGAATGAAGGATGCTCATGTTGGTGGAATTCGGTTGTTGTTCGGAAAATCTGCGAGCTTGTCGACGTAAATCTGCTGCGTAGCTGTCCTCCCTCGGAGACCCTTCCCATTGGTTCATTAAACTTTTAAAATCCAACTTAGTATTATCCACTGATTCTTCACCACCAGCACCGGGCGTCTTGTTGCTAGGAGGGTCGTTTAATGGTTTCCTATAGTTACGAGGTGGGAGGGCAGGAGGTTTGTCGTCTGGGCTCAGTAAAGGTGGTGGGGGAGGAGGTCGACGGCGTGATGTATATAAATTCTGGTAGGTGGGTGAAGAAACTAAATTACAATCCATTCCACTGGAAATAGAAAAAGAAACTTATTAAGCACAAGGTGATAACTTAAATCTGTAAATAAAACCTTCGTTTTACAAATTACAAATGATACAAAACATTTACAATTTAAGAATCCATCGAGCACAATAAGTTGGAGTGTTAGCCACAATGGTGATTGTGGGTTCTATTCTAGGTTGGCATGTGAAGAATCTTTCCTCATTATTCCAGTTGACACAGCTGTAAATCGGTACAGATAATTAGGAAAAGATAAATGCCAAGAGGTTTAGCCAACAGGTTGAGGGGATCCTCGTTCTTTTCTCTGCTATCAAAGATCAGTTTAAAAAACACACTTATAGGTTATATTTTGACACAATAGTTTTGTGCAACGTCCAAGATGGCTTTAAGTTATTACAATCAAAAACTATCCAATAATAGCTAAAAACTGTATTAGTTACATATCCAACCATTTATGGTTATTAAACTTTGTTCCTAATTACACATTAAATCCTTACACTCTCTCAATTCAGTAAACTAAGCCAAACTTATTTGATACAGAAATGTCTGGCCCTTGTCACATTCCAAACTGTCTGACCACAAAGTAAAATTTTCACCTGCTATCCTTGATTGAATCTAGAAATATAGGTCCCTCCCTGGGGCTGTTTTTATACTAGATCTACTTGTATTCATTGTATCACAATAACCATGGTATATCAACCATAACTCACACTTTTAACATGAGTATATCAGTGATAATGCCCAGTTTTACTAGGATATATCATTGATAATGCACTGTATCAGTGATTAAGTAAGTTTTACTAGGGTATATCAGTGATAATGCGCTATATCAGTGATAATGCACAGTTTACTAGGGTACATCATTGATAATGCACTGTATCAGTGATAATGCAGCTTTACTGTAGTATATCATTGTTAAGGCACAGGTTAACTGTAGTATATCAGTGTTAATGCACAGGCTTATGGGATATTATCAGATAATGTTTACTGGGTTTGAGTATATCAGTGATAATGCACCATCTTACTAGGGTATATCAATGATAATGCACAGCGTTACTAGAGTATATTAGAGATAATGCAAAGTTTTAGCGGTGATATTTTGCTAATTATTTACAGGTTTTTTTTAGGAGGTAAAGACAATCATCAACCACTCTAGAATCCTGTACACATAAAGTTTGATTAATCTATTGCATCTGTTATGAAAATTAGTTATAACACTTAACTATAAAACTTAAGCTATCAGCCTCCAGACTATAGTATGTTCGATAAAAAATTGGCTTGAAAGTCTTAGTTGTTGATACATAAAGACTTAAAATGGCTCTAAAGTACGCCTACTAATAATATAGTTCACCGCTCTAAAGGATTTGTATCTTAGTTTTTGGTATCATAAAAAAATCCTTTTTATGTTGGTACTAAAGAGAAGCTTTGTGTGTCATTTTTTATCTTCTATGTTTTTTATTATACCTTTTACCCTTTGCTTACTTTGATTGCCATTCATTTTTGGTTTGCTGTTTAAGATACACAATCCTCATCAGGACAGCTAGATCCTGAAACTGGAACTAAAGAAAATTGCATAATCTCTTGAGATATACGTCAAACTAGAACTGAAGGCGAACGTGTCCCTTTTAGTGTGTGAGAAAAGGAAATCAGTATGCCTACACTTAAATAAGTTCTATTGTCTTCTTACTGTGTCAGTGTTTTAACAAGGCAGACATTACAGACCTACTTTCTGAATGACATTCCTGATATCTGGGTCAGAAAAATACAATAGAATTTCTGGGTTGACCAGAAAGACACGGTCAAACAAGTTGTCTTCCTTTAAACCCGTATAGTCACTGAACAATACCCCAACTTTTAACAATCTAACTTGACATTTTTCAGGTTTTTAGGTGAAAATTAATGAATATTTTACAGAAAACAGGAGAAATAATGAGGAAACAAAAAGTTTGGACATGGTCAAAAATGATGTCAATTGGTCAAGAATGTCAGCTGTCCACTTAACAAAGTTTGTGTCAAGTATATACTAGACTGGGAAAGAGGTCATGTGGGATACCTTGAACCTTATAGTACATTTCAATACAGTGACTTAGTTCAAACTTAGTAAATTTTGATATAATTGTGTCTATTTTCCTCCTTTTTTTCATTTTGGGTAATTTTCAATTTTCCCATAAATTAACTTAGCAACCAGGTAAAAATTGCCAACTATTTCAGTAAAAAAACAAAGTTCCATTTATCTTATACATATGAAGTTCTATTAAAGGAATTGAAAAAAATAAAAAATTCTTTATGTGTATCAGGAACACTTATAGCATTGATTTGCATTATTTCTATCAAGATGTCTGTGGTTCCTGCAATTCCACTAAAACTAAGTGTTTTATGCGTCACTAATCATGAAGGCTATTATTTTGCAATTAATGATGTCATCAAACACTTATTATTTGTGGAATTGCAGGAATCACAGAAGTCTGATTGATAATTGGAATGGTGGAAATTGATGCTATCTGTGGCCCTAATATACATACACAATTTAGAAAACCTCTTTACAATCCGATTCATAAATTTCATTCATTCATTTGTTCCTTCATTCATTCCAAGACAATAACTATTCTCTTCTGCTTGAAACAACAGAGTGTATAGCCTCTAAGGTTAAAACAGGTATATCATTAAGAAAGTTGAAATATGTTCAGTATATATCATGTTGAACTGTATAATGTTTAGTCTACAGCCTTAACAAGTTTTTATCTTTTCTTAACGAGTTTTTACCTGTATTTATTATTACTACATGAGATTTCTCTCAAATGAGGCTACATATTCTCATTTAATATATCTCACCTTCAAAAGGTAACAAACCACCCTTTGTTTTTTTTTTGGTTCTGCATTAGATTTAATTCATTATTACGGAGGGTTCAAGGGTTTTGAGCCATTTTGTTTTGGTTCTAATTCAAATCATGAGTTCATATCCATGGTAACAAATCTTTATTTAAAGGGTTTACATATTTTCAGGTAACATTTACGATGTTTTCGATAATGAAAATTTTGTATACTGCCCCTTTAAAGATAGTGTGAGAACTTTGCTATTATCTGTTAATTAAAATTCCTCAGTTTTGATGTCTATTTGATGAGGTCCACTTGTGAAGTAATCAAGTCTGTCTATTTACAACTCTCTAGATAGATATTACACCAGAAACTCCCCCAAATCATGAGATATATAAATCATGTTGAATTTGTTTTAAAGTTTATATCTATAACATCTGAAAAGTTTTCATTCTGTGCCAAGTTTTCTAAAAGGATTGGTAAATCAAGTACAACTGAAGTGTGATGTTTATTTTACTAATATTAATGAAGCTACCATACAACTTCTAAACCTATTCATTAATATTTCAACTTTTCATTTATTTCTATTCAGTTATTTGCAAATGATGTTGCTCTTGATTGCCCTATATCAATTCAAGCTTGCATCTTTATATTTTTCATTTGTAATCAGTGATGAAAGATATAAATGAAGGCATAGGGCTGCTTGGAGAACACAATTTCTAATTTTAGTATTGAGTAACAGTTATTTAGCATAATAAATCTTAGTTTTTGAAAAAAAATTATTTGATCATTTACCTCATCTATTCTTGAAGTAAAATTTTTCCTACACAGAATTTGAATACAATATATCTCGTATTTGAAGATGGCTGGTAAATTCAGAGAAATCAGTAGCCCTGATTTGCAGGAATATTCCAGTGTATCCAGTCAATGATAAAGAATGGTAAGATAAATAAACTAATCTGAGAAATCAATGAGTCACAGAAACGCTCGCCTCTCGATTGCTCGCTGTAATCAGTTTATACACAATCAAAGACAATACCCTGATTGAATTTACTCTCAGAATTCCTGTTAATGGTGCCAATCCTGCCTGTAAATTGGTCTTTAAATGCCGATTCCATTTCATTACCTGATTCAAGTTCAACCTCATTCCATTTCATGTCCAATAATTCTTTACTCTGAAAAGTTGGTTTCATGCTATTGATCTTAAAGACTTTTTATTGTCTAACTCAGGTCTATTTTCTTTTGAAAGCTTTTCACGATCATCCACCCATTACTTTTATCATGGCCCAAAATTTACAGCCTTAACATGCCACTTATAAGAGACTTGAAATTTCTGAATTTTTCTATAAAAAATCGTAGGAATTTAACTAATCAAAACAATTTTTTCATTGCCTGTTCTAGCTGTACTTGTGTAATATCCAAATGTCTTATACGCGTGTTCATTATTTACAAAACAAAACCATAAAATGGCATGTAAAGACGTCTGTTGATTGGTTTGAAAATCATGTGACATCATGAATATTTATTATCTTGGACAAGATTTACCTGCTAAAGTAAAACATGATTGACTGTTGTAATGGTGTGGCTGTAATTAAGAGGATATGATTTCAAGCAGTAGATACAAGTTATAGATTTGTCATCAGGGCAGATGGTTTGGAAATGATGGTTACATTTTCAATATCTAGACTTGAGAAAAAACAACCATAGTCACACTATTACACAATGGCCATCTTTTCATCTTAGTTAAACATTATATTCACAATCTCTTAATGGATCAAATTGGTAAACATTTACAGACACCACGAAGAAACCTCAAACTTACTGACCAATCAGTGAAAAATCAATTCTATAATAGAAAGAACAATGAGTCACTATAATCCCCGCTAGATACCACTGTCAAGTTTCTCAAGAGGGTCGTTAATTACAGACAGAAACCCTACAGGTAGTGACTAACATCCAGTCTTAATAACCAAACTCTATTCATAGTAACATCTTCATCAGGTGACTCAACCTTCCAGTCTGTCACCTTCCCATCAAATTACAAATCTTCAGGACTTATGAGATCAGAAGATGTCCTCCAAGTGACAGGTTAATTAGTGACAGTTCAGTAACTGTGATTGGAAATTTTATGCCAGATTTAAACTTCTGTACATCAGGCTGCATATTTCTCGAAATGATCTTAGCCCTAGGATTTTATTGGGTCTTAAATTCTGACACTGATTCTAGGATATTCTAACCCTAAAATTGTATTCGAGAATACGTGGCCAGAATGTTAAAAATTCTAAAAGTCAAAACTTATATGAAAAACTGAGTTAATGGGTATCTTGGATTCTCAGGCTTTTGCAGGAGAGTACAGCCATGTGTCTGCAAAGTTGTGAACAAATCCTTATAAAGTACCTTAACAAATCCTCGAGCTATCAAATCATCCAAAAGTAATAGGTCATGTTAGGGTAATCCCAGCTAAGTCGCAGTTATTTCCCTTGAGTATTCAACAGATTTGTCCAATAAGCGAGTAATCTGAATAAAGACAGTATTTTATTAGTTTATAAAGAGAATTGAACGTTGGTGTTATTGGAAAAATGAAAGCTCATCTATTGTTGCTGACATGTGTTTCAGAAATAAAACCCTTTCAGTATAGCAATTTTTGGAATTACTGGACAGGAGCAGGAAGCCAAGAATGAGAATATTCTATAATGTAAGAAGACCCATGCATAATTCTAAACACCAACATCATAAAAAGACCAATTGTATACCAAAAAGAAACCAAAAGTAAAGTAAAATTTAAAATATTTGTAAAAATCATTTGGTGTGTCAAAATGCATGACACGTCCAAACAATATTTATACTCTGTGATATTCTACAAAAATTTTTCTCACAATGAGTCATGTGATCTGATTACCTTGTCACTGATTGGTTAAACACCATGAAATTACAGAATTTAATCGAAAAATAAGATTAATATCATGTTACTGACTGTCTTCTATTTTGAAGGATCTTTGAGACTCAACGATCAAGATGATCAATTCAACGACAATTTATCATCATTCTTTAATCATTATCTGCGAGACTTCTACGTCTTATTTTATAACTCTGTGCTGGTCTCGCGATTTGTCATTTTCTCTTCGATACTTCTTAAATTTTATCCATATGACCACAGCCTAACTCAATCTGTTGACATGTGTTTAAGATAAGCAATCGTCATCAGGATACTTGTATTGAATAGAAGTGTAATTTTAATTCTTTGACTCAGAGTTTGTCTCTTGGTTTGTCATTTTCTGTCCGATATTTCTAGCTCTTATCTAATTACAAGAACCTATCATGTATACCATTACATGTTTCAGATAAGCAATCATCATCAGGAAACTTGTATTGGATGAAGCTCTAATTTCATTTCTATAAATCTACATCCGCCTTTTGATTTGTCAGTCTCTCTCTGACTTTCCTTCAGTTTTATTGTATGACAATAACCTATCTTCTGCTATGAACATGTGTTTATAGGTACAAAAATTGGCGTAGTGAATACCCAATAATTTTAGAGTCTTGACATCAGGTGTTCCTCACAATAAATATAATTGATAGCATCATTTGTTAGATCTTTTGAAGTTTACAATCATCTAGTCCTACAACGTTGATCTTGTGGTCTTTCCAATCTATCATTCGATGTCATTTCATGTCCTAAATTTCCTTTTTTTTTATTTTGACTGTTTTATCTTTTAATGTTTGTGGTTTCTGTCCTTTTATTTTCTACTGACATAAGATCATAGTTTACCACAGTATTACATTTTATAGAGATTTTATTAATCATGTGACTGTCTAAGTAGTATATATACCACAGTTCTTACACATTAAAACTAAGTACTACATTGTGCAACTCAAAATGAGTTGGTTGTAGCATATCTAAGCTCCACCTACTTTTCTCTAAGATACTATTTGGCTTTCATGCTAAGTTATCTAAGTAGGATATAATAACAAATTGCTAACTATGGTTTCTCTCAAACACATATTCTAAAGCAAATTATTTCTTAAAAACGTCAAAGGTAATGATGCAATTTATTACTTTCCAAGAAAATTTAGCACACTCAATTTTCATCATCCTTAAATAGTATTCAAAAAACTTTTTTCAAAGGTTTGACATCTTTCTAAAAATGCAATTTCCTGTTAATAATTTTTCTTTGAATAAAATATTCTGTATCAAACAAGGCTTTCTTAGATAAAACTTGATATAAAGAAATTAACCATGCGTAAAGAGATAAGATATATTTTTTACATATTTATTTAAATTACATTTTGAATGTTATCAGTCCCCTTAATTTTTTTAACAATCTATAAGAAGTTGCCTGGGAAAGATTGAAAATCAACTCAAAAGTAAATTAATTGACATATCCAGCTGTTACGTGGCATCGGGTGTCCTGGGAGGGCTAGCATTTCCTGCCACATGAGTAATGATTACAGTATATTCAAAACGTATAAAAATTAAATTTGAAACTTGGCACTGTAAACAGTAGCATTGTTTACTCTTTAACAAAAAAAACAGAATGACAACCAGTGTTCCACTAGGTAAAGAATACCCTACCCCTAAAGTTATTTATTGATGAAATGAAGATTTATGTTTTTTTTCTGCACCTGATTAGATTACTTAGATCAATGTCATGAAGTACACAATGCAGCAAATTTTGCCTGAACAGCAAATTACAATAGAGATAACACTAGATCAATATATGACTAAATTTGAAACTGAAAACTAACAATTATTTACCTACAGAAGTAACAAAATAAACAAATAAAGAATGATATATACCTGGTCTTAACGAGATTTCATCTGACAGGTATTCAACAGGTAAATACAAGGTCAAAGGTTAACTGATAGTTTGAAAAGAAAGGAAACAGTTTCCTGTTTAAAAAAAAGATTAGTATTTACCTATTATATAGCTTACCTCATTTTCTATACACTTGATCCCTTCATGACATTTTCATTTATATTTATTTATTCATAAATATTGTATACATAGACACAAAGAAAAGAGAGGGGGTGGGGTTGGAGGGATGGGGGGGCCTCTCCCTACTACTGATTCTTACATGTCTCAAAAACTTTGCCCAATTTTCCTTGAAATCTAACCCAGGAAATCGAAAAAGAGTAAGATAATGCCATTGTCCTGGCAAGAAAAAGAGCTAACTTAGGTTCACAATTAAGGATCCTTCTACAAGATGGTTCTTGGTAAAATTTCCCTCATTGCACACTACATGGCATTGCCATCTTCACCCCCCTGCCCAATCAGGTGCCCACCAAGAAAGTCAAATCTAAATATAAATTTGAGGAAATTTGGCTGTCATAATATTAATACAATGTATGATAATGTTATATAATCTTAAGTATGACATCATCAGTGTCTTATACACTAGGGATAAAGTATGTAATAACATCCCCTGGGGGTGGGGCTGACTATATTTAGTATATCTATATCATGATATCACTTGTAATTGTCAATTATGATATCCCTAAATGTAGATCACATGTCAATAGTTTTAATTTTAAAATGTAGCTTATTTTTAGAGACTGGTAAAACCAACATTCTAATTTTTAGTCTGATAGAGGACAATTTTGCCAACTCGCTGAAGTATTCATTTTCTCCCAAGCAATAATATACATATAATATAGACAACAGCAATGCAGTGCTTTCGGATATGTCAAAGAGTACAGCATGTAAAAGAATAATATAATGACTGATAATCAGCTTCAATTAACTTATTTATTAATTAGCTAATTATCATAATAACCCACAGAAAATCTCAAACATCATCTGATTTGATAAAAATTTAAGATTGTATTCTACTCTGAACCATTGAAACACATAATAGATACAGACTCAATGTACGATTCTGATACAAAGAGTATCTCAGTCAGCAGATTTGGATTGTCGTCTGCTAGGCGTTTCGATACTATGGGTTTGAATCCTGATGGCTTTCACCCCTTCTAACCCTCTATCACAAATATGCACACTACATCACAAGAGTCACAAGTAAATACTGTGCCAATGCTTTCTGTTGTGAACTGTAATCTTTCGTATTATGTAGGCCTATAAAGTTTCAAAAACAAGAAATCTACAACTTTCCTTTGTTCTTCTGTTGAAAAGTAACTTGTTATGTACTTCTATTAGTTTGACACACATACCACACATTCCTGGCAGTCTCGGGAGGGAATTATTCCTTCCAGGTGAGACAAATCCTGTGATTGATGGAATCGGTTAGCATTCCAATGTTTGGAATAAAGCTTTGATGTCCCTTTCAATAACTGAACCTTCTAGCTTGTCAAATGAATTATACTGAAATTAACAATATTAGCTATGTGGATTCTCTGAAAGGGATGCAGAGAGTTGACAATTTTGCTGGCATATTTCTGTCTAATCCTACAATCCATTAAAAAGACAATACAACAGTGGACCAAATTAACATAGAGGCCTACCTGCAAACTAATCTATCAAAAACAAAATCCATAAACAGACAAAATACAATTATCTGTATCATCAATGCTTACAGGGAACCACTCAAGTAGGAAAAAGATCGTTTTGATTGGTTAAAATTCACCGCCTCATACAAAGCTATTTCGATAAAGTGATCCATGGTCTTATTTGTTTATTGACTAAACCAAGATGTCCAAAATGCAATTGTTTTATAAAAACCTCTATACTTTGTGAACTTTAAACCCAAATAATCTTCTTGTACTTTTAAGGTCATGGAAAGTTTCCAAGTAACAGTATTATTATTATTATAGAGATTAGCCTAGGGATTAAAACAACATATAACATATTGTGTTACCCCAGGGGTCGTTCATTAAACATTTACAGGTCAAAGTTCATCTTGACAATCATATTTTCAAACCTTCAATGAAGCAAAAATGTTTAAATGGTTTAGTCTCTGAATAAAAATTCTACCTTCATTGCATCTTCACAATGTCAAGCTACTACAAAGGCATCTGATTGGCTGTATTTGCTAGCGTACAATCCAATCAAATTGCTTCATTTACAAACGTTCATGTAACAAGAAAGGTGACTATTGGAGTCAAGGTATAAGTATGAACTTCCTAATAGCTTGACATTGTGAAGATGCCTTCATCAGTGCAGAAAATGCTTATATGGACAACCGAATTTCACATTCATTTGAATGACGGAAAAACTGTTTTTTTGAGGAGACTATTTTTGACTCCTTGGAATTTTAACTCCTTGGTGTCTGCTTAATACCATGACACCTATTATCTGAATGACCTTGACAGACAAAAATATAGTTAGTCTGATTTTAATATTTCTCTATAAAACTATAAGAAACTATGGTAAGTTATCAGACTAATATCAGGAACCTATCAACTGTTTTATCAGGAACCTGTCAGCTATCTTATATTGATTCCTGATAGTCTTATCAAATATCATTAAAACTATAAACACCTCCTAATAAATTTATCATATTTTATCTAGTAGAGTTAACTAGACTTATAGTACATATAATACTTTAGCTATTAGGGAGTGAAAGCCGACACTGGACAGACTCTGAGAAGCACTGGCACAGGCATCAGAACTTTTTTCCTGCTTGGAGGATTTGAAGCTACAGCACCTAATTGCCTAGCAGACGACAATTCAAATCGCTACTGACTGAGCTATTCCATAAGGTTCTTGATCCTATTTCACACAAAATTTCCCCATCAATTTTGTCATAAGTGCATCAAATTTAATAGTAAAAAAGTTTTGTCAATAGACTGAAAAAAATTTATTTCGAGCACTGCACAACCTAAGGCACCAATACCAACAATATACACCCTAATACAAACCACAAAGCAAAAAGATATTTTAGTTTATGATTCACAAAGTGAAGATACAAAGGTAAAAATGTTGATAAAATTCCTTGAGAAGAACGTAGCGGCTGGTGACCCAAGGATCAACATAAATACCAACAGGTTCTACAAGGAAACAGAATATTTAACCCTTCAGAGGTAGAAAGATTAACACAAAGAACAACTTGGTTACGTCTGCTCCAGTGTTCTTTGATGGCTGACATTTTAAAAAACATCACAACAAGGCGTAAATATCATGTAACTCTTTAAAAAAAAAAAAATACAAAACGTCTGCACTGAGGAGTGTAACCTTTGTATATGGTTCTCAGCACATCTTGTGATCAGAAATCTATAACGACCAACCGCAGATAAAAAATATGCAAACCTATGAATAAAAAAATGGGAATTTACCTAAAATTTTCAGCTATTATCATCTTCATAATATTTTCTTTTATTTTTATGTAAGAGTTTCTTTTTGTCCTTGTAAAATCTTACAATCAAGTCACTATTTTTAAGGTGCTATACAAATCCAAATCTTGGGCCTTGAATCCAATTTCGAAAGTGTAAACAGAGAAAGTTATACATCTAAATACATGCTGTCACCAACTTTGATCCTATAAAACTAACTATGACAAGTAAAGGAGCAAAGGTTTTCACTTCTGGAGTAAAAACAATCAGATAGTTGGCAGTTTTCCCTTTACTCTGATCCTGATTATCCTAATCCTGATTGGCCTAAGCCAGTTGTTCTAACTGCTATCATAACTTCAATATACCTTTCAAATCCTGGACCAGTGTTTTTATAATGGAGCCTGTTAATTTTAAAAGCATTATCACAACATTGTCACAGGGGAATTTTATTTAACACTCCCAACAGGGGGTGGGGGGTGAGGCCTGTTTTATTTTCAAATGATTGTATTGTTTTTTACAGAAGTTTAGTAAAAATGTGGTATATATTGTTGCTTTGTACAAAAATAATTAACTATAACTCATCTCATGCTGACAACAGATATTTTAGATATAATACCCTCATCAGGACTTTAACTCTTGATATTTTATGCATGTGCCAGGCCCGTAACCAGCCCAATGTGCCAAGGGGGCGGCCACATTTGCATGGGGGGGCAATAGCTGATAAAGATTCAAAAAATTTGTTTGAATTTTGCATGGGGGGTGGGGTTCCAAAAGTTCCAAAAATCCCCCCTAGTTACGGGCCTGGCATGTGCACAAAGAAATTAATCTAGTTTTCTGTGTGTGTAATGAAAAATTTTATTGTCAAAAATAACAGATTTTGGGTTATTTTTATCCAAAAAAAAAGAAGCAGTAAAGGAATAACATTTGGTTTATCATAAGATAATTATAATGTATTGTTATCTGTAGAATAAAAGAGTGGACAATCAGGTAAAAATTACCTTTAATTAACTCAGGTGTTAAAACTCTTTGATCTTTCCTAACGACTTATTTACCTTTCAATTTCTTTGATATCAATATAGTTATTGTTCTAAACCTAGACTTGAAACTGTTCACTTGTAATTTAGAACAGTAAAGAAACAATATTTGAAGCAGTCTGAGTGTTTATGATTCTGTATTTTCCACCGTTAATTGTTCCAATAATGTTATTTTTGTAAATGTAGATTATAAGTATTATGAATTTCTTTATTAGGTCCAAGAAGATCTATATGATAACCGTTATGATCTTCTTTGATTTAGTTCATTGCATATTAGCATCATAATTATTGTTAACATAACTTTAACCCTGTGCCAGTGCCTTATATTAAATAGTAACTTGTTACTCTTCAATCACCCTAATCTCTATATACCAGACATATTCCCTACTGTGAACAATCATCTATATTTTGACTGATGTAACATAGCATGTTAGAGATTCTGTTTTGTTTTAAAGTTAATTTTACATGTTAGAGACTGAAAAAGATTATTACCACTGGCCAAGGTCAAGCCTTCAACCTGCATCACTGACAAAGGTAAATAAATTCTTAAGGTATATGGATTATTCCTGGGAATTCCAAGTTAGTGATCAACCAATGATGCAAATAATCATCAAAACAGAGACTTTTAAGCACCTATAATTTCTGATGAAAAATCTTTAAAACCTTCCGTCTAAAATTTGACCAAAACAGAACTAATAAATGAACTGCATAAATTAACATTAGGACAAAATAAGACAAAGTATTAAATGCTGGGAGTACACGAATGGACAGTCTTTGTTACAGATATTTGTAGCAGACTAGAATGATGTCAAGGATGTACCGGTATATGACTTTTAAACCACAAAATTTCTGTCCAATCATTTTGAAAGAAAAGTAAACGTCCGGCAGTTCGTATACAATAAACAATGTTATCTAGTATCATATAAAATTGGACATGGAAACTAATTTCAAATCAGAAAACAAAGTCAACAATGGTCTTGACATCTGATCAATCAAACTTCTGACAACAGATGGCGCTAGTTTAGGTAAGCATACGTAAACATCTATTTTACACAATACAAAATGAAATGGTTGGAAATGTGTCTGAAAATTACTATGTACTAAGAACAGTAGTTCAAAAACTAATTTAATTTCTTATTGGGTTGTCTTATCTAGGCTCAAAAATTTCTCAAAAAAGTAACTGTGAGCCCTTTAACAAGCTATTATGATCTGTGACAGATATCTTACCAATTTTATCAGATTTTAAGAGTCTATAACAACTATAAGGGTCTATGAAGAGGGTATTTCTATGTCATTATTTATATATGAAGAGCCAGTAGAGGTTGGTATTTATGACAATAACCCAGTTGAATATAGCCCTATAATATCATCTTTATACCATACTTTATATCAGATATACTAATTCACCAATCCAGGGGGTCAGTCCAATGGGTGGACATTATAATATTGACCAGACTAGGGGGGAGTCATAATATCAATAGCTGAGTCATATGGGTTTTTTTTAAGGGGGGGGGGGGGGGATGATAAATTCAGATATAACAAGATATAACAAGAGGGATATGAATATATCATTACCTTGGTTATATTTTATATTAACTGTTGGGTTCTTTTTTTTTAGATGGGGGTGAGGGATTGGGGTGAGGGGATAAAATCACTCAGGATATAACCCAGAGTTAAATGATGCTAGTGTGTTAATAAGGTAACATATTGCTGTTACATTGAACTGAGGTTTATTGTCTACTCAACACAAAGGTGTGTTAAAAACAATTTAGATATGTGTTATGCAAAAGACACAGCTTGCTTTGTAGGCTAGAGTGGTTAAAAACTTACAAGTTGGGTCATTTGTTTTAACAATATTTTACTTAAAGTAGGCTATAGTTAGTATTGAATGTTAAAGAAGATACTCTCCTAGAAGCACTGGCCAAGGTCAAAAAATGCAAAATGCTTTCAATTAAGCCAAACCTTGCGATAAATAAGAATGTTGCAACCAACATATTATAAGTACAACCATCTCTGACACTAATTTTGATAGCAGCCCGAAGATCAAATGCCTAATGCCAAAATGTTATTTTGATCTTTCAATCCCCCCACCCCCCTCCCTTCACCATCCAGCCTGATGTATTTAATAATAAAGTTATAAATATATATATATTGTAGATACAGGCCCCCCTGTCAGACCAGACCTCAATAGATCATATTATAATAAAGTATATCCAGAATATAATGACATTTTTATAGACCACCTGAAGTTTCTATCATGTTTTATAACAGATAATACACTACTAGGTTAGCCTGAAATACCTACTTGACCACCTCATTTCAAACCAACTGTCCTGATAAGGATTTTATATCCTAAACATGGCTGTTAATTACATCTAGGCAGAGAGAACAGCTGGCTTCCCTGACACATCTTGGGATTTTTCAAAAAACGTTATTTTGCATCATGTAATTTTCAGTGTTGGGGGTCCTTAGTGATGGTTATAGTCAACTTGGCACCGAATCAAAAACGCCCAAAATACCCCCCTGGTCAAAAAGGTCCCTCAATACCCTAGACAAAATGGCCTCAAAAACCCAGTTCAAAATGGACCGTAGTCAAAATGGCCACAAATACCCTGATCAAAATAACCCCTAAGTGCCCCCTCCCCCAAATCACCCACCTGAATAACAGCCCATTATATAAGTAAACTTAATTTACCCCTGCTGACATAGGTCTTATAAAGATTGATCAATCTATTAACTATAATAATATTAATATTTAAATGTGACATATATAGGAAATGAAGTGAGAAAGATGAACAATGGAGTAAGAATTCTAAATATTTACTGTGTGTTCAACTCTGAATATAGATCATTATTCTACAAGTAGGCCAGATAAATTATTCATTCTTTCAACAATAATAATGTTTTACTAAAACAGTTCCAACTAGCTAGGGATTTTTAGTTATATTCTACATACAGTCTACATTCTAAATAAGCAGGCCTATAATTTTCTGCCATCTTTTTACACGGAATGTATTTTTTTTTTTTTATTAAAAAACAAATTTATTTTGGTCATCAGATATAATTTATTGTGTTAAGTTAAAATCTTTTCCCTGTTTTTTTTTGTTTTTTACTAGTTGAAGTTCATATTAGCTTGACATTGTGAAGAAGGTTTGATTTATAACATAACAATGTTAATAAACTAAAAAAACAACCTAAAGTTACCACAGAACTAGAGAGTATTTTGTCCCTACCCTTCAACTCATCTCAATTATCAGGACAACACGCAACAATCTAAACACCTTATTTTTATGGAATCAGAACAACTCAGACCAAAACAAACTCAGCCCAATGCAAACTTGGCCCTATTTTTGAATCAAAAATATTTCACGACAAACTTTGCCCATGTTTCATAACAAACTCGGCCCACTGTTATTTTGACTCGGAGTGGGCCGAGTTTGTTTTGGTCCAAATTGTCTTGTATTCATTTTGATGACTGGGGACATATTTTTCATTTTACACAAACATTTTCTCTTGACTAACTTGAAATCAAATATAAAACAAACTCTAACTCGGATATCATCCTCTGTGCTGACTACTGTCATCTAATTTACATAAATTTACATATCATTTACATACAATTTGCATAATTAAACAAAACACAATGGGTCTTGATTGTTTAGATAAAAGAATTAATTAGTATTGTAGTGATTTTGACAATGACATTGTTTCATCAGGATCTGAAAGATGGTAGTCATATTGTAAACTGACAAATATCTTATTTTGCACCTAGCAAAGGGATTGTAAAGAGGTTTTCTAAATTATCAGGGACACTAAAAGCATCAATTTGCACCATTACAATTCTCAGTCAGACGTCTTTGGTTCCTGCAATTCCACTAAAACTAAATATTTGATGAAGTCACTAATTGTAAAATATGCTTGTATCATATAAGTACTTCACAATTAGTCACTTCATAAAACACTTAGTTCTAGGTGAATTGCAGAAACCACAGAGGTTTGATTAAAAATTGGAATGGTTCAAATTGATGCTATCAGTGTCCGTGATACACATAAAAAATTAGAAAAACTCTTTACAATCCCTTAAAACTTTTATATATTTTTACAAGAATTATTTTATTTCATATCCAACCAATGTACCTAGTTACTGTAAGCAAATTAGGAACTCAAGTCTTTCTGAATCCCCAACGGTGATTTCTAGACTCTGTCAAAAGTCATAAAGTCTTTACTGTGAATGGCTTTATCCTCACCGCCATGTAACATCATATGACAAAATTCTTGATACACGTCAAATTACTTAGGAAATTTTTTTTTTTTTTCTAAACAGACACCTGTCAGACATTTCCAGTAAAAAGAGTTCTAAGATGAAAAATTCAACAAGACATACCTTGACCGAGGTGGAATGGCAGGAGGATGAACCCCTCCCTCACTTCCTATATTCCAATGTGACATGAATAGATATTAATATCCTTTAACAGGTGCTTTTATAATACCCACTTCACTGGTGTATATCAAACTTATTGCCTACTTTTTACTGTGGTATATGAGACTTAATAACACACTCCTAACAATATACTGTATAAATATCAACCAATCAAAGAACAGTATAGTGATTCATCAAATAGCATTCTGGGATTACATAATGTAAACATTGGCACATGGCGAGCTAGTCTAGATTAGTCCAGTATTGTTTATTATTGTATATAATAGTCTAGGTTAACTAGGTCTGTGTAGGTGTATAAGTATGGTATAATGTTATATCATTTTAAGATTAACTGGATCAGTTCTCAGTTTTATTATTTACACTTCACTAACAGTCTAAATAACTTCAAAATGTAGGAAATGTATTATTTCTTCATGTATTGACCCACTTCTAAATTTCTATTTCGACCGGTATCCATAACAGTAAGACATACAAACACTTAAACAACCTAGACCAGTGCTAACAGCCCCGTCACCAGGAATGAATTGGTGCTGGGGCTCAGATTTTGAATTAAAGAAGAATTAAAGAAACAGAAAACTTATATCTGACAATTTTGAGGTGCTAAAAACGTATCAAATTCTATATATTTAAAGACACTGTAAATGAATCAATCTCTGCTGAACTGAAGAAGGATTTGCTGGGGCTTAATTCTCACTTGCTGGGGTCCAGCCTCCACAGACCCCACCCTAACAGTGGGGCTGGTGCTTACATTGTTATACATCTCAATCAGCGTTTAATTATTGAAAATTTTAAAAAAGAAATTGATAAAGATATGATACTGCAATGCTTTGTGCAGGTGTTATCAATCTGCAGGCAATTTGGAAATTTGCGGAGTAAAGATGAAAACCCTGGGTTTATTGACTTGACAGATAAGCATAAGCTCCAACTTGTGGGAAATATCAATGTCAAGAGGTTGGACCATAAACCAGGTGAAAGGATCAATTTGAACTGATTAATGAAGATCCTGGTTGAGCAATCATAGCCCTGACTCAGCCTGGTACAAACTGACCAACCTATCCTACTGACCAGCCTATCTTGTAGTAGCCTACACAAGAAATGTACCTATTAACTATCTACTAACTAATTTAGATGTCATCGTTAATTACTATATACTACTAACTGTTATCATAACAATATTAATATATACATCATGATTTCATGTTTATATTTACAGATAATATTTAAACAACGTCATTTATTAATATTACAAACTGAATCATTTACAGTCGTTAAAAATGAATAATTAAACCAATATACAGTGCTGTGATTTACTATAGTGAATTTGAATAATCATTATAAGGACAAGCTGTAAATGGGTATAGATAATCTGGGAAAGATCTATGCTCAGGGTACCAGAACAGTTGGCAGACATGATCCTTCTGAATCCATGAACCAGGATCACTGGAAAATTTTGTTGGTATTCTTGTAAAATCATTGCTAAAGATTTGATCAAGTACAAATTTGTAAAGAGAATTTCAGAGAAGCTAAGTTATCATCTTTGTTTATTATGGATATTATTTCAGAATTTTAATTTCTGTCAACCACAGCTATTGATCCTAACAAGTGGAATAACTTAAGTTGATCGAGTTCAGGATGGAAAGAAAACCATAAATCAACCTTTAACCTTTAACCTTCCACCCACTGTGGTTTAATGAATTACCCAGTATCTTGTACTAAGGCAGGAAAAACAGAGGCTATTGTTTTGATATCTTCATTTCCTTTACTTCCGACAACTCTATTGACAGGAGTGTCGAACTTGTACAGAAGATTCTCAATTCTTAGAAAATATCTTTTTAATAACTAATTAGTATTTTTAATTCTGAATATACAACTGTAAAATTTATTTATAGGTGAAAAAGACTACATCAAAAAAGTCGCATTGGAATTCAAGCTTATCAAAACATCAGATCATGGATGTTAATTGGAGTCACCCACAGAAAATACACAAAACAAAACATTGGGATACACATGAAATGAAGTGATCTAGTTATGGGTTAAAATGGAAAAAGAAATCAGTCTTACCTTGTTGACGATTCTCTCTGTCTGTCAAATGAGGAATCTGGAAGGGGCACCTGCAAAAAAACAAACAAGTTTTAAAAAGGTAATCAAATCCATACAAAATCTAAACCTTTAATCTAAGTCTAAGTTGAATGTCACTAGGGAATAGACAAATTAATAGAGGTGGATCAAATTCAGACAGAAATCAATAAAAATTAACAAGGGACAATCCAAGCAGAAATACACAAATACTTGGGGTTCAATCCTGGAATAAGTTGAGATAATACCTTCAGATTTTTCAACACAATTTCCTTAAGAGTAAGGTAAGAGGGGCTGACATGGAAAAGGCGTCTAGTGCCGAAGGCTGTGCATATTAATGATCCCTTGACAGTTGGAAATCGAAAAAAGAGTAGACTAATGCAGCTGTCCTTTTAGATCAATTTTACACAAAAATGAAAATCAAATTGTCATTTAAAAAAAAAAATCTACAGACAGACAGCATGTAAGAAAAATAGCAATGTTGTCTTTGACTAATGTATAACAGGCATTGTATTCAATAAAAACTCTTTATCAAAGAAAATAAATTTGAACAATCAAAAAGTCAAATCTAAAATTTCAAATTACCCATTTTTTAACAATTAAATATCTGGAAAAATCCAAAATGGTGACTGACTGCATGATAATCCTATGTTTAAAATTTCACAATGTTTTGTTACGAATTAAACATGGATGACTCAATTCCTCTAGACAATTAAAATCTCTTGTCTTTCTTTCTAATAGTGTCCCCAGACAGCTGGCTGACTAAATTGATCATTATGTTTATAAGAGTTATGGCCCTTTACTTGTTTACTGAATGGTCTCATCTAACCTATATCAAGATGGACTTCATTCTGTTTTTATTTACATTGCAAAGATTTTTTCTCTGTTTTTAGAGGTAAAATTCTATAATATGAGAAGCCAGGGAAATCATCTTATGTGATTTGGGAAATGAAAGTAAAATAAAGTTTGCATTTTTTATTATCACTGGATACTGGTTAAGATATCATGGCTAATTATAGATTTTGTTTGTTTTTTAAGAATATTGAAGGGGAAGTCAATTCAAAAATAATTTCCCAAAATAAATCTGAAGAAAAAAATATCAGCTTACCTCTAAATCATCTGTAGGTTTTTCCGTCAGTGAACTTCGTGGTAAGGTTGGTGAAAATACGTTAATATCTTCGTATGTATTTTCTGAACACAAAGACGAACGATTTGACCCATAACTTAACACACCCTGTGATCTCATTTTACTCCATTCCGTTTCTTTCCTTGGTCGATTCATTTCCATATAATCCTGGGAATTCCGAGATGAAGAAGAGGATCCAGATCGACGGAAACTGTCAGTACGCTGTGTCCGATTGGCCAGATTTTCCGAAGTTTTCGAGATGAGGTCTTGAACAGATTGTGTAGGAGACATAAGATCTTTAGGATCTCCCGTGGGGGTGGTTGCTTCTTGACTTCCAGATGAATTCATTCGTTTTCCCGTTTTTATTTCCATAAAATTTAGCACTGCTTGTTGCTGGATTTTCTTCAGGTCCGATTCGGAATTACGTTTCTGGATGTCAAGAGTTAGATTGGATCGAGATGCTGGCAATAATGTATCAGTCTGTGTTGCCAGATTAGGAGTAGATTCTCTTGTCTTTTCTGGTTGATCAACAAGGGAATTGGGAACATATTTATGGATCTGTTCAGATGATGACCTTTTCATTCCAGATTTTCTTTGAGTTTCATATTCTCCTGAAAATAATTCTCTCTTTGTCTTGTCAGAAGTTTTGGAGCCGTCTTCTTTACCACTTGATGACCTTGATCTTTGACCTTCTGAATCAATGAAAACATCATTCTCTTCTTGGATCTGATCCAATATTTTAGATTCAGAAGATCCACGACTTAAACGAGGCATTGGAGCAACGTAATTTTCTCCAGATCTACGTAGATTTTGAGCTTCATTGACTGCTTTCAGAGTAGCTGCTGCTCCACGCAGGACTCTTTCTGTCTCATCATAAATTCCATATGCTTTTTTCATGGATGGTTTACGACCGAGATTCATATTCAAATTCTTGTCCTTCGAATCTGATTTCGGGGATTTCAGTTCAGTTTCAGGAGGCAGTGGAGACCGAGTTTCACTGAAAACTGAATCAGGAATGGATTCATGACGGTCGTGACTGATGTCGTGTCGATCGTGAACGTTGTCATGACGATCATGACTTATGTCATGTAGCCGTGACTGTGAGGTGTCACTACTACTGTAATATGTGCTTCCAGAAGATCGGCTGTCAGGAGAACTCTTCGGTTGGGAAGGGGTAGAAGCTTCAGAGCTCCGTCTTGGTCTACGATAATCTGATGTTGGGGAGCTGACCGTTCTGGCATGGTTGACGAGGGATGATGAATTGTATCGTGTTTCATTTAAAGGTCTTGGTCTGTGAGACAGCATACCAGGGTCAAGACTGCGTCTGCCTTTGGCAATGCTGCTCCGACTACTGGTCGATTCTGAAATCACTGAATAAATATCTTGACGAGAATCAGACAGACTTGATCGTGATCCGAAATCATCACGACCAAACGGTCCAGCACTTTCTGAGGCATGGATTATAACACTGCTGTAGGATTCAGCTTCCTTCATTCCAGGCTGCATAGACTCAGAACTCCTCAACAACTCATTAGGGGAAATAACTCTCTTGTCATAATTCCCTGGCATACGTCCTTTATAAAACTCTTTAGAGAGTTCACGAAGAATAGGTGCCTGACTAGCAGTGTATTCCGAATAATGTGGAATGTTGTTAGAAGTATTATCATCTTCAGCAATATCAGAGGAATAACGTTCATGGATGCTCTTCAAGTTACTGATATCAGCGTAGTTTGCTTGAAGAGCCGAAAAGTCAGCGTAATTTCCTGAATGTTTAGCACTATGGTTATCACTTTCATGTCTGGTTGTTAGAGAATTAATATCACTGTAATTAGATCTCTTCTCCTTTTGATTGTAGTCTCGTTTATCAGGTCTTACATTATTTGGACTGATTTTTTCGCTGAACACATTTTTCTCTGTTGATGTCGGTGAAGTTTGAGCTGCATTATCACTGACTGTTTTACGAGGCATCGGTTTAGGAATGGTAATTTGCATATGGGGATTACTGGGTGGTGATTGGTCAGTTTGCGTACTTGTATTATAATAAGGCGTCTGCTTCACGATGTACGCTTTAGTTGTAGATTTCAGCTGAGACGAGGGGCTGGGCTCTACATTTCGGGGTCGTGAATTCCCGTTAGATTTACTGTCTTTTGGACTATGTTGTGGACTAGTGCAAGAATCAACCATTAATTTCTCTGGCTTGGAATCTCTAAAAGGGGGTTGTCCCCCTTTAACATCGATTGGACTGCTCATTGAGCCGATTGTGTTTTGAACACTGTAATTGAGTTTATTGCGAGTTGGGTCACGAGTTGGGTCACGAACTTGGGTCGTGAAGGATGTAGGTCGGGTCACTGATTTATTAATAACTGTATTCTCGTCAAAACGTTCTCGTTCTTCTACACCGGGCACATCACGTTCTGGGGGTGAAGGCACATTATATTTCTCATCACCCAGATTATGACCGTCTGAGTCAAGTTTCGGTGGGGGGTAGCCTGGTTTCTGTTCGTAGAATTTCTTGATTTGATTCTGATCCACTTTATTATAATCTCGCTGTTGAACACGTCCATATTTATCATACACAAACTCTGATTTTAATCCAGGATCACTTCCAGCACGTGATTTCCCATCCTCACGTCTCTCAGCGTTCGGGCTGTTCCTCTCAGGCAAGGGACGTAATCCTGGGGTATAGGCTAATTTCGCTTTATTCACAGGAAAATCTTTATTAGTGTTTGTATTTGTATCAGTCCACGATTGCGCTCGCGTGTTGATTGGTTGAGGTGGTTCGGCTCCTCCGTTAGATTTGGTTACCGGCCACGAAGGGTATTTCTCGTGAGTCTGGTTGATCTTGATGTATTTTAAACTGGAGGGGTCACGTACCGGAGGAATTGGAGGTGACTGGGGTGAAACTAATGACTCAAGTTGTGTGGTCTGTGGTATATGAATATTTGAAACATCTTCATCTGAATCAAGGTCATCTATTTCTGAAATTTTTTCACTTCGAAGCGGCGTTGTTCCGTAATCAGAAATATTCTCATAGTCTGCCTGGTATTTCTGTAACATGTAAGGAGGAAGAGACCTTCGCGTATTTTTCTTCGATTTACCCTCCTTTTCATAAGAGTCAGTTATATCATTCATCCTAGCTGATGGTTGGTCAACATAAGATCGTTTAAAATCCCCGCTACCTAAATTCCATGAAGCGTTGATTCCAGTTGGTCCATCGAGAGAATAACGTTCGTAATTGTTGTTATAACATTCCCCATGTTTCCGATTCACATGTCCGTACCCTTCACTTTCATGTTCATTGTTTAGATTTGGACTCGACTTCGCCCCACTAAGTGCTTTCACTTGATTTTCCGTAGGCACTTGAATTTCTATTTTATTTAAACTTGGAGAAGATTTCGCTGGCGCAAGTTTCCGTAGTGAAGCATTTAGAGGATTTTTGTAAGAAGGTTGCTGATTTTCATAAAATCTCGGACCGCTTTCCTTGCTAGTTGTCTGCCATTGTTGTTCTTGATCGCTACGGTTACGTGATGTTTTCTTTACACTGAAAAGAGAAAGGAGAAAAACATATAAATATGCAGTCAAATTTCAAAATTAATCAAAAAGAGTTTGTACAGCATTTCTGAAATTGAAAATTGCAGATAAAAATATTGGCAAATTTCTCAAAATAAACAGACAAAAAACTGACTGATTTTGATGAAACAAATGACTGAGTTAAATTAAAACCCAACTATAAACATCTAAAAGAAAATATTTTCTAAAAAAAAACCTCCTAAAGAAAAACTGAAATTCTAATCCAATTTTACAGAAATGAACCATTAGTTTTAATTTTGTTTAAAGTGCTGACATTAAATCTGAACAAAAAACTAACTGTTTCAACATCTTAACAGACTAAAAAATCTTGACACAAAACTTAAAATGGCAGACAATACTTTGGTCTTATCTGGGAAAAAACTAGAAACGCTGGGATAATAAATTTACTTTTCTTAAATTGTGATAACCTTTGCCAGAAAAACTAACCACGTTAGATTTGGAATGAGTTGTGAAAACTTTAAACTTCTTTCTGTTGTGTGTTTATGTATTAACAGCCTGTTTTATTGGTTATTTCTTGTCAAGACAAAAATAGATACGATATTTAGTCATTTATCACTAAAAAACACACGTTGACAAACCCAGATGCACAGTGACTCATTGAGCCATCCTACGATAAAAAACAGACCTAAGTTAGACGAGAATATCACTAACATAAACATCCTCATATAATCCCTGATCCCTTTATAATCCCTCTTTAATCCTAATCTAGTAGGGCGGTAGTATAATCCTGTTACACCAATTGTTATCCAGGGCTGATACGATACTGTACAACTTACAATGTAGAACAAGGACAGACTGTGTAGGTGTCTTATCCTGATTATATTTAGGCGCTAATAATAAAAAATGAAAAATCTATTCTACTTTCACTTAGTAAATTGCGTTACATGTATCAAATATCATAAGTCAAAAGTACAATTTCACTGATTTCAGTTAAAATAAACAAATAAAAATTACAGGTTTTAAAAATTTGTTTACTTATCGTATTGAAAAATATAAATAAATTCATTCGAAAGAAAGTTAAGTCTTGACCATAGTTTAGTTTCTTTAAAACTTTAAAATTGCAGAATTTGTTTGAAGAATAATAGTTGTATATATTATACTAGAAAGAGAATATATTAATGAGGGTTCAAAAATGTATATATAAAATATTACAAAGTATTTAATTTTCAACAGATGTATATCTTACACCAAAATTAGTCAAATTTTGAACAATCCACCTGTGACAATCATTACCAATCCGCACAAGACAATAAAAACCAAGTGTTTTAGGCAGTGCTCTATTAAAAGAGGTTTATTTGGTATATTATACTAGAATGATAATAAATCAATAAGAGTTAAATATGGTAATGATCAAAGAAAAGGGAAGAATGGCAGTGTGTCAGGTTGTCATGGTAATTAGAATAACAAATGATTTGATACATTCTAGTCTTTGTTATTTCTCTGTTACACCTGGCTCTACCTGGTCTTTATCAAATTATAAATATTCATCTCACTATTACCTATTTCTCTTTGTCTATTTTAGAATATTTAGTAATTTTATAGTTTTAGTAAGTTAGAGTAGATATTGTCTGAACAAAGTAAAATGTTTTTTTAATTTTGTTCATTATTTTTACGAGAATTTGAATATCACCGTCAAAATAGTACTGTTAGTCTTAAAACCTCTTTGCATTAATAAAAATATAATCATCAGCCACATATGTCTTAAAAATTTGTTTTAACAGGGGACAATTTTTAGCTATTATTTTTTGACTTTCTGGGGTTAAAATTAACAGTACTATTTTGAGGGTGATATTCAAATTCTGTTTAAAAAATATAGAAAAAATTCAAAAAATATTTTGCTTTGATCAAACAATAAATCCCTTTAAGAAAATGTCCTACATTCACACGAAGTTACAACATCGAATTCAGAGTACCTTTAAGGCGTAAAAAATCCACACAAAATCAGTTATATCCATGTTAATTCAGAAAATCCAAAACAAAACTGAGAAACTTTCAATGATTTGACTCACATCTAAAAAAAATCATGTCCACTAGTAAATTGAAAGTAGTAAAGTGAAAGTAGTAAATCCATTGTTTATCAAGGTGTGTTCACCTCACCTGATTACATTGAACTGAATTTGGATTAATAACAAAGTTCGACGACTGCTAACCTAGTGATTGTTACTATATATAGAATGACGTCTGTTCATGTTCGATCAAGTGGTAATAGTTGCTAAAGAAAAGAAATATTTTGTATTCAGTTTAAATGTTTTCAGAGATAAAATTAAGTGAGATGATTTCAACTTTATAAAAAGATCAACTTAATAAAAAGAATTTGAACCTAACAATTTGGGTGTCGTTTTTATTGCTATTAAATATACTTATAAATACATAGTAAACTTTTCAAAATATTTTCTAAAGAAATAGAAATATAGGCCCGCAGTTATAAGTAAGTATGTAATTGCCATTTTGAAATCCTTTTTTTAACTTATGACCTCTATATTAATATTCAAACCAGACATCTGCTTGATAATAAGGAGCCACAGGTTAGAATCTTCTGATAGGGACACATTCCCCATCGGTTTAACTAGGTCTGAGAAACTAAGCTAAGCTAATTATAGAGATGACAGTTCAACATCGAAATTTGACCCTTAAATCCATGTGTGTCTAGAATTATCTGCGTTTAAAATTACGACTTGTCTTTTCTTAAGATTATGCCTTATATAGAAAAAACATATCAAAAAAGTGAAATTTCTAGTTTTGAAGTACATTTGAAGAAATTATGCAATTTTCGTACTGTTCTGGTAATTCTGAAGACTATTTAGATATATTCAAAACCAACTCCCCAAAATGGCGTAACATGGCCTTTAAGATTCATTTTGTCCTCTACCAAACCTCTCAAACGAAAGATTTTAGCACAAATGACAATTAATTTTCCATCTATAATATCAAGTTATGCAGTTAGCCAAAAAATTATAAAAGTCCAGCTTATCTGAATTATAATCCAGTCAAATATTGAAACAGCGTTAAACTGTTCTATTTTTTACCTGGATTAAATTACATGCCCTTTAATTACAGGTATGTTTATTTTCTCGCTTGACCTCAAGCCATGACCTTAATTGACTTTTTGACCTGTAATATTAGGAGGATGACAGGTAAATCTAATTATTGACATGTACGTCCAGTATTTCAATATCAACAGCTATTCTATTTAGACTGGAACGTCAGGTATGTAACACTGTAATGATACAAGTTAAGATCAGAATGACAGGGGTTAATGTAATATTGAATGAAATTGCTGGGGTAGGGTAAATTGATATATGCAATCAAATTTTATATCAAAATACAGATGGCTTGATTGCCAAAGTCAGCAAAATAAAATATTGATTTTTATAGACATAGCAAACAATGTCTTATCTTAGCTTCATTTTGTAAGGTTTTGTTAGTAAGACAGTGCATGACCATTCTTTTTCAAACTTCGGAATGAGGTCACTAATATGCTTTATCACATAAGGCCCTTTCGGAATAAGTGACATCATTAAACACTTAGTTTTAGTGGAATTGCAGGAACAACAGACATCTTATTGGGAATTGGAATGGTGCAAATTGATGCTATCAGTGTCCTTGATACACATGAAAAATTAGAGAACCTCTTCAAAATTGCTTTAAGTTTTTTTTATTTTAATTGACATGTTTTGTTCTAGTTATAAAGTACAATAGAATAGACAGATATCCCATAGTTTATTGTAGAAATAGTTGGACTCCCTCCAGACGGACATTCCTCGTAAATCTTCAGGGGGATAACTCTAGATAAACAGTATTTAAGAAAATATTCTAAGTATTTGTCAGTGATATCCTGAACGAGAGAATTTGACAAGTCGCCCACCCTGACAGATAATGATATAAAGACTAGTATAATATCCAGGTTAATAGATTTGTAGTCTGAAACATTTGCCTCTATTCCAGCCTGTGATAGCTAATTTGACAGTTAGCGGTTGGATTAGAGTCAGAAAAACTAGGCCCTGTTTTATGGGGATTTTCCACACCTCTGAAGATGTGCTTTTTCTAACATAATATTAAGTTACCTTTACGATGAATAAATTAGTGTTGGGCATCGCTGGAGGTGTGGAAAATCCCCACACAACAGGGCCTAGAGACAGACAGAGTAGATTTCAATTTGCCAGGACATCAAATTGATGGATATAATTAAGCCTAGATTTAGAGATATAAAATTATATCGATCCTCCCATAACACTGTCTTAGATTTCGAAATATGTAGGGAGGTATCCTTGTTCATGAGGTAATACCTTAAAGTTACGTGCCATTTCCAAATTCATCCAGAAGATTGTATATCCAAAACATCTCTGAGAGTATGAAATGAGCTCTAGTCCAAAATTAGGCAATGGAGCATCAATCACCACATATAGTGCTTCCAACTCTGTAAATCACAAACCAGCAAGTAAATTAAAATAACAAGCCTTGGATAACATCTGAGACTATATTAAACTCTCATTGATTGGTCAACAGCAAGTGACAACAACGTCCAAAATATTTCTAGAATGACACAAACAAACAGTCGACTTAATTCTCATGTCAATATAGAGTAATCTCCCTTGTTTTTATTCTCACCTATTGTTTGTTTACCTGTTAACGAGATTTTACCTATCCAGGTAGATTGCTTAATTAGATCTAGGTTTTTTTGGCATGTGGGATAGAGGGGCTTAGAGCTGATACAGGTACCAGCACTGGGTCTAATATCATAAATGTGGCCATATTGAGGTCATAGTAGGCTTATTGTGTAATATCCAAACTATTAAAATTCCGAATTTCAACTTCCAATTCTACTTGGTATTTCATAAGTTAGTCAGACATGACTGGTCAATAAAATGAAAATCAACATCTCTGCTTTGTGTCCATTTCAACTGAAGCAGATGTCAATCCAATCTGTAAGTTTTATAAATCGCCAGAATGTCAAATTGTTTCTGAACCACTCCATTAAGTAACAGTTATCATCTAAATTTCTAATCTATGTGTGAACACTCTGTTTAATTCTCTACGAGCTGTTAAAATTCCTCTCAACACCATCAACGAATTTCACCTAGAATTTGAAATCTAAAGAAATTGTAAAGATGTTTTCTTAATTTTTCATGTGTATCAGGGATACTGATTTGCACCATTCCAATTGTCAATCAGATGTCTGTGGTTCCTGCAATTCCACTAAACTAAATGTTTGATGATATCACTAATAATTTTTGAAAATTTCTTTACAGTTCGTAAATTACACCTTTAATCAAGATGATCTATAAACAATCAATTTAAAATTAAATGCAGGTTTGTAATACCCAAGGCACAAATATTGAACAATTTTTCAGAAAACCATGCAACTTGCAAATATATTTATGTTTTCAATCTTATTTCATAATAAAACAAAAATTGCAACAATATTGAATCTTATTTTTTAAAACTATACTTGTCATCAGAAACATAAAAGGGTGAAGAAAGATGAATTACGCAGGTTAGTTGAACTCGACAGGAAACTAACTTCCTCAGTTAAATCAACTAAACAATCACTGAACCATGTAAGACATTATATACTTATTGTTAATTACTTTTACTCCTGTATAGAAATGATCCAAGTTGCAAGTTTTATTGTAGTAGGGCATAACACCCCATAATTCTTTTTTTTTAAGTTTTGAAAAAAGGTGTTATAGGAGAAACTCTCTCACAAGCACTGGTTGAGGTCACATGTAGAGATATCATTATAAGAATACAGCAATTTAATAAGGTATATATTACTTCTGGACAGATTTACAAGATAAACAAATAATTCCAATATGCAATGCAATGGATTCAGGGAGTTAATCTTACATTGCACTAATCTAGATATCTTGGTATTGTTGAATTTCCAAAATATAAGGTGAATGTCCTTAATGTCACCTTTGACCTGTCTGGGATCACCAACTGTCCGTCTGTCGAGATATTTATAATAAATGATGGAGAAAACGTGTCAGTTATCGACTCTACAACCTGAATATGATTTAATATTCTATCTGGCTTCAGGGCCTAAACCTCCGATTCTAAATAAAAACATGACAAAATCAACAGACTGAGTAACGTATTATCATATTTCTTGATTTATGGCCTCGCTATATCCGTAAAGATGAAAATAGACTTTAGTCATCTTCTTCTTACGCAGAAGTTAGATTTTAATTTCGTAGAGAACTTTGTTTATGATTAATGAATGACAACAAATCCAAAACAAAAAGTAAAACCAAACTTTTGTGAAATCCTAACTTTAGATAATTCTAGTGTTTCAATCATCTGATTGGTTAATCATGTAAAGGGATTGTAAAGAGGTTTGTTTAAATTTTGTAAGTGTCTCGGGGACACTGCTAGCATCGATTTGAACCATTCCAAATTTTTAATCAGACGTCTGTGGTTCCTACAATTCCACTAAAACTAAGTATTTGATGACATCACTAATCACAAAATATGCTTTATCACATAAGGCTCAGCACGCTTGGTGACGTCATCGAATGTAATGATGGTGGAAATTGATATTATGCTGTTCCTGATACACATAATTTTTTTTAGAAAACCTCTTTACAATCTCTTTAAATCATTCTTAAATCTTAGTTGTAATTCTAATGAGAGTAAGAGGTTCCCACCACTGGATGCACCAAAACATATCTTATCTATTACGCTGTACCCTGACCTTATGTTTTTATTACGTTGACAGGTTCACTTTACATAGTTATAAACAACGTAACCCAGCATAACAAGAATGTTGTTTATAATATTAATTACCTTACACAATAATATATTATATTACCTTCCCAAATCTTACATTATACAAGTTAATATCAACCATGTGAACTCTACAAAATGATGTCATATTATATTATGAAAATTACCTTCCCGAGTTTTATATTTACATGTAAATATATACTATGTGAACTCTACAAAAGTGAAAGTAAACTGATAAACAAAAATTTAGATTTGGTCAAAGCTATGTGGAATTCCAAGAAAATGAAAATGAATAAAAAAAAAATATTGAAAAAATACAAAAAAAATGTAAAAGGAATTATTATCCAACAGAGAATTTAGAAAAGTTCGACAACCTCCAATTTTCATTGTAATAACACTTTTATTAAAGAATTTTGATTTTATACATATATTCACTTCATCAAAATATCAATTCCAAGACAAACTCTTGTCAAAGCCCAAATTTACATCTTGTTAATCCAAAACCATTAGGAGGACATCTTCAACTAAACAAAGTAAATTCTAACGTTAAAATACATAAGTACTCGAAATTCTTTCTTAAATGTTTATCCATTTTTATATTCAATCTTGACTCTTAAAATACAGTGAAAGAACTGACCTTCTTCAGATGAATTTCTAAATATCTTTTATACAAATGTTGAATGATGAAGGCCTAAGAGTTTCTCCTTGGCAAACACCAACTCAGAATCAATTCAAATGTCAAATAATGAAACTAGTTATCAGTCAAACACTGTGTCAAACTCTTATTTTAAACTTTATAAACATGTTTTGAATCTCTAATTGAAATTAAACAAAGGATTAAAGTTTTAATTTTAGATTTTGATAGTTTTACACAGGTTAAGGTGTCAATCGTTCACAAGAAAACTTTTTCCCCCTTTTTACTCCCTTAAAACAAATATGTGATTATAATCAGTCAAAGTCTAGGCCATGCTGATCCTTAAGGAACACCTCATGTCCCTCTGCAACTGGATTTGTCAATTGTCAACGTTTCAGAGAGTTCACAAGAATTTTTATTAGGCAAGATGACTTGAATTAAATCATAATCGCTGAAATAAATTTTCATCATTTTTAAAAGTAACTAACCATTACTAAGTCAATCAGCACCTTAAAATGAAAAGTCCTTGATTAGGACCAAGGCCTGTACTTTCTGTGAGTTAAATTCTTATTTGACCTTAACACAACCAGACACATTTCCTTTAGATATTTAAAATGTCTTTATTTATCAAACAATTCTCAATGATGATCTATTAATAAAGCTTTATTTTTCTGTCTTACGTTAGTTCTATTTTTATTAAACCGAATAACTTTCACTTAGGACAGATTTTTTTTTAAAAACAAAGATCAGAAATATCCTTAAGTCACTTTATCATTAAATATGATATATATATAGATCAAATATATTGTATTATAACAAAGAAAAAAAACTGCTAACCTTGAATAAGTTTATTGTCAAAAAAGGTTTAGTTTTAATATTTCTATATCTTTAATTTAAAGGGATACTATCTCTTAGGATGACCAAAAAATTGAAATTTTTTAACAGGAGCAAAATGAGTCTTTGTTCATCAGTGAACTTACCTGGTGTCATAACTATACAACAGAATCTCTCTATAATCCAATAAAACTAAGTAATAATCCATTAAACTAAGTAATTTTATGTTTATTCTAACTGGTGGTATACCTTTAACTATACTAATAGATTTATGATAAGTTTGTCAACTTTATTTCAGATATAGACAATGTTACATTAGATACTAAACTATTTGACATTAATCTCACTTTCAACCAATAACATTTTCAGTTACAAATGGACTAAATATACCTGTCTTAAGATATCCATTAGACTCAACAAAATGATGATCAAAATTTTATGATTTCTGTTAAAAATTTATTCTTATTTTCAGTAAAGGGATAATTGTTTCTCACATAAAATTATAACTAGTTTAAAATTGAAAAATGTCCATTAAAATTTATCATGATTAAATTTGATAAAATTTTCAGTAAAATTAAATTTTACAATAGATAAAGGGATAAATGTCTCTCAAAAAAAATAATTTGGTCAAAATGGGACAAATTTCTTTTATAAATCACTCTTAAGATAAAATTTGATGGTAAAATCTTGTGTATAAGGGGCCTATATTTCAATATGGTATTTAAATAACTAAACAGTATTTCTAAGCCAAGAGATATGTAACGAAACTGAACAAAAGGTAAAAACTGTACCTGGTATTGCGTTACATTCCAGTCCAGTGTGTATTAAATAATAAACTAGTCCATAACGCGATGTGTCTGGATGATCACTGCTACTCCACGGTGGATAAAATATTTTGTACCGAATGACATTCGACCAGCCTCTATTATCTACTAGTGAGAGTTATTTCCTTTTTACGCTGGTGAATACAGGAGTCCTGACACTGTGACACTCACTTATAGCTCGTCATAATACAACTCAATACTAACTTATACTTTAAATCATTGAGTCGTTACTAATAACCCTTGACCTCCTACCTCCAACCCTTGAACTCCGACCTCTCTAGTATGTTCAGGTAAAACATTTACCTCATTATTTACCTTCAGGCCAAATAACACATTTGTATTTTCCACATTCATGACATAAAAACATTCTTTTTGTCAAGTTTATAAAATTTTATTAAATTACTTTCATGTTAGGATACCAAGAGGGTTGATTTTTATCAATGTTAAATGATGTCTAGATGCCAGTCATGTCTGACTGTGGCTTGAAAATAATACCTTAGGACAATTCAAACAAGAATCTATTTTTTCCGAAAAGAACAGCATCAATTTTTTTTTTTTTTAAAGCAGCAGCATAAATATACCAAATTAATGATATTTGTTATTTAAACTCTCTGAAAAGGATGCCTAGTTGACAAACCCAATAGAAGAGTGGTATGAAATGAGCTTGTCCTGCTTCACTGTCAACACCCAGGGACTAAGAATGTTAACCTTCAGACCACACTGATTTAATCTTAAAAACCAAATCTACCATAACAGATTAAAGCTTTTACAAGTTTCTAATAGTCGTCTTACTCCGCCCTCATCTTCTGCCGTCAAATCAAGTGGACTGATCCATGCAGTTGAAATTATTCAAAATTAATCAATCATAGAGTAATCTATTCTATCAATAGGTATATCAGGTGTATAGAATTTCAGTTTGTTTTCAATTCGACATACCACCAGTTCATGTCACAAAACAAACTTAAAGAATTCAAAACAAGTCTTAAAATAGATGTAAATTGTCATTTCTTTCAAATATTTGAAATATTTCAAGTCTAGTTTAAAAACTTAAAGGGACAGGTGCGCCATTTATTTGACCAATCATACGTTAATCTCAGAAACAGGAATTTTTTAGGTAAGCTAATCATAAATAGTGTTCACAGCTCACTGTCGAACCATGTATGTCCAGAATTATCTGTGTTTGAAAGTTAAAAAGACAAGTAGTCTATTCTTGAGACGCTGCCAATATATATATATAGAAAAGATATATAGAATTAGGAAAAGAAATTCCTAGTTTGAATTATGCAGTCTTCGTACATTTCTAGTACTTTTGAAGACTATTTACATCTATTCCCAAAAATGGCGCAGCTGTACCTTTAAATGTAAAGTTTGTGAATAGATGATGTGTCATATCGGGTTTTCGTAAAAAAAAAGAGTCAAAACGCCTCCAATTTTAACAGGTTAAAAACATGCTTGACCCTTGACACTAATTTACATGTTTAAATCACGAGGGAGGGGATGATATCTATAATTTAAGAGCATGCCCTTATTTGTGGGTGGGCACAGGGGACAGATGAACCCATCAATTCACTTGACAAAAGTCAACTTCAAGTCTAGTAACATTAGTAGATTTTGAGAAGTGGGCTATACTAAAAATAGTATCACACACATTTTCTTAAAGTTTAGATGAACTTAAAACAGACACCTTTATTTGGAAGTGAGAGTTTTAAACACCTACGATAAATTTTCAAAATCACAGTAAGGTGAAGATTCATTTAAACTTGCCAAGAAAAGTTTTTGAAGTCGTCTCAATGCACTAAAAGATAAGAATTAACGACAGAAATAGCTAGGGATGTAAAAAGAACATGGAGGTGACATTTGAAATAATGTGGCAACCAATCCTGTGTTTAAATTGTTACATCGTCAACTCCTGTCACATCTTTAACATTTTTAACCTAATGGCTGTCAACAATTCTTCTGATCAGAATAACTAACATTTTTACAGGGTGGTTTCAACTTTCTTGTAAACCAATCTAATGAATATTCTTAATCAGAGAAATATTAATCTTGAACGGCCATTTAAAAAAAGTTTGCGCTCCTCTCAAAATGAAATGAAATGTGAGTTTTACGTCCTACTTTTCTGCACCTGTTTGAGCTAATGAGGACGGGCAATGAGGGAAATTTTGTCTTGCTGCATCATAGGTTTTAGATTCTAAAAGTTTATGAGTACAGATTTAAAATGAAATGTTTTTACAGAATGACTACCAAGTTTACACTTCGTTACACATTAAAACTGTCAAATAAAATACTCTACTCCCATTATATTAGACATTTATACAGGGCTGAATAATTTACATATCAAGACTGACTGACTGACTGAATGAATGACTTACTGACTAAATGACTAACTGAATGACTGACTGACTAAATGACTGACTGACTGACTGACTGACTGAATGAATAAATGCACAAATGTTGGTGCATATGAATGAATGATTGTAAAAATGAATAAATGCATGTTCAAGTGAATATACAAATGAATGAATGAATGCATGTACAAGTGAATATACAAATGAATGAATGAATGAATGAATGCATGTTGGTATGAATGAATGCATGTTCACACAATTGAGCAAACAAACAAATGAGTGAACGTTCACATATATACATGAATAAATATTTACACAAATAGAACAACAACACAATATAAGAATATATTCTAGAAAAAAAACTGAAAGTAGAGAAAACAACTTGAGAATGATCACGAGCCAAAATAAACTGTTAGAACACTAATACTCTTAAATACTTAAACTAAACATGGAGCGAACTCTTCAACAACCTTGAAATAAGGTCAACAAGAAACTGTGGACACGAAACAGTGAGTAAATTTGTCTGGAGATGGAATTGTTCCAATGTTAATGTTTTTACTGGTCAGTGCAGGAAAGTCACGTGAAAATAGTTTCAAGTATAGGTAAACCAATTTGACAACTTTCATATTTTAAGCTACATAATAAATCATTAATAATTTTGGAGACTCAAACCCATAGCACCAAGTGACCTGACTAACTGATCAAGGTTGGATAAATCTATTTGATGTTTAAAGAAGCCAGTAGATAATGGATGAATTTATATCTACTGGCTAAATACATGGAAATTATAATCATAATACATTCAATATATCAATAAAACTACACCAGAGGCTAAATACTAGGTTACAGGTAGGGACAGTGGTCACCAGGGCTGTTGTTTTGATATATTTACCAGTCAAGTCTAAGGTGACCAGGGCTGTTGTTTTGAAATATATACCAGTCATGTCTAACCTAAGGCTAAATAGTTTGTTACCTGAAGGTGACCAGGGCTGTTGTTTAATTATATTTATCAATCACCTGAATTAACTTGACAGTTTTATAGCAGACAATGTGCTGCACTCAACACAAGGGAGACAACTCCATTCATCATTGTGGCTTGAAACATAAACACACCCAAATCATTACAATCTAAAGTCAGGCGTGAGGGGCAAATACAAAACAACAATCCTTTAATTATGTTTTTACATTTGTAAGACTCAACATTTCTATGAAATATTTTGGTAGCAGTTGTGAGAAATGTGATTGTTCAAATTCCAGGGTAATTAAAATGGCCGTAAACCACAAGAAATAAACAAATCATTGTTGTAGAGAAATAAAACTAAGATTAACTTCTCATAAAAATCATCGAACCAGTGAACGAGGCCACAAACATGTTTGGTTTATTACTGGTCACCAAATACCCTGAATTTGTCAAACTAACATTTTTGCAGCCATTGGAAATTTGGACTTAGTGTTTGATGACTTCACTAATTGATTAGAGACATCATAAATTACTAGGTTTTAGTGGAATTGCAGGAACCACAGACGTCAGATTGAAAATTGGAATGGTGCGAATTGATGCTATCAGTGTCCCAGATACACATACAAAATTTATAAGACCTCTTTACAATCACTTTAACAAAATACATGATTGTCCACATTCCGGTCAACTTGAATTACAAACCGACAAATCACACACTGACCCACTCGTACCCTTTCATTGACTAAACTTCAATATTTATCATTCTATAATAGAATACATTTACACTTTTCATACAAAACTGACACCTTTACAATGACAAAATGTTTTGTGATCAGAATTAATTATGGACACCTATTTCTTACTCCTATTCAAGCCAACACAAAATGACCGACCGAAGTGGGTCATATTTTGAAAAGACTGGCCGTTCCAATAATTTTACTGTATTTATATTAATTGTCCAGCTTTCAAACAAACAACAAAAAATGACAAATGCTAACGAAATAAAGTAGGTTATATTTTGAACAGACTGACCATTCTGATAAATTGTACTGTATTAATATCAATTGTCCAGCTTTCAAACAAACCAACAAAAAATGTTCGATACTAATCAAGACAAGTAGGTCATATTTTGAAAAGACTGACCATTCTAATAAATTGTACTGTATTAATAATAATTATTTGTGCAGCTTTAAAACAAACCAAAAAATGACCGACATTAACAAAATAAAGTAGGTCATATTTTGTCTGACCATATATTATATTTATAAATACTGATATTTGACCAGTAATATGTAAATATTGATCACCATTGGTCAATGATTACTGTAGGATAGGTAACCCTATCTCTTTCTTGAAAATGAAATGAATGGAGTTTTACGTCCTACTTTTCTGCACCATGTGGGCTAATGAAGACGAGCAGGGTACAATGAGGGAAATTTTGCCAGGACATTAGCCTGCTCTTTTTCGATCTCCAACAGCCTGTATATTTCTCTCTTGACACCGAGGATTTCTAGTGGGTTTAATTACTTTGTCATCCATCAGTGCCGGTGCTAGTGGGGGTAAGAAGAGAGGGGATTGTATGATTTGTACCCCTGCTTCTTTTCTAACAAATTTAAAACTATGCTTGTTTACGTTTTTGCCCCAAATCAATTCAGTTTTAAAATTTCTGGAAGGACAACTCACTTAGAAACCCCATGGGAGGCTGGAGCTTATGATACTTCCACAGAGCTGCCTCGACAGTTGTCACCCCATTAAGTCAGACGGTGCTCTATTTGTACCGCCAGGAGACAGGCTGGCACTGCCACTGAACTGATATTTCTTTCACAAAGCAGAATACACTAAACATATCTAAATTTAGGATCAAATATATTAATCTAAGGCAACAATTCTCATGAGTTAATTAAAATATTGAAGGAATCCCAAACTCTCATGGAAAAATTTGATCATCATCGTCTACAAAAAAATTAACAGAGAGATAAATATGACAATGGAAAAACATCAAATTGAAATAAAAATTAAACTTACTTAAAACTTTCGCCTCGTCGCGTTCTAGGCCTCATTCTCAGACCCTGGCTGCTTTTTGATTGGTCGTAAACAACGCTATCATCCTGTACGTCTGGTTTTATATCACGGCTTCGAGCATCTTCTACACGTTTCCGATACGAGGCTGTGCGGGAATTTAATCTATCTGGTGTATTACTACTCCTGAAATTACAAAACAAAAACTTTAATTTTAATTTTATAATGATTTGTTTTGTTTTGTGGTTTGAATCGTTAGTACTTGGTTCGTTTATTGTAAAGGATGTTGTAAGGGTAGCAAGGGTTGTAAGGAATTATGGGATGTTCTTTGTAAAAACTTTTGACATGTATTATCAAACCTTTTAACAATGTTTTTGATTGGGTAAAAATTCTCCTCCATTTAACAACATTTAAAAAATATCTCCATAGATCATGTATGGCATTTGCAGTAACTTGCAGAAAAAACACAAAATAAAACATCCAGATTTGCATATTAATCAGATTGATTGTCAACAAGAAAATTATTTGAACAATGAGCCTATCTCGAAATTGTTGAAATATTTGAGAAATGTTTGATAATGGATTGAGATAATTATATTATCAGTGGTAGAGATTTATCTATTGAGAGATAATAAGATTAGTCATCTAGATACAACAATACATTGATTGTGGTTTGTTTGTTTACAGTAAGTAATCTGGCTGTATGTTTATTTTATTAGTGGATTACATACACAATATCAACATCATCAAATTAAAAACAAACAAATAATATAGGTATATAGCCTCAAACTATTTCAAATTGCTGATTGGTCTAAAACTGACCCTGTGAACATGTTAAGCCTTAAAAGACGTCAGACCATTGACCCCCAAAATATTGCATTTGAAATGATGAAGTTGGCAAAAGTCCTTGGAAAATTATCTCCAAGATTATATGGACTCTTAAACGCTATACTCTAAAAGAAATATTCTAGAATTCCTAACACAAATATTCTTACTGAGCTGAGCATCTGATTGGCTGAATGTCTTAATGACCTAGAACTTATACAGAATAAGTATCTAGATTGTCAAGCAATCTCCCTTCAAGTTTCCCTCAAGGATTGTCTGCCTTGTATTATCTTTCTACCTTCCTAAAAAACTGTTACTCGTTAAAACGTTTCACATCTTTTACACCTGGTTGGAGTAACATTGGTGGGTACATTAACTCTTCTTTCAGGGAATCACAAGGAAATTGCATGGAATTCACAAAAAAATTCCCAGGGAATTTACTAGGGAAATTCAAAAGGAAATTGTCCGGAAATCCTTGGCACAAGCTTACCTTTCTTCCTACATTGTTCTGCCATTTTCCATTTCACTCATAAGTCCACAAAAAAAACGCAAAATTAGTTCGAATCGAAACAGATTCAAATCCTCAATAATAAATCAAGGCTTCTTGACAACCTCCATTAGATATCAGCAACATTTCCTGAACACACCTGCCTCAAAATTGACCCTTACCTCCGACCTCTGAGGTCAAATGTCACCGTTAAGGTCAACTAACCACAAAATGGCCCCCTAGTAACAATAACAATAAAACACCTGATGTAATTATTACTTCCATACTTTCACGCTTGTAACTGTCAGAATTGGTAATTACCTGCCCTTGGTTTATGTTGATCACTTCATTTAAAGTATCATTAAAGTATTATTCGTAGAGGTCAAATTAACCGAAAGGTCAAATTCGTAGTTTAAGGTCAGGGAAACTGAAATCAGACATTTCCTGTATGGAGGAAAGAGATGTGACTTCCACCAGAAACAAATATTCATATAAATCATATTCATTTAAAGCTCTTGACCAATCCTAGTCTAAAACCTTAAGTTCTTAACCTTATGCCATGTACAAAACCTATTCTGGAACCTCTTCTAAGTCCAAAACAATATTAGTTTAGTCTCTACTGCTTTGATAACTATGGCAGGGGTCCTTGCAAATTCTGCAGATAGCACTCTTTAGTTTGATTTTTCAAAGTTGTTATCGCTTTTTGTTTGAATCATTTTGAATACTCTAGTATAGGTATAAGAGCCTTAAGTCAGCTTGGAGGACATACTGTCAATTAAGAAACCTCCCTTTCCCAGACCTCAAGCTTAATATACTAGTAGGCTATATGCAAAACTGAGGCATGGTGTAAGAGCTTAAAATTACCTTGTAAGACAGAACATACAGCCCCCCCCCTCTCTCTGATCCATACCTGAGATACTTATCAGTACAAGTATATCCAAACTGTATTGACTGTGATCATCATCCACGAAATAAAACATCAAATTTCATATCACAAAGAAACATTAAACATCTTCAGAAAGTTTTCACAAAGATTTAAACTCACTGCACTAATTATATGCATGGGATCATCAGATCACCTGAACCACGACAATTTACAAATTTTCCCTTTTCAGCTTTATTTATTTCTTCAAGCAGAAAAACAAGAATAATATAAACTGACAATAGTAAAATTCAAACAATACACCATAAACATAGATTGTAAATGTATAAACAATTTCAATTCTGTAATTTGAAAGTTATTTATGCATGATATGATAAAGACCCTGAGTTTTCTGTTTTCTCCCCCCAGGCTGACTGCCCCTGTCACAACAAATTTAATCCACCAATCTTTTCCTTGCACTTAAATTAGACAGTTTAAAAATTCAACCCCAATTAAAATTCCTCAATTTTTTCTGCCGGGTAATTTTATTTTTGACACAAAGCTCAGATCAAAGGTCTTGAGAAAATAGCTGAAATTTATGAAGTGGAGCTTGGGAAAAGTGGAATATTACTTCAGATTAGCAAAGCAGAACTATAATCTTTGCAATAAAAATGACAGAAATTCAAGACCAAAAGCAAAATCAATACACAGACGCTAAAAAAGACACCATTTCAAAAGAGACTAAGGTTCAGGTCTTTGTATGACTATCGGGAAAACAAAGTTTTTGTAACATTCTGAATTCCTGTACAAAACACGACCACAATATGACATCATTATCACAGATACCCGCAAAATCAGGAACCAAACTTATAAGAAAGGAAATTCAGATGAACCTCTGGAATTTTTAAGAAAGCTTAACCCTTAGATACTAACAAAAAATGAAATAAACTGTTAAAATGAAATGAATGAAGTTTTACAACCTACTTTTCTGCATCTTATGGGCTAATGAAGACAGGAAGCTATTTTCAAAATTAAAAAATTTCAGAAAATAGAAAATAATAAAGTTCACTAGAAAACAATCAATCATGTCTCAGAGCTCTGTCCTTGATTTTACTCGCTAAATACCCACAATCCCTTATCAATACTCCTAAAGTTTCCACTATTACAACTCAAAGTTTTTTTTATCGATATTCATTTATCAGACAAGTGACAATTTAGAAATAAAATCTAAAACAATATCAGAAAAATATCGTGAATATCTTGCTAGAACGTGACTAGAGTAAAATTATAAAGTGAAAGTTGAAAATGTTTGTTTGGTGAGTAAGTATCACAATGGTATAAAAATTGTTTAACTTTCTTCAATACAACATTGATGATTATCTTATTGAAGGCTTTCAAGTTATTTTGACATGACATTAGATTTTAAATGTCACTAACTAGTCAAAATGAAATAAAATGGAGTTTAATATCCTACTTTCTTCACCTGATTAAGCTAATGAAGACAGGCAACACCATGTAATTTCTAAAGAGAGAAATTTTGCCAGGACAGCATCATGAACATCCTCTTTTCTGATTTCCAGTTGAACTAGAGACTTTAATATGTCGCACATTATTGTTTCATCAATACAACTTCGCACAAGAAAGTTAAAGGGATTGTAAAGATGTTTTCTAAATTTTTTATGTGTTTAGGGGAGAATAATAACATCATTTTGCACCATTCAAAATTTCAATCAGACGTCTGTGGTTTCTCTAATTCCAAAACAAAGTGTTTTGAAGGTTGAAGTGTAAGAGCCACATTCATCTGACTCAAAATTTGAATGGTGCAAATCAATTGATGTCAGTTGCCCAAAGCACTGGCCAGAGCATCAGGATTTTTTAAATACAGTTATGATGCAGACTCTGAAATCAAACTATTAAGTTTCCTACCTGTCATGGGTAATAAATCCAAGATGGAGGACACCAAATACAGATACCAGACACCAACTAATGGTTATAAAGTTTCAAAATTTACATGTCCTGCTCATCTGACTGATCTGACCTTACAAGGTCACAGGTGAAAGGTCAACCTGCCTCTCATTAACCGAAATCATTATCAAGGTGGGAAACCAGATATAAAATTTGTCATGTTTGATTGGGGTGTGAAAGTGGACCCCTGGGTTTGAGTTGAACAGGGTGGCTGAGAAATGGCTAAGATGACAGAAGGGAAAACAGTCTCATGTCTTCTGTTTCTCTTCACAATTTCAACTTGTATCAGAAATTCTAAACTTATAGTTTGTTGTTTTTTCATTAGTAACTAAGTAAGCCGTGTTCTTGAAGCTTTGCAATGATCCAGGTTATGAGCTGTAGCAGACAAGAAAGAGAAACCTTTTAAATATCATGAATTTAGTTAGAGTAACTCATAATCTTCAATAACTGGACATTGAAGCAAAAAACTCTATTCATCTGTCCCTTCAACTCTCGTTTTTAATCCATCTCTTATATTACATGGCACACTGTTCCCTCTCCACCCCTAGTGATATATTATTAAAACTCATACCAATTGTTATCCTAAAAGAGATTGTAAAGAGGTTTTTTTTAAATTTTTTATGTGTATCAGGGACACTGATAGCATCAATTTGAACCATTCAAATTTTGAATCAGACATCTGTGGTTCCTGCAATACCACTAAAACTATGCGTTTTATGACAGCACTAATTATGAGTGATAAGAGCATATTTTGCAATTTGTGAATTGCAGGAACCACAAACATCTGAATAGAAATTGGTATGGTGAAAATTGATGCTATCAGTGTTTCTGATATGCATACGAATTTAGAAAACCTCTTTACAATCTCTTTCAATAAATTTGCCCAATACAGGTAATTTTAGCTAATATTTAAACCATTTCAGAAGGTGGACTATATTGATATATCCAATCAATTTCAATGTAAGATATGTTGATATGTTGAGTATAATTATTAGAGTATGTGAAACTATGTGAGGTATTCTGAACATGGGGTAAATAATGATTTAACAAGATTAGTGATAATCTATATCAGTAATCTGATCTCACTCCACCAGGTTTTTATTCGTCAATCTTTAATCTTTCAAGGAACATAATTCCTTAGATCTATAAGTCGAACATTCTTTGAACATCCAGCCTACTGTTAACCGTTTTATCTCGCCTTTTGTGTCAGTCGAATAGCTAAGTCAGTAGCAAGTTGGATTAGTATGAAAAATTCTGATGCCTGTGCCAGTGCTTCCGAGAGCCAGCCCAGATTAAATTTTCACCACCTATACATTTCATCTCATCTATCTTTAAACCGACAAAAAGTTTATCTTTAAACCTTATCAACCCTTTAGAAACTTAACCTCAAGCCAGATATCTGAACCCTCAAGGGAGAAAACTCTAGCTATAATTAAACCCAGTGATTTATGAGGCCGTTTAAAAGATATGTCATCTAAAACCCTTCTAAATTCCTTAATTGATTGGACTGTAAAGGGATTGTCAATAATGATTATGATAAACTTTATTTATGAGGGTTCTCTTCCTTCATTTTACATTCCACTGTCAAATTTTTAAAATCTTGTTTGAACATCCTGCATTTTTCACTGTTAATATTTAAGGTTTGTTTGTTAAAGAGATAAATATGATATTTTGATATAAAATAAGGATTTTCATACAGCTAAATTAGTTCAGTCCACATTGACCAAAATCGTAGATTTCTTTCCAGTTTTAAAGCAAGGATCTTTAAAACTTCAGTAATAAAAAAAAACCGATTTTAGGAAATATTGTAATCTGATTGGATAATAACATCAAATTTCCATTCATTTTACAGACTGACCAATCAGATAGGTGAAACACAGAAATCATCTTTATTCTTGCCCATAGCAATTATTTCAAAATCATCGAGATACAAAAGAGCCATTATCCAGTAACCATAGCAACTGTAGGCCTATTTTGGGGGAAAGCGTGAGAAGAAGGTTACCCCTTAATACTATAATCCATCTGAATCAAAATACCAAGATTTATCTCCCCTTAATAAATATTTGCATGTTGATTAACTGGGTGAAGAGTCAGTTCAATGGAGGTAATTTTCTTCATTGTGAAAGGCTGATAACCCTGCAGCCTTGACCTTGGTAGGCTAACATTTTAAGTCAAATTTTTTTACATATAATTTCAGATTTGTTTTATATTTTCAATAGGGGACATCAATTTGCACCATTCCAATTTGTATTCAGACGTCTATCCCTCTAATGACGTAATACATGTTAGTTTTAGTGGAATTGCAAGAACCACAGACGTCGGAATGAAATATTGAATGGTGCAAATTGATGCTTTCAGTGTCCCCGATACACATAAAAAGTTTAGAAAACCTCTTTACAATCCTTTTTAAGTTTGACCAAAGATTAGCCATCAGGATTGACCAAGCATCAGCATCAGATCCTTTGAGAACCCAAATTGTATCCTTGGACCAACCAGCTGGTATACAGGCTCCTCTTAAATCTTCCCATTTATAACTGCAGCAAAATATTTAAACTTTAAAATGGTTGACAATGCAGTGTTTCTTTTGTGCCAAGAAACTAAGAACCACTCAACTGGAGTGCTGAAGTCCAAAATTCAGTAAATAAGAAAAAAATATATTTCTTACCATCCAGTACAATATGAGACATCGGTAGGTCTGTACGTATTTCTATCAAATAACATCATTTTATACTGTCACAAATCCACTGAAAATCTTAATTTCTTGACTTATGTTTTACAGGGTTCTTTAAGTTTTAAATTAGATTGTCCATAACGAAGACTACTTCTGCACAAAATAGTTTTCTTGCAATTCAAACGGATCAAAATTTCAAAGCTTACTTCAACCAAGTGTAAAATAAATGTCAAAGCAAGTATAAGCACATACCAACAAATAATTTTGATCTATCCAGATACAATATTTCTTCCAAACAACACCCAAAATAGTTCATTTGTTTATCAACACATCTAATTGGTCAATTATAAAATATCATGGATGGCAGACGCGCAATCACTGTTTCCTGCAGCAGATTATTTTGATGGTTGACCTTCACGATATTTCAATGACCTTCAAAACAATGTAATTAAGCTATCAAATTTGTTTTTGATGGCCAAAAATTTCACATATGAAATAGCTCAATACTAATTCAGGTGCTTTGTTTATAAGCCTCTAGTTCTATATACAACACTAGCCATCTTGAATTGTGTCTGCTGCAAGAGATGAGTTCTAGTCTTTAAGAAATAAATCCGGAAACTTTTAAAATCGACATAAAATCCTATACAAATAGCAATGAACACCAATCAGCTAGATTTTCAACAATATGAGAAAAACACTACATTCAGAATTAATGAAAAATACTAATTAATTAGTGTCCATTTACATCGTTAACACTCTACGACACAAAACTAATAACTGATTTTAATATTCCTAAATAATGGAATTCTTTTTTATTAGTTCCTTTTAACTCTTGTTTTATTCCTGCTTCTATTGTTTAAGTCTAATCAGGAGAAATAGTAAAATAGAATGTGAAATATGTTGCTTTTGTTCAGACTAGTTGCACACGCTACAATCCTCAATAAAAACAAATTTCACTCGCTACAGTGTTAAGTAAAACTCAAAAGTTTGATTCAGATATATAAATCTAGTTTTGAGGATATAAAAAAAAGAAGTGGGTACATGTCGTCCATTTGGAGATTTTCACACTGGTTTTGTTTAAACAGATTTTTTCACTTGTGCATTTCCAGGTTTAGACCAACCACAGTTCAAAAACACTGTCTTCCAGAAGTAGCAAATGGTTCTCCAAAAACGTATTTCAGAAATTTCAGATGATAGAATTCAAGTCCTTTAATAACAAGAGTTGCTAGATGTAAGTTTCTATCCTGAAAAATCCACAATATCCTTACACCTTTAAATAAGAAATCTTTCTCTCTAGTTCATCCTCAAAGCAACCTTCTCCCTCTTGGAGATAAAACACAAAAACAGTCCTAGACCAGTGAATCCGAGCTGCCCTCTTGAAGATAAAACATAAACAATGTCCTAGACCAGTGAATCCGAGCTACCTTCCCCACTGGCTGTTACCACAAACCATAAAGTTTCACCTAAACCAGTGAAGCAACAAGCCTATCACCTTCAAGCTATAGTTGACCAATATAATTACAGGACCACATGTCCCCTTCTTGTCTATTAGCTAGTCTAATGTAAACAGGGTTAACCACTGTCATTCTCCAGCCACTAGGGGTTAATACTGTCACACTGTAGTCCCTAATATCTTTATCACCTGTCTCTAATCTGATTTTGATAAGGGATAAGGGTTTTGGTTTAAATTTACAATGTTTCACTCAGAGTTTTAAAATTTCAGAAACATGAAATAAATAAATTCTTAAACAGAGATCATATCAAAAGTACCTCACAAGTAGTGTTCAGTGCAAGTTAATGCTAAAATTCGGTAATAAAAGGGTTCACCATTAAAATATTTCCATTTGAAGGCAATTCTATTTGTAATCAACTCTCTGACATCTGTCAGTTTTTTAGTTACAGCCACTTGTCACAACCATTTCCAAAATTAATTTTACTTTGTCACTTATTACTTTTGTTCCTACTAAACACATTATCACTTTCTATAGAAACTTCACATTGTGGCCTATACCAGAACTTTAATGACAACTATACTTTCTGCAGTGATAATATTATATACACAATATACAAAATACACCTTGATATTCCCATATACTGACCGATTAACTGCTCGGGGCCGTCCACTCTCCACTTTTAAAAAAAAGTTCACTTTGAGACCTGTAACAGTACTGACAGCTATACTTTCCACAGTAATATTATATAACAATATACACTAACTTAGACTGTTTTCCTCCACTTTTCACTTCATGACCTGTGCCAGTGCTTTTATGACAACTATGCTTTCAATGGTAATGTTATATAAACAATATATACATTGACTATTCTCCCATACACTGACTGACTGGCTATTTGACTGCTCCAGGCCGTCCACTTTCCACTCGTTAACCCATCATCTAGTATAATATTATACTGGTCACATGACCCTACTGGTGTCTACTGCCCTACAGTCATTCCTACCCTTCTCATGTCACTTAAAAATCTCTACCCCCTTCAGGATCACTTCAATTTTTATTATATCTTAGAGCTTTAAAGAATTTGCCACGAGAAAACAGATGTATACTCAATTATGAAACATGAAGACAGAAACCAACCAAATTTTAACTTTACTAGCAGATTGATCAATTTTTATGACTTTTTCCATGTCCTGAAAACTTGAGATGATTTTCAGGATAAAAATTTCTGTTCAAAGTCAAAATCCATTCACAGACATCAGTAATGTTCATTGGATAATGCTTTAGAATATTACCTGTATGTACCCTTTATCATCTCTAGGCAGGCTGCACGCTATCACATTGAAAATCAAACGATTAAAAAGGCTTCAGGTATTTTCAGATATCTCTTGAACTTTCATATTTGTGTGGTCAAGCATTCTCATAAGTTCAATGAGGAATTCCATCCATTGACCAAGGTGAAAACCCTTAAAAACATCAAGAGTTCTTTGAAACAACCCCTATCAAGAGTCAAAATCCTTTATCACAACAAATTAAAACTCCTCTACTTGAACTATGTGGTGCCATAAACCTTCTTTTGTAGATTCCTTAAATTCTTAAAACAAGGGTCCACTTCAAAAAAAAATAAATGGTGAATTCAGGAATCCCTTAAAATAACATCTTTTGTTAAATCAATAAATTTGAGAATTTTTAGATTTGTAGAAATAATGGCTGAAGGTCAAAATGACGCACCCCTTTAATAACATAGAAACACCAAATTTCATTAAATCAACATGTTTTATAAATTTACTTCAGACAACCTTGATTTTAAAAATTCACATAAAAAATTCAATCTTTGATCTTTTTGATGTATTGTCCAGTAAATCTGGACAATGGCTAGTACATGACCAAGTTTATATCTGAGTGGTCAAAGGCTTCTTTATTGTCACTAAAACATCCTCAAAACACGCTCACTTCAAAGTGATAATGAAAAATTTACAATTTGATTTTAGCATCTTTTGTGATGATTTGTTTGACAAAATTTAAATGAATGAAGGCCATTTTTTTTATATATGAGCAAAACTCATTGACCAATTTAGCGTTATTGATTTGTATATCATGACTTTCAGAGAGTCCACATAGCTAATATTGTTTATTTGGTATTTAAGCTTATCAACACAGCATCCATTTCAGAGAGTCCACATAGTTAATAATGGCGTATTTTTTATATTTTTATTCCTAACCAAGGACAAAGTTGTTTGAAGTTAGATTATTTTCCGTCAACAAGTCTATATTTAGAACATCATGCCATCTTGTTGTTGACATCACCCACGCAGGTCGGCATCACATCACTCGCTGTCGATCAGTTAATCTGGATTATCTCTCTTTGATGTGAGATTATTCTTGGTTCCATCGCATCTTAGGCAGTCTAGGCTGAATTGTTGTAACTTGTAAGATATACAAAGTCAAGAACTCCTCGGCTAAATAGTGTCTAACTCACTGAGAAACCTTGGCTTCCTACTCAGCGTGTTCAAAACAATTTCCTTAATCAACATTTTTAAAGGGTGTGTGCAAGATCAAAAATGTGGTAAAATATACCTGAAAATATTATAGAATATGCTATATAGCCTACAAATATGTATCTACTTGATCAAGCTGAATTCATTATAAAAGGGTTCATTTAGAATGGAGTGTACTACTTGTTAATTAAGTAATTTAAACTAGTAATAGTGTCCGGCCTCTTAAAGACTCCAATTTTTTAGTTGAAATTTTTAGTATACGAAAAATCATCATGCCCCTTTAAGAGGAATTCATCTCCCCTCATGTTGGGCTCGATGGATGATAACCCAATTACTTGAATAGAAAAAGTCATTTATTAACATTAACAAATGATGTAAACAAAATTATATTAAACAAGTACAAAATTATAATTAAACTAAACTAAACATAAACATCAAAGATTGGGGGACAACACCACCACAGTTTTGTGACCAACAGAAGATCGTTGCAATGGTTTCAGTTGTCACAAAAGGCTGAAAAACATTTGTTTGACAGATTTTCTTAAACTGAAGCTCAATTTTGACCCAAAAATTGTCATTAAGGTGTCAAATACCTCTATATTATATCTATCTCCTTGAGGAGCTATTAAAAGGATCTAACACTTTTCTGATCTTAAAATAAGTTCATCTCTAAGGGGCCATTTTTTACCTTTCATCCCCTACTTCAACTGAAGGGAGAAAATATTTCTTAGAAACAGGGTTAAGGGTGTATTGAAACAAGTGGTATTACTTTGAAATTTAACCCTGTGAAGGAACAACAATGGGCTAGGATCAAAAGCTAGTTCAAAAATTGTTGACTCTTCCTGGCTGTAGATTTTGTATATGACAGATGTCGTCCAGCCAGTTTCAGATTTAGGAATCTTGATACATTCGTTTTACCAGTTATACCTTAGTCTCAGAAACAGAAATTTTTAGCCTAGCTAATCATTTATAGTGTTCACAGCTCACAGTCCAAATTTGATACCTATGTATACAGAATAATTGGTTTTAAAAAATCTTTTCTTGAGACTCTGTGATATAGAAGACATAGATAGAAATAGAAAGTTATAGTTTGAGGTTTTATTGAAAGGATTTTTGCAGTTCTGAGTTTTTGAAAGACCACTATACAACCACTGTAGATATTTGATGTACAATAAATAGTTAGCTTTCCTCCATGCAACTTGATCTACCATGAATGGAGATAAACAATTGAAATCTTTTTGTCAAATATTACACAATCCCCTGCAGATATCTCAATGTCTCTTTATTCAAGACAATCCCCATGTGAGCCCAGGAGTTATCTGGGATGGACAAAAGATTTGGTGACATTTTGTAGCTCACGTAACAGAGTCGTTGAGGCATGAAAACAGCGTGACGTCTAGATTAAAACCATCATTACACTGGCTGTAGTTTGATTGTTAAATCATGAAGTGCTGACGACACAAATTTTGACAACTGAATGCATCGTGGGTAATCTTAAAGGCCATATTCAACAGCAGGTAGCATGACTAAAGGCGTCCATTGATGAACAATTGTCAGTACCAAGGCGTGAAAAACATCAAACAATGTCTAATAATTTGTAAATAATGAGCTAGTTGTCCCCCTTGACTAAACAATCTATGAACATCTGATCTCACGGATATAAAGTTAAAATACCTAATTTAATCAGAGCCCAAATCAGCCCTGTCAACAGGAGTGAATTGGTGCCGAGGCTTGGATTTTGTGCTCAGCTGTTGAGGACAGGACCTGTGGATGCAAAGCACCATGAGTTCTAAAAGCTGGGAGTCCTCTAGCATGAAAATTTGAAAGATTGATCTCATTTCTGACAGTTTTGAGGTGCCAAAAATGATATAAAAATGTTTGATTTTGTACAAAGACACTGCAAATTAATCAATCTCTTCTAGACTGAAGCAGGTTTGCTGGGGCTTAATTTTCACTTGCTGGTACCCAGTCCCCTTGGACCCCACCCTAAAAACAGGGGCTGGCTTAAATTTAATAAGGTTTTTGACTTTAGACTCAAGAGCTTAAAGCTGAACAACTTCAAAATAAAAGTTTTAAAGGGAAATCACCATAAAGGTGAACAAGTTTAAAAAGGTATTTTAATATATCTTAAAAGTAAACCATAAAAAAAGATAAGAATAATAATGATCTTTAAAAGTTATCATTAAACCCTTACAGATAATCACTCAGGCTCTATAAAGGGAGTTAATTTGATTATTAGGTGAAACAGCCCCAGGGTAAAGGGAGGTAATTTATAATAATATTATATCATTAAGTATTAAGATATGGTCACTGAGTTTAAAACCTACACCGGATGGTTAACTATCACATTAATCGCCTCAATAAATTCATTATTAGTTTTTTTATTTTATTCCTCCAATACACAGGATGTCTCAAGTTCTAAGCTTACGTTTGTTGGCGAAATACATAGCTTTCTATTAAACACATCTTGTTTGATTCCTGTATTAGGGAAAACTTAATAAACTTTCAGTAATAGATGTTCTGAACTTGGTCTAAATAACTTTGATGAGACCTTTGGAAATGATAATAACGGTGTTACAAATACCTCACAGTATTTACAGTTTCTCAAAAATCTTTAAAATGGAAATGTGGTATGAGTGAATTATTACCAAAAAGAAAAAAAAATAGTGTTCAAAAACTTTAGAAAATCACCTTAATTTTATCAGGGCATCATTCGCCTCAATCTTTATCATTGTCCCACAATCCTTCTTACCAATGTGTAACTTCCTGGGTTACAGGTCAGCAGTTAATAAATAAAGAAGATGTAGGTTTAGATTCGATAACAAATACCGATGTTGATAAACTTTTTATCATGTTAAATTCTTAGTCTTCCTTGTCTTCAATACATAGATAAATATATTACAATAATAAGAATAGAACAATATAATATATCTAATACAAATCTATACATACACACCCAAATACAAACAAAATACGCACACATCAACAAATGATATAATTGAAATTTCTCCTCAAGTCTGTGCTTTTATATTTACAGTTGCTTACAAGACAGAACAACTCTGAAGACAATAACAAAGCTGCCAGTGAGTTCATTGATTTGTGATACGTCACTCTTACGTTGGCTTCAAAATTTAGTTTGTCTTGTGACTAGCAGCAAAAATGATTCTAAATGAAAATGAAATGAATGGAGTTTACGTCCTATGGGAAAAATGATTCTAAGATGCAAAAATCAGGGATCCAACAAAAAGTCTGTTTTTTACCAATATTTTAGTTCCATCATAAATTTTACAAGAAGTGATAATATCTGATTAACAACAAAATGTAGTCTGAATCTTATAGAGAGATGTCAGCCAGCTAGTAAAATTTGGGATATAGAAATGAAAATCAACCTCCAAATTAAAACCCTTTATCAATGGCAGACATTTAAATATTAACTTATCCCAATGACAAACTTATTCAATATTTGAATTTTAAAATTCTGACCTTTTCCCTCCTCTAAAATCCCAAAGCCCCTGGACCCCCATGCACAGTTGACCCCATGCCTTGTAACCTACTAATACACTATCTAAATCTTACAATTCCGACAATGTGACCAACATAACTCCAGGCTTAACCTGTATTCTTATCAATATGGAGCTGTATCTATCTGCCTGACCTCTAGTTCCCCTGAATATTTTACATTCTTATAGCATGTTAGACCAATACCCAGATAACTTTATCATATATTATAATCCATATCAACCTCCTGACCTACTAATCAAACCTTATAACCTATATTAGTTAGGTCTACAAGTCTTGTACCCAACATATCACCACTTTCCTTACAAATATTCCCTTTTTGGTGGCCATTTTCAATGCCTTAACCACTGCCTGTACAAATTGATTCTAAACTTTGTCTAGGTACCAGCAACTTCAAATCCTGGCATTTACATTCAGTTCAATTGTACCAGTAAACATTGTTTTATTTGTGATTTTTTTTTTAATAGAAACAAAGAAGTTGTGAAAAATAAACAACACGAATTAGTGACATGTTAGCTTTTAGCTCGATTTTTCAATGTTTTTAATTGATCTAAGAAATACAAATGGAAGGGATATATTATAAGTCAAAACTTGGTCAATTTTAGACAACACTTTGGAAGTAATTAGAAAAAAACTGAACTCTTGGCAATGATCTTTTCTCTATTTTACATCACATGATATCACCCATATCAGCCAATCAGAACTTTTGTTATATCCTGTCATTCCTATTTCTTGGTCATTCCAAAACATAAGCTATTTTGGAAGTTCAAGGATTTCTTCAGTCCTTTATTAATATCCTTAGATAACTTTTGCTATCGCGTCCTTGACTGTTGGAAATCTCATGAAGTCCAAGGTTTTATGTTAATGAGAATATTGTCTGAGAGTTTATAGCCATACAATATCTATCTATAAACATGTTATTATATTAATTTATTACCAGTTGGTTTATAGTGTACTGTATATATAATATATAACATTCTATAATATATTCCATGTTAAGAAAAAACCCATAAATTCAAGGTTTTACATTAAGTTTTATTTTCAAATCAGAGGCTGCATCAGTCCCTTATAAAAGAGACTATTGTCACCATGCACAAGGAATTCAAATCGGAAGAAGCATGATTTATTATGAGGTCTAATTATAGAAAAGAAAGGGACCAAATGAGAGGGGCAAAATGAGAAGGGGTGATATGAGAAGGGGTGATATGAGAAGGGGCGAAATGAGAAGGGGCGAACTGGGAAAGAGGCGAATTGGGAAAGAGGAGAACTGGGAAAGAGGAGAACTGGGAAAGGGGCAAACTGGGAAAGGGCAAATTGGGAAGAGGGCGTTATGGGAAAGGGACAAAATAGCAAGGGGCGATATGGGAAAGGGACGAAACAGAGAAGGGGCGAAACGGGAATAGTTTAGGGGCGAATTGGGAAGGGGCGATGTGGGAAGACCCCCTTTTAATCTGTTTGTATACAAATGTACTGTTTTTTTATGGTAAGTAATCTACAGTGGAGATATTTTGATATACAATGATCACGAATATTGAAAACACTTTCAAATTTCAGGGTCATAAAGACAAACTTGAATAAAATTTACAGCCCCTGATAATACGCTTGTTATCTAACTTTCTAACAATCATCAAGTCTAGAGAGTTCACAATAATGTTTGAACGCAGTGACCCAGATATCACTCGTAACTTCGTTTACCTAAAATCTTAGTGTTAGCGATATTACGTAGAGATGCGTTAAACAAGATTACCCAGGTAAACAATACCATATTTTTATCGTGAAATACGATACTTAAACAAACATAAATCTCTTTATTTTACACACTTCAAACCCTTAAATTTGATCTGAGTTTCATCTCACAAGTACTTTTCATTTCCGTTTTAATTTTATTACTACAGATTTGAAAGTTCAACTTTATTTTGCAGTTGTAGACTACATGGTTAAATAGAAAGATCAGAAGTAAAGATCTGAACAAAAATCAGAGGAAAGATTAAAACGAAAGATCAGAAGGAAAAATCAGAAGGTTAGATCAGCAAGATCAGAAAAAAAGATCAGATGAAAGATTAGGAGGAAAGATTAGGAGGAAAGATCAGAAGGTTAGATCAGAAAGATCAGAAAAAAAAGATCAGATGAAAGATAAGGAAGAAAGATCAGAAAAAAAGATCAGAAAGAAAGAGTAGAAAGAAAGATCAGATTGAAGGAAAAATTAGAAAGGAAAAAAAGAAAGATCAGATGAAAGATTAAGAGGAAAGATCAGAAGGATAGATCAGAAGGATAGATAGAAGGAAAAATCAGAAGGACAGATCAGAAGGATAGATCAGAAAGGAAGAAAGATCACAAAGAAAGATTAGAAAGAAAGATTAGAAAGAAAGATCAGATTGAAGGAAAGATCAGATTGAAGGAAAATTTAGAAAGGAAAAAAAGAAAGATCAGATGAAAGATTAAGAGGAAAGATTAGAAGGATAGATCAGAAGGATAGATCAGAAAGGAAGAAAGATCACAAAGAAAGATTAGAAAGAAAGATTAGAAAGAAAGATCAGATTGAAGGAAAGATCAGATTGAAGGAAAATTTAGAAAGGAAAAAAAGAAAGATCAGATGAAAGATTAAGAGGAAAGATTAGAAGGATAGAAGGAAAAATCAGAAGGATAGATCAGGAAGGAAAGATCAGAAGGATAGATCAGGAAGGAAAAATCGGAAGGAAAAATCAGAAGGAAAGATCAGAAGGATAGATCAGGAAGGATTTTCCATTCTTTATTTTGTATGGTAAACAAAACTATCTTGGAATATCAGACATTGGTTTGAGCAGCCAAACAGTTCTGTGATTCCATTAAAAATTTAAATATCTTGAAGGGTTGTCTTCACTGTAGTTTAAGCAAAGATTTTAAAAAGAATCAAACTAATTTGCAATTTTATCATGAAGTCAACATACCAAGCGAAGAAGTTGGTGTGACCTCTAGTTGACCTCTAACTGTAATCAACTTTAATAATTAATTAATGAATGACAGGTAATTATTATCCAGGTAGACAAACACCTTGCCTTACATATAAAACTATCTTACCTTACCAAATACAGGCAGTTACAACTTCGCTTAATGGATGTGGTTTAAAAATAAAATAAAGTTATTTTTTTCCATTTTCCAGACCTGTTAACCAAAAAACCTTACAATATGGACTCCTTTCATTAGGTTTATGGTAGGAGCCCTACTCCATTTCTAACAAATATTACAATATGATTTTTATACGATGTTGCCCGGAAACATGTCAGAATGCACCAAATAAATTTTTTTATCAATATTTTCTCAAAGGAGAACCTGCTAAAATTTTGGATAACCTCGAGAGTTCTCCACCGAATTAAGTCAGTCTGCCCCCAGATGCACCATGGGAGGCTGGCACCGCCACTGGGAAAAGGGTGCCAAAGGGATACAAATTTGGCCAGAAATTTTTTATTGGGTTTGATTTCAACATGTTGGAGAACTTTAAGTCTTTATCACATGACCTGAAACTAAAAGTACAAACTGACATTGTGATTTCTATGAAATTTCGTAAAAACAAAATAAATCCCAAAATAGACGACAGTTTGTTTGTTTGTTTTATTTGTCAGACAATCCTGGTAAATACAACAACATTTCACCACCACAACCATTGTTTTAAAATACAGAAAAACTTCTACGTGTTGGACAGGACACAGATTGAAAAAAATCAGTCACATAATTTGTTAAAGGCATTTAAGAATATTTGCATACATTCACGTAGGATTTGAAATCAATCAGGGACAGAGGATGGGGCCCCGTGAAATAATTGATCACAAATCATTAAAATTTGTCAAACAGTATTGGCCTGAAAACATTCTCAATTTTTGTGTGATTTATCACTGTTGATTTACTCACTTATAATTCAGCATGAAGATGTCCCAATGTCCCTGTATTTGTCAAGAGCCAACTGCCAAATTAAGATGTTGTCATGCCATCAAATGATATAACTGAACAAATTTCTCATCACAAGGGAAGTAACTGTGTTAAACTTATCTATCTTAGAACAATACAGGTCTGTGATCGTTGTTTATTTATTTTGACCACTAACAATGCACTACACCGAAATAAACATGTCTTGTCAACAAACCAGGACAGACCCAGCAATCTCCAAATAGACTTGACCACTGTCCAAACTCTCTCTGGTCAGATTTGTCCAAATTAGACCAATGCATGAGCCGAGTTCCGTTTGACTTTCAGCAAATCAAATTGTATCAACTTCCGATTTGAACATGTCCCTCAGAAATCTTACTAAAAAGTCAATACTGAAATCTCCTACCACAGGGGGTGCTACTCTAACTAGGTCACATTTCGATGTTTGTTTTTCGTCATGTCCACCAAAAATAAACACTCATACGAAAAGTTTACGAATCTGAAAAATAAACAGGGTTTCCTCACACCTTACAGACAAAATATTTCACCAAAACATGAAAATAGTATCAGCTGTCATGGCTGACCTTAAGAGGACAGGTTTTTTCTAAAATGTAGAGCACTTTTTCCTCTTAAGAAGAAATGCCTAGAATAAGTATCTTCCTTGTGGGAGGAGCTTGTTTTAACTCTGCCAAAGAGTACAGGCATAACTGAGAGTCCATTAAAAAAAAAAAAAAGGCAAGAGGGGAGTAAGAGGATTTTATTTATATCATGAAATGGAAAACCAGCTCTATGTTCCCCACTCTAAAAGTGTTAGTTTGTTCTTTGTCTAACTTTTCTTGACCTTCAGGCAACATCTTGCAAATTGCAGGGGGACGGTCTTTTCCCTTGGCAAGATTTTGTTCATGCTTGAGAGGCCTCAAGGTTTACAAATAAAAGCCCATCAAAGCCACACCTGAAGAGTAAGTGTTTATACAAGTAAAGAAAATATTGTTTTCTATATTACATCATGTGACATCATACATAGCAACATGATGTAATATTATGGGATAGAATGATTCAATCTAATGACTGTGAGATCAATCTATCTATGACAGTAATGATCTGTAATCAATGATCACTGTGTCTGCTAATTAAAATAGCTAACAATAATTTGCAAGATTAGGGCCAACAAATTATGATATGCCCAAAGCCTACTTTTATGGAATGGATGTGCATTAATAGACTACATAGTGCCAGTTTAGATTCAAACCAGCCTCTCAGATTTTAGAGGCATTAATCAAACCATGGCATCAAAAGTTTTCTTTTCTGGAGGAAGATTCAAACCCACAGCACGTATTGCCTAGCAGACAGCAATCAAATTTGCTACCGACTGAGCTATTACAAAAATATGCATTATAGCTTTGAGTTTAGACTTTCTCTAGAGGCCTCTGAGTGGCTGTATTTGCTAGCATAAAATCCAATCAAATAGCTTCATTTACAACTTCATTGATACATGAAAGGTGGCTAAGAAAGATGACTTAAAAAAAATACTGAAAATGGATGTTGTGGCATGATTTGACTGGTAAAATTAAGAAAGCTGATAGTCAGCAAGTTTAATGATTAAAATAATATTATTGAGAACTAAGTTGAGAGATCTGGATGAGGTAAAAAATCCTAACATTACTCAATCTCTCTAAACATCTTACAACATCTCACCACCCCCCAGGCTCTTACCAACTTCTTAAAGACTTAAGGTGTCATCTTGTGCCAGGGGCCCCTAAATATTTGTCCCTACCCTCAGGACTCATGGTGACATAAAACTAATTAAATCAGTGGTCTGTAATTGTTACAAACTTTATAGAGCACAATGTTTCAATAAATTACACATCATTGCTTAGTCCACGTATACCACATAGCTAATATTGTATATTTGGTGTTTAAGCACATCAACTTGAAATCCTGTTTATGATTACATGCCTGTGTCTGTGCTTTCGTAGCATTGCTTTACCACAATTATACACGTCCAACAAGTCATTTTTTTGTTTATACTTTTAAGTACCATTTTGTATTTTTCATATAGGCCCAGTTTTTTTCATTCTTTAGTATAGCACAAGACAAGTCAGTACCGCTTGAAAATTTTCATTATTCTTAAAACTAAACATTCCTAAGGTAATGAAATGAATGGCCGTTGCTTCGGACCTAGGCCCGTGCTTTCTATGAGTCAAATTATCATTTCACCTTAACACCCTATAATTCCCAAACCCATACAAATGTTAACTTCTCAACCAATAAATAAATTTCAACATATAAATATTCAACCATAAATCAAACAGTTCAATAATATAAATGGTGAAGCAGACGCAAAGATCATGTGACCTGTTAAGTATAATATATTGATTGTGTATATATTCAGTCATTGTGTTAATAATTGACTCAGTTTAAAAACATCTTGGCCTCGTATAATAAAAATATACAATTATTAATCAATGGTCTTTATAATTCTAATTTCTGACACATGACACAGCTTGATTGCTGCACGATATTTATCAACAATTTAATATTCCTACTTGACATAACAATGGTGGCGCTCAACTAGAGAGTTAAAAACAGGTTCCGTCTGTTCCAAATCCGCCCCCAATCGAACGGCATGGAAGTGGATATGTCACATTCAAATATTCGCATCTATTTCCTTCTCCGTCATTTTGAATTCTGTCTGCACCTACTATTTTTTCGGGAGACTATGTGGACTCTCTGAAAAAAACTCTGAATTCAAAAAAACAGAAGTAGAGTAAGGTCATGTATTTTGGAAGAATGAGCATAACTCCCTAAAATACTGAAGAAAAATTTATTTCTATAAATATTACCCATAAGGCAATGTTACGGACATATCAACGAACCACACGCAAAAATATATTTCTATAAATATTAGTTTTATTACCCATAAGGCAATGTTACGGACATATCAACGAACCACATGCTAACAATACATGTCCACAGCATGACTGGTAAATGTTCTGTACCCAAAACATACCTTAAGCATATGAAAATGACTATATGGTTGAGTAAAATCATACGTATATACGTAGATAATTGAACAAGTTGAAATAAGATTAAATTATACACCTGAATAATTCGTGATAATTTCAAATATTTTTCTCACGCCAGGTTTAGATATTTTTTTTAGTGTAGTTCATGTATTTATGTCTGTGATACAGCCATCTTCAGATTATTGTCTCCTCCAAATGTCTCTTCTTTAACAGGCATCATTTTCAGGAGGAACCTGGTTTGGAAAATCTCAAGGCATCATCTCCATATTGTCAAAATTGAAGCTCAGATTCCAAAGTTAGTAATGAAATGAAATTTCTGCACCTAAATGCACAAATAAGTCAGGCAACACCATGCAGTTTGCAATGAGGGAAATTTCACTAGGACATTAGCTTAAGCCTACTTTTTTCTAGATTTCCAAACGTCGAGGTTTCTTTAAGTTGTAAGCCTGTAGCACAGGAGGGCCTTGGTTTATTGTCCCAAGCAGCTACAGTTTCTGTATAATAAAATTACATAATCCTTTAAGATATACCTCAAACAAGAAAGTTTATTTCTATAAGCATATATGTTTCTATTTGTGGAGTCTCAAGAAAAAACGAGCGGTTTTAATATTCAAACACGGTTTATCATGGATACTCATGATTTGAAGGCTCAAATTTCAACCGTAAGTGGTGAACACTATAACTGTTTTGTTTAAAACATTTCCTGTTTTTGAGACTAAGGAATGATCAGTCAAATGGATGGTGAATGTGCCTCTTTAAATCTAAAATATGTTGTGTAAAGGTAACTTGCCCTGATATTGATATATAATGATAGTGATTCTGGAATCAATGCTGTTGTCTATTACACCAGTTAGATATCATGATGAGTTAATAAAACACTATCAAAATCAATATATACACCATTTAATCAATATACAGACCCCCAGCAGTTTATTTGTTTTCCCCATTGTACACTGATTTAATCAATATACAGTCAACTAGCATTTTATTCATTTTCTCCATTGTACACTTATTTAATATTCAACACAGATATCAATATGCATCAAAATATTATATCTAGGCAAAGCGTGTTCACTTTTGGGACACCAGATTTCAGCAGATAATTTATTTTCCCCATTGATATCAATAGGTCTATTTTATTGCCGCAAAGTGCACTCACTATTTGGGACATCTGATTTCTACAGTTTATTTTCCCCGATTGTGTACTGATTTAATATTCAAGACAGATATCAATATGCGTCAAAATATTACAGACAGATATTCTAGACAGATATCAATATGCGTCAAAATATTACAGACAGATATTCTAGACAGATATCAATATGCATCTTAATATTACAGACAGATATTCAAGACAGTGTCTATTGTATTTAGGCAAGGTATGCTCACTCATTGAAGACCAGATTTCCACAGTTTATTTGCCCCATTGTACACAGATGCCAGTGAGATACCATCTTGAACTGGGAAGAAATGAGTTGATGTGAGCCAAGCTAGCTAGTTATACTAATTGTTACAAATAAATTTTTTAAAAAGTACAATTTCTTGAATTTCTTGTTAAAAGTATATTTGAAGGAATAATGCAGTTCAAGTAGTTCTGAAGACTATTTACATATATCCAGGACCTAAATTAACACTGGAAAATGGCTCACCTTGGCCAAATTGCACCTACAATAATATACTGGATCATCCGGAAAAATTACACAAAACATCCAACGATCCAGTAATTTGGTCAAAATTATGCAGGAAATGATATGACAAATCCAGCAAGAAAAGAGAATGTTTGTTTACTGTTGAACATATCATTCATATTTCTTTTCCCTAGACAGACTAGACTGACATATATCATTACTAAAATAATCTACAATGATTTAACCAACTAAAAACTAACAAATAACAGATCTTACCTTTATAAAATATCCAGAAATATTAATTTGTTATACTTTGTTGTACAATATTGGTCATGTCTTAATATCCTATTATACTGTCAGAATAATCAGAAACTCTACCAGCGTCTATAATATACCTCTAATCAATATTTTAACAACACACCTGAATTCAGGTACAACACAGGTAAAATCTCGTTAAAGGTAAGTCAATATCTCACAGTTGTAGAGGTCTAATAACTAATTTAATCTACTAATAAGGTGAGGTATACAGGTAGAGTCTATCAGGAGTCCAGTTTACCACCCAAACCACAAAACTTGACCCTAAAATCAACCCTAATCCTTGTCTGCTTTCACCGGTTTCACAGCTCTACCTTATTCACTGAGCATGCTCAATATCTTGATGATGTCACACAAATAAACAAAGCTACATCCGACACACGTAGACTGGTACATCCAGGTAATAATCAGGTGTCATCTATTGAAACAATGTAGTCAGGGACATCCAGATTCAGTCAAGACGATAATAGATGTGAAGGTAAGACAATGTAGTCTTGGACGCCCAGGTAATAGCCTAATGATGATAATGAAATGCCATTGTGATGAGACAATTTAGTCCAACATATCCAGGACGATACAGGTGATGAATGTAAGACAATGTAGTCCTGTCCAACCAGACTGTCAGTAGACAAGGTTATACATGTCAGTTAGTTCAGGTGTGACAAGTTGACCTAATTATTGTTGACAGGTATGACCTAGTTAAGACTATAACAGTATATATCTAGAAACAGTGTATGGTTGTATAGATGATATCTACATCAATATAAGCTTTATCTAAACACTAACATACTAATGAAAATAAAATGATTGGAGTTTTACATCCTTCTGCACCTTATAGGCTAATGAATTGGGCAACGCCATGCAGTGTGCAATAAGAGAAACTTTGCCAGGACACCAACATTAGCCCACTCTATTTCATTTTCAAACTGTCGAGGGATCTTTAAAGTGCACAGCCTGTAGCACACGGGGCCTCAGTTTATTGTCCCATCCGAACGACTGGACAAGAAAAGAAACTTTGCCAAGACAGCGGCATTAGCCCACTCTATTTCGATCTACAACTGTCAAAGGATCTTTAACGTGCACAGCCTGTAGCACAAGGGAGCTCTGTTTAATGTCCCATACGAAGGACCAAATGACTTTTCCATGCTCCGACGTCCGACCTGCATGATTGACAAGGAGAAACCAGGTTGAAAAATCTGAAAGGAATCCACGTATGCTGGGATTGACCGCCTGTACAGAATCATGCATATAACATTCTCTCAAACTGTATTAGCAAATTTCTGTGTTTATGGCAGAAGACTTAAGAATCTGACAGAAAACACTCAGAAGTCCAGTACCTCACCACCTAACCTATTCCCGGAATGAATCATGATCTGGTTACATCATGACATTTAAATCTCCAAAGTTATAAAATCAGTGAACAATATCAAAAAGCCATGACAATAAAAATTGGTGGAAATTTGAAGAATTTGTTAAAAGTTGAATAACACCAAGTTTTATTGGGGGTTGAATATTAACTTTGCCACAGGCTGGGAGAAATTCACTAGTCTAAACCCCACCATAGTCATAAAATATCAATTTACAACTGGTAAATACTGCATACTAATCTAGCTCATTAATCAATCTATTAAACTATACTCCTCCTGTTAGGTAAACGCTCATATTCACTGATTCAGGGATAGTCATTTTAGCTCTATAAGCCAGTCATATTTGAGTCCACTAAGCCAATGTTTATTTGGTATTCAGGTTAGACAACTCAGCATCCCTTTCAGAAAGTCCACAGGGCTAATAAATGTTTTTAGCTATTTGGTTTGGCCTACCCTTTCAGGACACTTTTTGCCATTCTACAACTTGGTATCCAAAACCTCAATATTTCTTTTAGAGCTTGTCTTAAAAGTGAACGCTCAAGGCTGATATTAACACATAGAGTTATCTTCACAATGTCAAGCTATTACGAATTTAGTCTTATACCTTGACTGCAATGGCCACTATTCTTGTATCAAGGAAGTTTGAAAATGCAGCAATTCAGTTGGATTGTACTATCTTGCATTCTGTGACACAAGAAAGGTGGCTGTTGCAGTCAAGGTATAAGACAAAGTAGGCAATACCTTGACCATTGCTAAGATATATGAGAAGGTAGTTTGAAGCCTGTTAAAGTAAAATATATAAAGGTGGATTACAGAACTTATATAAAATAACAGAACGACTTGCTTGAAGCCTGTCATGTAAGATGACAATATCAGATATATATAATATTTGTATTATAACATACAGTGATCAGGCCTGACCCCCCAGGCGTGTCACTTCTCACATTAATTAACAATTAATATTATAATATTGACAACTTTCACTCATAAACTAAACACAACATTAATCAATTAAAACTAATGGTCAAACATCTATAATTAGAAGAGTTTAATAGTATTATTCGACAAGCCTATAGGTAAAGGTAAAACTAGTGGTCTTACATCTTCTATAATCAGAAGAGTTTAATAGTATTATTCGACAAGCGTAAAGGACTGCAGTGACTCAAAAATTAAAGGTTAGATTGCAGTTAAGACAACTGTTAGCTTACCTAGGAATTTCTGTCTATTTTCCCCCTTAGTGATACTGGTCTGAAGCGCTAAGCTGGAAAGAGCATCTTTATATTATTTGTCATTCATTTATCAAAAAAGATTGCCATCAGTGTGGCATCTTCCCAAATCACAAAATACTGCGTTTCCATGCAAACAAAAAGTTTGTATTATTTTTCAATCCAACAAGAATTTGAGGAATTTTGTCATTTAATTTGTTTAATCGAAATTTACTGCAAATAAAAAAAAACGTTCAGTTCTTGACAACCGTTAAAAAGTTTGAAATCTAAATCTGTCATTTCGTTTGAACAATATTGACAAACAACGAAAAATACAACCCAGTTTTTTACCCATAATCCTTGCTGATCAAAATCGGACAACAAAACAAACACAATCGTGGCACAAACAAACGTTTTCACATTAAGAACATTCCAAGACAGGGTTACCTCCCTTCACAAACAAAATAAACTGCGTTGCATTTATACAATTTCTGATAGGTTGAAATTGTGTCAATATGGCGTATAATATCGAGGTAGGCACGGTAACGCAACCGTCTGACAATCTGTATCAGAGACAAGAGAAGGGGATTAAAAAGGAATTCCTTGAGTATTATATTTCTAACAATTGATACATTGTTTTAAGCAGACGCCTTCATCACCACGCTGGTAATGACAACACATAACATGGCATTCTTAAAATTGCAAGTTGACTTCTGTTCAGGTAACCTGATCATCAAAATATGTCTTACATTTTCTCCACCATATTGCTTGATGAAGATGATCAATGACATGCAGTGTGCAATGAGGAACTTTTTTCTAAAATGTCTTTAATGTCAGTCTATAGCAGAAGAGGGGTTTGGTAATTTTTGTCTAGAACTACCATAGCCATTTTATTATTATCCCTGAGAATTTTTTTTAAAAGAATAAAACGAAACAACTTACTTGTGTCCTGCCCAGCTAGCTCTGTACCTCAACTCTCGGCTAAAATCCAACAAAAATTTAAACCTTTTTTTCTCTCCAGTCTTTTTCGACGACATTTTCACAGATTTTACAAGTCACATATATATACTTGAGATAACACTATTCAATGTCAAGCAAGAATTTAGTTGAAGGTCACAGTTCCTTAATGTCTGGTCTCACTTGAAAAATCCATCTTTGTTAAATATAATTCAGCTTTATCCCTTGTAAAACTAATATAAAGAGAGAAAACTCTTCAATGTTGGTTCCCAGTAAAAATTTTCATAGTTTATTTGTCCAATCATCAACTTCCAATTTGAAATGAAAAATCAGATGGAATTTTACACCCTTCTACTCTCAACTGTATTAATAAAAAAAAATATTTAACAACTGAACAATTTCAAGTCTAAATCACAAAAACAGATTCATAATCCAATAACATAAAACACAAACATCACAGTATATACAACAGAGTCTGTTTCATAGCTTAAACAGTTAACAAATAAAGTATAGATATCAACAACTGAAAGTCTTGGTTCATTAAAAAATCTAATTAACTTTAATCAGTGAGTTTTACTAATTAATATTAACTACTAAACCTGTAGATGAGGACAAATTACAACAGATCAATTCAGAATTCACTTCTTGATAGACAATCACTCAAACTGTTTAGAAATTTTGAAAATCTGTTCACCATTCTCTACCATAGTTATCTCAAAACAAATAAATACCTTTAACAGCAACAAAACTGTGAGAACAAACCTTAACAAATGAAATGAATGGAGTTTTACATCCTACTTTTCTGTAGGAACAAACCTTAACTTCACTGTAGAAGAAAAGCAACACTTTGTTCCAGAAATGGAGTCACTTTTGTCTTTCATCCAAAAATCATGTCTTTAATCCAGGGATTTAGTCACTTTTCTCAAAATAGTCATTTGTCTTAAATCCAATACACAAATTATAAAATTTACCGCTAACTTAAATTAGTCATGTTTGTCAAACAGACTCTAGCCATGTCTGTATTCTTCTAGAATTTTCTTTATTACAATTCACAAGAAAAATACTAAATTTTTGTACAAATTTTACTTTGATGTGAAAACTCTATGAGATAATCTTACAAATGAACCAACTGGTCAACCGTTTTCAGTGTTCAAATCACAAACCAATAAAAACCCAGTTAACTGGAGGAAAGTTCAGGTAAATTTCAATCAGTAGAGAGAAAGAGTTCAGGTAAAAATTTCAGGTATTTTCAGGTGACGACTGATTGTTAGAAATTGTTAAACAATATCACTCAATCGCCTATTTGACTACAGAATGATATTGGGTTTGATTTGCCTTTACTCCCTCTAGATTGGCTTACTCTTGCCTTTACACCTTCTAGATTGACTTATATCACCTTAATACTCCCTAGTTTGGTTTGATTTTTCCAGAATACCCAGATCTGTTAACACTATCCTTTACACCCTATAGAGAGCTTTCTCAAATCTTTACATACTCTAGATTGGCTTAATAAACCCTTTACATACTCTAGATTGACTCTCTCTACCCTTTACACCAACTAGATTGGCTTACCACCCTTTTCTTCCTATAAGAACCTTTACACCATCTAGGTTGACTTAATGAACTCTTAACATCCTCTAGATTGACTTTCTCTACAATTTACACCCTCTAGGTAGATTCATTCAAACCTTTGCACCCTCTAGCCGGTAGTTTCATAACAATATAAAAAGTGTCAATTCAACATTTAAATTTTTCTTAGTCCTGTCTATATTTGAAAGACCTCATATTGAACGTTCACTCCCATTTCTAAAACTAGTTGTCCTGAAACCTGTGTCAGAAGCATGAGATATAGTCCAGAGATGTAGCTAAAAGGAACAATCACACTAACCCAGTTTAAGCTAATCCTAATCTTGGCACTCTGACAAAATCACAGACGAAAACTACACAAAATCTCTGACTAAACACAGCAGTTTGTAGATTGTACAACATTTTCTTACCAGCCGACTCAAACACGGTTTTAAACGGTTTTTAATCTGGCCACCACTCAAAATCAATGACTTCAAAATAACATAAAAAAAAAAACTCAGGTTTTGAAATTGAAATTTCAAACTGAAATCTCTAGAGGTTTTTTACTACTTTAAATAATAGATTGAAAACATTAAATAAGTCAAATCAATTTTCAGTTTTGGCTAAACAAGTTAAATTCTGAATTGTATTTCATAGAATTTTGGTAGCAAATCGATCTTACTAATGATGTTTCTTCCTTAAGATTTGCCTTACGTTTCTAGATTTGGCAGAAAAGTCTCATGAAAACTATACAATTCTATTTGATTCCCGTATTGTTGTGATTTACTTTATTTTTGGCTTGTCATAGAAAAATTGGATCTTAAAGGGGTATTTTGACTCACAAAGTGCGATTTGACATTTTGATTGAACCAAAATAGACATGGAACAGTGTCCAATGTGCTATTACCTATACAGTGTCCAATGGATGAAGTCTTGACAACATTATTAATACAATTTTCTTCCTCTTTTTTCAACTGTCTCCAGAATTCTGTACTGGACACTGTTTCTTGTCTTTAATAACCTTACCGAAAACTTTCTGACTCTTACCTACCATCTAACTGCAGAAAATAGATATACATGTAAATCCTTTTGGGTCATTGTTGTTTTTTATCTTTTCTTTTAAGTATAATGATCCGGTATAAAAAAAATTAAGTCTCCACAGGTTTAAATAAATTTCACATGAATTTAAAACAGGAAGGCAGAAATATTTAAACTCAGAAAAATATAAGATGTCTAAGTAAATTTTCCATTTTAAACACACGCAAATTCAAAATGAGAACACAGAAAAATTAAAACGTAAATGAAAATAAGATTTGTCACGTAAGAAAAAAACTTCAATTTTCCACAAAACATGCACAAGTTTAAAACAAAGCAATGAAAATGTAAGAATTGTTAATAATAAACAACCAGGTAAATCCTTCATAGAATAACACAGTGAGGAAAACCTGGTTTGAGTCCAGGAGGAAGTTAAAAATGATTTATTTAGTTTAATTAATTTAATAATATTAGTTTATGACATGAGGAAACCTGCAGGGCAATCTACCAACCTGTATCATTTTTACACGTTAAATATCTATTGATTTTCTTTAGTGCAGAACTACATTTCATAGTCTGCTTGCTTTGCTTGGAGGTACCTTAGTGGGCAGACTGACTAAAATGGGGAACAACTGTTGCGGTTAAACGTCAAAATGTGGCAGTGTGGCAGAGTACTCACTTCAGAAAATTTTTGAAAAAAAAAAAATGGTTTGATGCACATATACTTTGGGACAAAAAGGTCTCAAAATCATATTTTAATTTTGTTAGATATGAAGTGGGGGTACAAACCATTTTTCAAGGGAGACAACTGCCACCCCACCCTGTGCCCCAACTGCCACCACTATTGCTTCCCTCCAATAACTCCCTGTAATCCCTTTTAAATTGCGCTCATTCTGTCGGCGGCAACCACAAAAGGGCCCTGCCACATTATTTTTCGAACGCACGGTACCTAATCACCTAACAGACGACAATCCAACCTGCTACAGACTATAGTTATAAAACTGTGTCTGGTATACTACAATAAAGAATTTGTAATAAAACATATTTTCTTACCTCCAAAGTTTGAGAGTTAAAGTCCTAAAAGCACTGTTAATTAATTGTCGAGCCTCGTTAGAAGATAAACAGGCAATGTCATTAACTCGAATAATTACATCTCCCTTAATTAATCCACTGTTCCACGCCTTCCCATCTTCTGTTATCTGGAATACAGCCAGGAAGACATTTTAATGAGCAAAAATTGTGAGAAATCTCTAAAATCTATATTAATAAGTGAATAAATTGGAAAATCAGACTATACAAGGATCAATCTAAAGATTTCGGATGAAACACCGGACCCTGAGCTACAATGAAGAACTTGTTTAAGCTCAGTTAGCATGTTGAGTTAAATTTTGCTGTTTTGTTGAGTTGTGTCATTTAAATTGGTTAATGAAAACATTTTTTGAAGCTGAAAACTAAATGCATGGTAATTTTTTTTTTTTTTTTTGGCCTAATCATTTTCAAGGGAGATAATTTTAAGATAAAAATGTAAATATTTAACCATTGTAGTCTTTTTTCTCTTGATGTTTGATTCAAAAATATAGTTTATACATAAATCAACAGATATTTAATCAATGAAACCAGCCATATTCAGATTGTGACTGAAACGTCCTTTAAGACAATGACAAATAGTGTGTCAAGGGAGATAACTCTCTTTGAAATATTTTATAATACAGACTACAAACAATCAATATTAATGAAAATGAACACAATTACTTGCTGCAAACCAATCAAAAAACTCTGACTAATCAAAGACTAACTAATCAGAGTTAGTTCAAACCTTTGGACTGAAACTGATTGACTGAAACAAACAGCTCAACCATGGGCAATGAGGGAAATTGTGCAAGAACTTTAAAAATTCAGTTGAGAAATCCAAATCTTATATATATATGTTTTCAGTTGTGAAAATTTACATAAAAAAACAGACCAAATTTCATGACAAATACACGCTTTAACTTAAAAACTAAAAAAAAAGATTGAAATAAATTCATGAAGTGTAAAGATTTATAAGATAGTAATATTTAAACTGTCAGATCTACAATTGTCAAAACTTGGTAGTTAATATAAATAAAAACCCATTAAAATTCAACTTATCTCGTTGATCAAACATGGAGATAAAATTACAGAAAACTGACTAACACATTTTTTTTTTGACTGAATTATTGTCATCATAAACATATATCCATTTTTTTATAAGGATAACAAAATGCTTCTGTTTACCAGCTGGTTCCTGGTGAAACCTCTTGGCATTGATCTTTACCAAATTTATGTACCCATTCAAACTTAGGGATAAAATTACAGAAAACTGACTAAAATTAGCATTTTAATTTAAAAGGATAACAATTTAGGTTTACAGAGGATCCGGTCTACCAGCTGATCCTATGACCAAACCTCTTGGCATTGATCTTAGGTCTGATTTTCCAATCCCATTTACAGCTGGGTTGACTGGAATTATGAGAAGACATGCTGAAAGAGATTATAACCCATGATTACCATTTTGACGATGTAACCAAGCAACTGACTAATCAATTTGAAATTCGGAAAAACTTTCAGCTAAATACCTTTTCTTTAGCACAGTTGTTTTAAGCGTTGGTTTAACATGATGTCATATGCTTGGTTAAGTAGAGCAAATGGTGGTTGTGGGTTCTTATCTCAATTGGCATGTGAAAGTCTATTGACCTTGAATAACTCATCTTCACTCATAATTCAACTCGAAAGTTGGTATTAGATAATCTGGGAAAGATCAATGTCAAGAGGTTTGGCCAAGGATCAGCTGGTAGAAAGAATCCTTTTTTGTGAACCAAAGTTGTTATCCTATAAAAATTATAAATTGTAAAATTCCCATCAGATATGTCTGACAACAATATCTTACATTAAAATAATGTTTTATCAAATAATAAATATCTACAGTGGGCTTGTGTTAAATATTTTAATTTTTTCTGTTAAAATGTAAGCAGTGAGTAATTCAGGTTGTTGGGTTTGGAAAATAAAACTTTAAGTTGTGTTTAGTGTTTATTTTGCTGTAAAAAATGTTTGTTGAAATGCATTGAGTCAACATTGTATGACTTTTATAATTGTTTAACTTGAAACTTTATATATTCTATTACTTTAAAGCCATGGTGCACCATTTTCAGGGGTGGACTTAGGTCGTGCATATATATAAATAGTCATCAGAGGTGCTCGAAAATCATGTAATACCTTCAAAAACTAGAAATTCACTTTCTACTTCTATAAATGATATATATATGGTAGAGTATAAGGAAAAGATGACTCGTCATTTTAACTTTCAAACGCAGATAATTCTGGTCACACATGGATTTGAAGGCTCAGATTACGACAGTGAACTGTGAACATTATTACTGATTAGCTCAGCTAAAAAAATTGACCTGCCACCCTGTCAGTGTTACAGGTCGGAGGGACTGAAATGTTAAAGCGCCTAGTTGTTCAGATAAGACGTTAAACTGAGGCCCTATGTGCTAGAGGCTGTGCACAAAGATCCCTCACTGCACACTGCATAGCATTGCCTGTCTTCATAAGCCTATGAGGTACAGAAAGTACGATATAAAACTCCATTCATTTCATTTCATTTCATCAACAATATTGTGTCTAATGTATACAAGGCCAAGCTACATGCAATGAGTGTGGAATAGCATTATGAAGATTGGATTGCCATGGTAAATCTTCACAATGGTACTTGCTTGACCACTGGGAAAATGGCCATGGCATGGTTTTAAAAAAAAAACAAGAAAAGACAGATTTCTGTATAAAAAAAAAACAGATTGAATAAAGGCTTTTTCTGATAAATATGATATACCAGTAAAATAAAAAACAAGAATGGACAGTGGCTAGAGAAAGAATTTCCGGTGACCTTAGGTCATGCTCCATCTGTCACTGAAGGATTTGAACCCAAGATCACCCTTTTTCCTTTCACTTAAACACTTTTGATCAATCAGAGCCTAAAATCATCGACAATAATGATTGAATGGTGAATAGTTTCGTCAATTAGGTGTTGTCTATAAAGGGCTGTTGACTTCAATCAGATAGCTGTATTGAATCAGTGAAGCAGGAAAAATATAATAATGCACTTCTCAGTAAAAGATAAAAATCAGATCTATTTATTTTTCTATAAAAATTTAAGTCATGGAGATCCGATTAAAATTTTATTGCAATTTCCTATCTTTTTTAATTTCATATATCTTAGTAAAAATTGTAATCTGAGAAGTTTTCTACCAAAGGTCTGTCCTAATGACTTTATTCTTAACCAATCACAACCTTTCATGTATAACCTATTTCTTGAATAAATAAGGAATTGTGGGATAGCAAAACCCAAAGAGGTTGTCATATCGCTCTACTTTGGGCCTCGCTATCCAACAATCCTGTATTTTATCAAAAACGGATTCTACGTGAAATGACAACAATAATACTACCTTTTGGACAACCCTTTGATAGAAAACTTGTTAGATTACAATGTAGACTAAAAATATCAGAAATCGAATAAAGATACAAAAACGTAATCTAATTCGAAACAGATTGATTTTAGAGTGACCTATATATTAATTTGGGTGATTTAACATTTCCTGGGTACCCTCAACCTTTTACCCTATTTACGAATTAATGTTTTAAGTCATCCTAACCCAAAGGTGTCTTAACAGATAAATATAACCTATCTTAGGTCTGTAACAGTAAATTATAATATCTCTTTCTATAGTCTGACACTCCTATATGTTTTATATTCATATCTTACTTTATAATCTGTCTTTACTAGATCAGGTTTTCATACAAATTGTCTTAATAATAGTGGATTTACACTCAGTTATTTTACTGTTAGATAGAAGGAGGGGGAGAAGATGAAGTTAGGGTAACAGGGAGGGAAATGAGAGAGGATTATGTGGGAAAGGGGGGAGGAATGAGAGATTGAGCTAGGGGAGAGGACAGGAGGGAGGGGAAGAGAGAGAGAGGGGAAGAGGGGGCAGAAAAGAGAAGGTGGAAAAATGGATGAAATAATAAAGGGAAAAGAAGGAAAGTGGAGGAAAAAGGGAGGAAATGATAAAGAAATGAAAAAGGGAGGAAATACTAGAGAAAGGGGAGGGGGGAGGAGGGACAGAAGAATTGAGAGAGGACAGAGGGAGGGGAAAGATGGGCTAGAAGGGCTAGTAGAAATACAATAAAATAAGAACAATTTTCTTTGAAAGTCCTATAATTTTTTCATTTTCATGGGATCAGCTTTTCATAGAAATTCATAGAAAACCACAGACAATGATATTTTATTTTATTCTAATTTATTATGCTAGTTTGGTTTTAAAGTTTTAAAGTCATTTTTTCTGTATGAAATCAGCTTAAAGTTCTTGGTCATGTTAAAGAGTTTATAAAGGGGAAATAAATAACAGTTCACTGTTAATTGATATTTGTAAATGAGATCAGCACTTGATATAAACTACATGTATGTTGAATTTTTTATTAGTGGGGATTTAAGTTGACTAACTCAGTCAGGAAATGGAATCAGGTGTCCTAGAATGTGATTTAAAGAATGGATATAACTAATATCATCTTAATAATGGTATCTGAATGAATGAATAAATGAACTGAAAAAATGAATGAATGAATGAATGAATGATCCAATTTTTTGAATGGGAGTCAATGAAAGTATAAATAAAAAAATAAATGAATGAGAACTTACATTAGAGAGTATTAGGGGCTGACTCTCGTCAATGCCACCACTGACCTCAAACCCCCAGGGTTTCCCTCCTCTTAATACAACTTCAAAAGTTTTTTCCCGTGTGTTGGTCGCCGGATCAGTTAAAATATCCATAGTGAATAGATCTCACATATCATTCGACAATATTCCAGTTAAACTCAGAGTTAATTTCACTCAGAATAAGAGAAGAATTCGGTGTAACAAGGAGATATAAAATATTGTCAAGTTAAAACTGTGCACCCACCTGACGATAAGTCTACTTTGATTATACCAGTCGTACAGGTGTCCACTGTAAACCTGGTGTATGATAATCGAGACTACAGACAGTATAATTAACATGTAAATAAATACCTCGGAGGCGCATGACTGAATAACGGTTTTCAAAATCTTCCCTACCGAGCGATTTCAACGCCCGTTCGATATTTCCCACGACCCTTAAAATAGTTTAACGGTTAATTTTGATTTAAATTCATACTCCAATTGTATTTTATACTGATTTTTGTGAATGAATATCTAAATGAAATTGAGTTAGACTTAAAAAATCTTATTTGATGTCTGTAAGAATTTATCATTTAGTTAATTACAAAGGAAACAAATGCCATTTTAAAAAGTGTTACATGTATAATAGTTGAATGAATAAAGTACCATCAATTCAAGACACAAAGACAAATATAAAGGCTGAGATTAGATACCTTGGTTGAAAAATGTGGTTTATTTATGCAGATTATTCATGTCAAGACTTTAGAAATAAAAATATGAGGGGAGAAAAGGATCTTCGTGATGTACGGTTTGGAACTCAATCGTAACACCCCCACCCCACCTCACACACACCTTCCACAAACAATACGAAATGAACCCCTACAGTATAATTATGTGGACTGTGAAGTATTTAATTAATGCCTGTTTTGTATAGAGCTGTCAGTAATTGACGGTTACATGGCAAGCAAGTTACAGTTTAACATGTTTGCTGTCATCTTTTTTTTTATGTCGGTTTCCAAAGTGAAATATAATATCATAACTTGAAATCTTAAATTGTATCACACGTTTAGGCCTGTATTAGGACGTGAAATATTTTTTGTCGATTTTTTTATTTTTAGTAGGCTAGTTCGTCATATTGCTCAAGGCTTTTTATGTAATTGTCCCAAAACGTTACTTTTGTGAACGTGGGGTTTGGACGGGGATATTTTTGTAATGTGGGACTCTCCCTTTAAAACCACCTCGATCTGGATAATCTGATATAAACCACGTGTTTTATAACATACCATCATCCAGTCTTTCTACCGGAAGTTTACATCTTTAAAAGAAAGCCGCCATTATTTTACAGATCAAAACATTTTTAAACTCGGGGAAATTAAAAATGTCTTCTAATACGATCGACGATTTGACTACAAAATTGGCTGGAACAACTGTTGAAGCGAATACAGAGCTTGTTTATAAAAAGAAAAATTCTACGTTTAAACTGAATACAGCCCAGGATGGTTTGTAGTTTTACCATGTTTTTGTTCATTTTTTGTTTAGATGTAACAACCACCTTTCCGCTGCGCATTTGAGCTCGTCTTAGCTTACAGTAGCTATAGCAAAAATAATTTTTTAGTTGGAAAAAGTGAAAACAGAACCAAAAAATATTGAAAAATAAAAAAGTTATGCAATATTTAAGGTCAATAAAAAGTGGGCGTGGCAAAAGAATTTTTTTCTCTTTTTTGTTGAAATACAACCCGATAGCATAACTTGGTAATTTTTGAGGATAAATTTCTTGAAATTCTGAATGAAAATATATTCATATCTCCACTCGATGATAAACTGTACAGAATAAAAATATCTTGAGTCTTTGAGATATTCCATAGAATGGGGTAAATATTGGAGAAATATGGTCGTTATTTGTATGATTTCTTCACACTCATTTTATAAGTGATATACGGAACAAGTCATTGAGAAAATATGCCGTGTGTACCTGTAGTAGCCCGTAACAGAACACATACTTTTTGGGGTTGTCATTTGGCCATTTTTCAGATCGTCGATTCGCAGCGCCACCAGCGGCTGTTTGCATTGCTACTTACATACTGAAGGTTTTGAAATGATAGAAATCAATTCTAGACCTGATTGTGTCACATACTTTAAATAAAGTTCTGCTAAAGATTCCTCAGTGGCCTTAGTTGATAGAAGAGGCTGATTCCCTCAGTTGTAAAATTTCATGTTATCAGCCTAGCCTAGAGCATGCACTGTACACCATTTTTTACTCCCAATTTCACAAAGATAGAGCTACAGGTACCGGTACAAACCAAGTGTAGCCCAATGACAGTGTAATAATGACTAATGTTTTTACCTTAATAGCACAAGAATTGGTGACATCTATAGAAACCTTCAGCAACCTAAAAGCTTTAAGATTAGAAGGAAATACGCTGGGTATAGAAGCTGCTGAAGCTGTGGGCAAAGCTCTACAGAAACACCCCGAGTTTGAGGTTAGTATTTGGGTGGACATCGTTCCACAGAGTTATGGGGGAAAGGGTTGGCTGGCAGTATGACATGTAGTCAATGGGAAGTTATGTCCAGATAATTATTTGAATGGAACAATAAAAAAGCCATGTGTGCTACAAACTGTGCATGTTTAAGATTCCTAGACAGTTGAAAATAATATAAAGACCAATTTTATGTCACTGTCAATGCAAACTGGTCTCTGGAGCTCGAAAGAGAAAAAAGAATTTAGACAAGGGGATATGATATTATCTGTGTGTTGCTATCTGATATTATTTTTAGTAGTATTATGATTGTATTTCAGAGGGCGTTATGGAGTGATATGTTTACAGGCAGATTAAAAACAGAAATTCCACATGCACTGGTAAATTTTTCTAATACTATTTCTTCTGAATTCTTTCTTTCTTAGCATTCCATTATTAAAAATATGTCCCGATTATAAAACCTCTAAAAATCTATTAGGTAATAACTTTGAAAGCATCTTAAAATGGTAAAATCTCTCACTGCACCCCACATGAGAGCCTGCGACCCCACAGCCTTCAGCTGATATATTCAGTTTCCTCTATATTTTTTATTCCTTAATGGGATCTCTGGAAATTGTAAATTAAATGGATGGTGAAATTCAGTTCCATTAGAGTAAAAAGCTTTTTGTTATAGAAACATCTAGGAGCTGGTATAATGACAGCTGGAGCTAAGTTAGTGGAACTAGATCTCAGTGATAATGCGTTCGGTCCTAATGGTATGAACGGTCTGGTTGATTTATTACCAAGTTCTAGTTGTTATACTCTTAATATACTTAAACTTAATAATAACGGTTTGGGTATCACTGGTGGCAAGGTAAGTTTTATACTTCAGATATCTTTTTCTGGTCACAAGTTATCCTAAATATTAAATAATGAAACATAATTTTTTGTGGTATACTACTCCTGAGTTTTTAAGTACCGTACACAAGGTTTCAGCAATTTACATTGTCATCATCAGGTAAAAATCCCCACCCCTAAAGGATTTTTCTGCTAAATAGAGAGTTTATTTCCATCATTGTTCATTACTTGTTCATTGTATAACACGGGTTTCCCTTGTGTTGCGAATTGTTGTGACTTCAACCGACAACTTTGATGCTACAAGTCTAATAATTACCAGTATTCTTGTCTATACTTAGTAGGAGGAAGATTAGCTTTGAAGATAAGGGGAGAAACTCTACACTACCATAGAAACTCACTAAAAGTTACTTAGTTAACACAAAGGGAAGCTGAGTTGACAAACAATAAAGTTACATAGTAAGCATGCCCTACTTAACTGCAGTAGTTATAGTGGTGAAGCTCAGGATCAACATTCCAAGACATTGTGTTACATCATGTTAAATTATGTTATTTTGTAGATGTTAGCCAAGTGTTTAACAGAATGTTATGAAAACAGTAAAACAGCAGGGCGACCTCTGGCATTAAAAGTATTTATATCTGGTAGAAACAGGCTAGAAAACGATGGTACTAAAGCTCTGGCACAAGTCTTTAAGGTAGGTTTGATATACGTCATTATTAAATTATCTTCAAAGATATTTATATCCATCTGGAACTTATTGCATGTATACCTCATTGGCTAAAACTTCTGCAAAAATGGTGATTTGGATTGGAAATAAAAATTTAACATGAATTTTTTTTTAGATGATTGGTACATTAGAAAATATCTCGATGCCACAGAATGGTATTAACCCTCCAGGAATCTTGGCTCTAGTGGATGCCTTGAACACCAACCCCAATATAACAACATTAAACTTGAATGATAATACTGTCACAGAGAAAGGTGCCGTTTCATTAGTACAGGTGGGTATTGCTCTTAAAGGCAGAAGCAATTTTCCTGGTCAAGGTCATTGAAATATTTTTATGCCTTGATTGATGGAAGATTTACTGACATGTGATGTATTGATATGTGTTGGATTTTCTCTAATAAAGCAATCAGAAGGAAAACATTGATAATGCTAATATTTTAAAATGGACTCAAGGACCTAAAGGAAATTTTCTGTTTCCTCTGGATGAAAACATTTAAATTAAAGAGAGTTTTACATCTTTATTTCTGCACCTGTTTGGGTGAATAAAGACTGGATAAATAGTGTAAGAAATTTTTGAATATATTTCAGGTTTTACCCAAATTAACAAATTTAGAAATATTAAATCTTGGTGACTGTTTATTACGTAACGGTGGGGCCAAGAAATTAGCCACGGTTTTACAGGACAATAACCATAAATTAAAGGTAGGTGGATTTTATTTTTTTAGAAATGTAGATTACAGATTTTTCAATAAATTGCTCCATTAGTGTTGAAATGGTTATTAGTGAAATATCGAATACTTGTAGAATTCTGTTTTGCCTTTGATTGAGGTTTTTGATCTAATTGTGTAATAATGTGTTATATTTTTCAGGAGTTGATTCTATCAGGAAATGAGATCAAACAAGATGGCGCCAATGAAGTTATAGAATCTATAGAGAATAAACAGAATATACAAAAACTTGATCTAGATAGTAAGTTGTATTTTAGATTTTATTTGATTGAAATTCCAAATTTATGTCACCCAATTTTTGACATTTACATATTCATGAGCCTCGACAGAGTCGTACATTACAAAATAAAAGACAAATTTAAATAATAGATTTAGGGACATAGTTTTAGTAGAAGAGAATAAAGATACATAAATCTCTGAATGGCTTTTTTGATCTTTTACAGTCTACTTTTATACTACTGATTATGCTCATTAGGACAGACCACACCAAGCTGTGTATAATGAGGGAAATTTTGTGAGGACATCAGTATTATACTACTCCTTTTCTATGCCCAACTGTCCAGGGAACCCTCCTACCTGCACCTGATAAATTAAAATGGATTATCTTGACCTATGTCAGGATGTCAGGTAGAACCTTGACCGCATATTCTCAGATATGATCTTAGAGCTAGGATATCCTAGAAACTGTATTAGAAGTTAAGACCCCAGGACATCCTAGCTCTAAGATCGTTTCGAGAATATATGTCCAGGACACACTCTGGTTAGCAAACAACTGTCCAGCCATCTTCTAATAAGAGTTCTATTATTTCATATCTAGTAAAACTATGGTATAATTATTTCAGCTAACCAGTTTGGAGAAGAAGGATGTGATATAATAAGAGGCATGTTGGAAGCCATGAATAAAGAGGATATTTTGGAGTCTCTCAGGTGAGTTCCTTGTTATCTTTAATCAACATAAGAAGGTATTAATGCCAGGTTCAAAACATCAACTCAAATAAAGGATTCAGGAAATATATATATCGTAATACGCTTGTCAGAATCTCATGTTTGCTCTTTCTTATTGAATTATAAAGAGGTTCCTCAATTTTTTGAACAGTATTGGCATGGATTTGCACCATACATTCCAATTCTCAGTCAGCATCTTTTGCAGACGTCTGATTGAAATAAGAATGGTGCAAATCGATGCCATCAGTCTCCCCAATACACATAAAGTTTAGCAAACCTCTTTTCAATCCCACTCATTTGTTTGTGCTCTGTGATCCTATAGTAACATTCAACTTTTATTTTGGTTTTGGACCTCTGAAACTACATTTATTCTTACTGTATCAGCTTTCGTTTTATTTTTTATGGATTGTTTTATTTCAGTGGTGATGAAGGAACAGATGATGAAGAGGAGGATGAAGACGGAGAAGAAGATGATGATGATGTTGAGGTTTGTCAGGATTCTATAGGGATTCAAGCAATCAGACTTGAGCTGTTAAACACTAGTGCTGAAATAATACAACCATGGTGACTACTCACTAACTTGAGGGTCTTAGTTTATATTTAGAGGAAACCATGAGCTCAGACTGGAGCTTGTGAACATTGGGTGCTGAATTATCGTTGAATATTATTTTTTAAAAAGCCTTAAATGTAAAGATCAGATAAAATCTAACTTGTGTTGATTCTTCCAGAAGACTAAATTCAGATTGTTTTTCACTTTCAGGAGTCTGAAGGTGAAGAGGTCAATGACCCTGAATTACAGGTCAAAGGTCAATCATTAACCCCTCAGAAAAAGGTAAGAGATAAAATTTAGAACATTATTTTGACATATATTATGATGTAAATTATTATGTTAAAATAATTTTCGAATTTACTTCATTAACTATTACTATAAAAGAAACTCCAGGGGGCGCTCGATTGGTGAATTCTGCACATTTCGGGATATATTGAATCAAGGGAATGTTCAATAAAACAGTTTAGAGTGCGTTCCACTTGTGCCGAAAAAAAATAGGTGCAGACAGAATTCAAAATGGAGGAGAAGGAAATAGATTATCAACACAAGTTATATGGATATACTACTTCTAGTTTTTTACTTGATAACATTACCTGTATATGTTTCGAACGTAGTATGTAATAAACCTAGAAGTAGTATATCTATATAACTTGTGTTCTTAATGTTTACCTTCCTGCTTCTATATGTCTTACAAATTTTAAGGAAATAGATGGTTAAATTTTGACTGTGACATATCTGTTTCATTCTGTTTGATTGGTGGCAGAATTGGAAAACGAAACCTGTTCTAAACTCTCTAATCAAGTGCCACCAAGGCAACACTAATCCAACTTTTCTCCCTGCAAGACACAAATATTACCAAACTATTCCAGAATACTTTTACAACCAATCCAAAATTAATTTGAATATCTTTGTGTCTTGCAGGAGGAAGTTGTTCTGTCACCTACGATATCCAATACAAACCCATCAACATCTATCCCAGAATCCTTGAAAAACAGCTCTCCAGTTGTAGGAGATAAAAATGACAGCTTGGATTTAACAGAAGAGTTGGAAAAGTTAAAACTATCTTCTTGACGAAGGAGAATTTTAAGAACTTTTTAAAAACCCTGTGATTACTGTTTAATTGAAATTTTGAGAGCAAAAGATAAATAATAGAGCAAATGTCGAATCAGCATTGACTTAATTTTCTATTAAGTGAAAATTTATTACATTAAGAATTTCTCAATCATGTGACATTTGATTGACAGCTAGTCTTAGGCTCTAAGTAAGAATTGACTCAAGATGTGCATAAATACCTAAGCTAGACTCATGACTAGTTTATGACCTGTGATATAAGAACTCTATTAAACATTGAATAGTCAAATGAGGGTCAGTGGTGGAATAGAACCATGTTATAACTTAGCACGTCATTTTCGGGGCCTTGTTCAATGAATTTAACATACCATATAATAGTGTGGGCTGGATTATTCCCAAACTGTGATTGGTGTGATGGCATTTTATGCTGATTTCAGTAATCAATACAATTGTCTAAAATTGGATACAGTTGTATATACTTTTTGGGATCTCATTCCAAAAGTTTTGGACCAATGAAATTAAAGCTTTTGTATGACAAGTATGAAGGTTGTATTTGGGGTTTAAAGGATTATGGAGAGTTATCTTTATTGTCAAAAGTATTGCTGATAGCTCGTCATTATATGTATTATTGCGATATACTCTGGCATTTTTATTTTAATATTACGTCTTTCACAGTGTCCATTTTTATTATTCTCTTATTTAACTTTTTGAATTATGATGTCTGACTGGTCAATGGCAAATATTACTTAAAAAAGCAAAGTTATAAATTATTGACCAATCAGATGCCTGGAAGTTTAAAGAAATAATTTTAACCAATCAGATTTCCTAAAATAATAAAACGAAGATGTTATATCCCAGTTTATATCTATTAAATGTCTTTTATTCACCATTAAACTTTTTATAAATTCTTTTCTTTTGCCCTGGAGAATTAGAGAGGCTTTGAAAAATTGATTGTTGTGAATTTGTTTTCAGCAAATTTTTATCCCTATGAAATCTAAACCAAAACTAATAATCTTAGATAGAAGTCAGTTATTTGATGAGTCAATGAACCGCGATTCTTTCCTTCTTATCGATGCATTTCTTTGGATAAATGTAATCGCGATGTATCGACACGATTAATTTGTAGCCCCCATTAATAACAAATCCTAATGTGTATAAGAAATTATTGCAATAAATCTTATCGTTTGATGAATATTGAATCGCAACTTCAAGAATCGTTGCAGCCCTACAGATATTACAGTCTATTGTAATTCTTATTACAGAGAGCAGCCTTGGTACCAATCTGCTAGTTGGACAGGGGATAGTATTGTTTTTGAAAATACCTAGATGGGAACAAATACTTGTATCTTTTCTTGATTATAAAACCACACCCAATATTTAGCTAAATCTTTCACTTGGAAGAGATCATCAAACATTTATTAACAACAGTATGAGATTATAAGACGTTAATATTTTGTAGGTGACAGCTGGTGATTTTCTAGCTTTCCCCTCACCCACCAAATTACAACATCTCGGTGATAACAAAGGAGAAGCAATCAAGGCTGAATTAGGGGTAAGATGTTCTTTTTCATTCAGTCTGTCACATTAAAGGGCTTGTTAAGAGGTTAAGTGTATCAGGATCACCTATAGCATCAATTTGCATCATTCCAATTTTCAATCAGATGTCTGTGGTTCCTGCAATTCCACTAAAACTAAGTGTTTGATGATGACACTGATCAGGAATGGCCTAATATAAACACTTGTATTTTGTGGAATTGCTGGAACCATAGACCATAGTCTGATTGAAAATTGGAATGGTGCAAATTATTGTTATTCGTATCCCTGATAAACATAAAAAGTTTAGAAAACCTTCTCCAAATACCTTTAAGTTCTCGACTACATATTAAGACATGATGGCATAGACTTAAATAATTGTGTTTTGATCATTTGTACTGAGAATGATGTATTAGATCAGGAAATACAAGAGTGACATTTTTCTAAACTAACAGATATATTGAGTAATGGAGTATATGAATTATTTATAACAATATATTATTTTTCAGAATGAGAGTAATGATATAGAGAAAGTTGTAGATACTATTTTCAGGGTAAGTTTTTCTTTCTATTTTACTTTTGTTTGTATTTCACTTATTGATGCCAGTGAGAGTGGATAACCCTTTCAATACAAGTTGTCACTGTATAATTACATGAAAGCTGAACGGCTGGTGAAGCAGCTCCTAGTCCTACCATTGAAGTCCCATAAGTGAACATCATTCGCTTTAAGTTACAATATAATTTTCAGTTCAGGAGATATGATAGTTATTTTTACTCACTCTCGGTGCTCAGAGTCAATTTGGGTTCTTGATCTGTTTTTAAAGTAACATTTATCTGTTGATATAACTTTCAATTCATAACTTGTTTTCGTTTTATCTGTAGATTTCTAGTATTGTAACAGAAAGTGATGTTACCACCAAAACAACAGCTTGTCAATGTGCAGGTTAGTAGGTTACTTATATCGAAAAAAAAAACCATGTACATATGTTATAAGGTTTTTTGCGACTTTAGAATTTATCAAATGTATGAAATTTCTGACAGATGGATACAGCACTTCAATTCTATAGAATCTTATCTGCTAACATATCTATTTTAAAATGAATAAACTTTATTACTATTGAATTTTAAAAAGCTTAACAATCCTTTTTTCAGATGAGTTATTAAAGTCAATAGTCAAAGATGAATCCGAGAGTTCTTTATTTACTAATTTATACCTCGTTAAGCTGGGATTAATTAAGGTAAGTGAACACTCTGTTTCCAATCCTCGTTCACATTTTTTGGAATAGTTTTCTGTAAGTTTTTTTTTAGCTTAGTTAATCAGTTATAGTGTTCACAGCTTAATGTTTAAATTTGAGCCTTCTCCTCAATTGAAAGTTACATTGATGACCCAACCTTTTTCTTGAGACTGGTCCATGTTCTAGTGCTTCTGAATCAAATCAATCCCTGAAAATACTAATTGTTAAATGATAAATGTCTGTTGATATATTTACAGGGTGAAGACAAGAAATATCGTCCCCCAACAGACGTCAGTGGTCCACTGTTAGTTTTAACTCATATAATACAACAAGAATACATAGCTCATATCTCTCGTGAAATACTACAAATTTTTATTGCCAAGTAAGTACTTTTCATTACTTGTCTGGTGGGAGTCGTACGATTCAGCTGTTGATCTATATGCTCTGTGACAAATATTTGTTTGCCTTTTATGACCTTGACATAGAAAGACATTTGAATAGTGCATAGCTTATAAAGTAACAGAATTGATTTTTGATAGTACTGGACATGCTGATGGGTCTTGGAACTCCTATATGAGTTTAAATTTGACAATTTTTCAGCAACCATAACAAGGCTATCATGTAATCCAAATTCAACAGGTTGAGAATCATTTCGGACAGTAGGCCTATGTATCTTGTGACCCAGGTCCAACAGGTTGGGCATCAGTTCGGACAGAAAGCCTATGTATCTTGTGATCCAGGTCCAACAGGTTGGGCTGCAGTTTGGAGAGTAGACCTATGTATCATGTGATCCAGGTCCAACAGGTTGGGCTGCAGTTTGGACAGTAGACCTATGTATCTTGTAACCCAGGTCCAACAGGTTGGGCATCAGTTCGGACAGAAAGCCTATGTATCTTGTGATCCAGGTCCAACAGGTTGGGCTGCAGTTTGGAGAGTAGACCTATGTATCATGTGATCCAGATCCAACAGGTTGGGCTGCAGTTTGGACAGTAGACCTATGTATCTTGTAACCCAGGTCCAACAGGTTGGGCATCAGTTCGGACAGTAGGCCTGTGTATCTTGTGATCCAGGTCCAACAGGTTGGGAAGCAGTTTGGACAGAAAGCCTGTGTATCTTGTGATCCAGGTCCAACAGGTTGGGCTGCAGTTTGGACAGTAGGCCTATGTATCTTGTGATCCAGGTCCAACAGGTTGGGAAGCAGTTCGGACAGTAGACCTATGTATCTTGTGACCCAGGTCCAACGGTTGGGCTGCAGTTTGGACAGTAGGCCTATGTATCTTGTGACCCAGGTCCAACAGGTTGGGAAGCAGTTCGGACAGTAGGCCTATGTATCATGTGACCCAGGTCCAACGGGTTGGGCAGTATGTATCATGATAATTATTATATGTTGTATATTTTCAGAACTCATCCTGTATTAGATAAAGCTCAGTCAGCTCGACATCAGTTACTACAGACATTATACGCATTCTAAATCTCTACACAACTCAGATAATATAATAATCTAGCTTGAGATGACCAGCATTGTGTTATAGGAATTTCATTACTGAAAAAAACTTTTGGAGTGTTACCTCAAGAAGAGACATTGTGTAAAAAATGTTTTGAAAAACTGAACGCAGGGCTTATGAATATCATGGAAGAGTTAAATAGACTAGAGCTCATAACATACTGCTGACACATGATTAGATAAAATAAGTATTGCTATTTTGAAATAAAAGTACAGGTTATGTTTGTATGACAACTCCAGAGCACTAATTTCTCTACTGACATAAAGAAACATCATGAAGATTGTATATAGAGTAGAGAGGAACTTAATGTGAATGCTTTGTTATAAAATGGACAAATGGAATAAAGAGAGTGTGGACATTCAGCGATCAAATATAAAGACGTATTCTTGTTTTTTTGTGATTTTTGAAGTGTCATTTCCAAAGTCAATAATAATGTTACAAATTTGATAAATAATAAATCATATTTTCATGCCTCACCTCCCCTACATTGTTGTTAAATTTCTATTCTAAATAAATTTCTTGAAAAATAAAAACATTGTAAAATGAGAAAATAAATATTTATTACAGATACGTTTTCATTTCATTACACTTTAAAAGGATTGTTCAGAGATTTTCTATGCTTTTATTGTGTATAGGGAGAAGTAATATGTTCAATATGCATCATTCCAATTTTCAAACAGATGTCTGTGGTGTGATGTCACTAATCATGAAGGCCTTATGTAAAACAAGAATATTTAGCAATTAATAACGTCATCAAACACTTAGTTCTAGTGGAATTACAAGAACCAAAGACGTCTGATTAAAAATTAGAATGGTGCAAATAGATGCTATTAGTGTTCCCTATACACATAAAATTTTCAGAAAACCTCTTTACAATCCTTTTCTCTTAAACTCTTTGATTACTCAATTCTATTTTAAGGTGTTCACAAAGGTTCTGAATGAATTCCTTTCCATAATTTTAATATTTGGGTTATGAAAGGATGAGAAATGGCTTATCCCATTTTTCTTCTTCTGACTTAATAAGTCTATGAAGTGAGTAACGAGGATCAGGTACATTGGCTTCGAAAAACAGTTATGCGCCCTTGAAATGTTATCAAGACAGTGGCTTAGGCCTGATTGGGTTATATTGACAATTAGAGGATTAGTCAGTTTTTAACATTTCTAGTTCTTTTTTAGCCTCATCAACATCATCATCATCTCCATCTTCATCTTCCTCAGAACTTTCTTCTTCTGACTCCTCATTATCTATAATAATTACACATTGCTCGTTAGTAAATGAAAAATGAAATGGTGTTTGATGCCCAACTTTTCTGCACTTAATGGGCTAATGAAGATGGGCAACACCATGCAGTGTGCAATGAAGGAAATTTTGCCAGGACAGGGCATTTGCCTTCTCTTTATGGATTTCTAACCGTCAATGAATGTAAAAATGTGGCCAGCCTGTAGCACACAGGGCCTGGGTATATTGTCCCAAACAACTAGATGCTTTTTCCACGTCAATCTCTGAACCCAAGATTTTGATACAAATTCCTATAATTGCAAGTTATGAAAATTGAGTTAACTTTTCTATATTTGAATCAGAAGCAGGGTAAATAATCTAAAAGATTTAAAAAATCAAACCATACCATAATTATTAGAAGCACCGTAAGAAAAGGGAGAGAATCCAGTGAAACCTCCGGCTCCGTATCCTTCATAATCATCATCGTCATCATCATCATAATCATCTTCTGCAACTTGTCGGCCATATTTATATTTACGTACTAGAAATAAAACAGGATAGTTATTAGTCTCTATATAATGATATATATGATATAACATAAAAATGTAAAGAATTATGAACCACGCCCGATTGTACCAAAAATAAATTCATGTTATCCTGTGAAGCGTCGGAAGGAAACATCATAAACACAGCTTTGTCACAAGGTTACATTATATATTGCAGGGTTTTTAAAGAAGTTTTCTAAATTTCTCATATTACTAGATGTAATGGTATATTTTAACTTACCAGACATACTAAGATCTTTGGTCTCACTAGTTTCACTGTTACATTTCGGACATGGCAGCCCCACCCCACCCTTATCATATTTCACACCCTTTCTTCTAATATGGGTATCACAGAAACATATCTGAAAAAATAACAATATACATCACTAGCAAGGAGAAACACAAATTTTAATAGGGGGCCCAAGAGCATCAGCCTGAACAACATTTGCATCTCTTATGTCCTGCTGCTCCCCTAGTCCTAAAAGTGAGAGTTTTCAACTTTCAGGCTGAACTTTGACATGACTGTGTTTCATCTCTCAAGGAGCTTTGAATCAGAAATAACATTACCGGTATTTTAGTTGCTTACCTTACATCTTAAACAGGAATATTGACCTAATTTGTTACATGCTACACCTGAAATATTATTGAAATAAAATACAAACACAGTTAATAAAACAATTCAAAAATATTGAAGCATTAGGGACCTTTTATCAATCATGATCAATCATGTGGGTTTGCTAAACTAAGATTAAGGGTCTGGGCCAGGATTGAACAAAACAAAACCTACATTCTATCATCATATAGAAACATAAGAGGCTGTCAGACTGCTATCCCACAATTCATCAATGGTATTCAGATACAAATTACACATGGGTTGCTCAGATTGGTTAAAAATGACCTCATTAGAACAGGACTGTGGTAGAAAACTTGTTAGATGACAAATGAGATGTAAATATACGACAGCAAAAAAAGAAACTAAACTGAAATCCAATTTAAAATTGAGCAGAGCCGAACAATATAAACCTACATTTATAATTCTCTGATTCGAGAACCTGGCAACTGGCTTGATGTTCAAACTGGTCATCTTCACACAGGAATCCTCGACAAAACGAACACTGAAATATCCTTCCACCATGTTCCCAGACTCCTCGGTTACACTCAATACATTCTCCATTAGTCAGAGGACACGTACAGGCATGGGTAGTCAGACATTTTCTCCCGTGACACACCCATGCTTCACAAAAATCACACACAGCTCCCTGAAATACATACAAAATCATGGCTATATGCTGGTCATCGTCACAATGGTCAAGGTATAACAAACTTCCTCTTATACCTCGACTCCAATAGCCACTGTTCATGTAGCAAGAAACACAGCAATTTGCAGCGATATAGCCAATCATAGACCTGGACAGAATGACTGTTAACATTATGGCTAATTATTTATAGATTTTCTGTCGGGGGCTCTGATCAACTGTATTCACTAGCATAAAATCCAATCAAATCACTGCATTTACAAAAAAGGTGGCTCTTTATAGTCAAGGTATAAGTCGAAGTTCATCGTGAAGATTGGGGGGAAAGATGAATAATAAACTCGACTTACCACCATACCCATTCCTGTTGTATATTGACCAGGGTGTTTTACCACACAGTCTCCTGATTTCAGCAAACATTTTTGTTTTCCACATTGCCCACAGACAGGTAGTCTCTGTAATGATCCACAAAAATAACAGAATGCTCTATTTTTCTGATTTCTACAATAGAATAAGAATTATCTATTACTTTCCACACAAGAAAAATGATAAAATGTGTGTGATTGTGTTTTATTATTGTAGTAAATTGATGTTATTGCCCAGTTGAATAACCTTTGATATTGACTGACATTTCAATATACATCATAAAGTTATACATTGTTACAGTTGATTCATATTCCACAGTTGTTAGAGCATTGTTATAACTGATGTGTAATAGTACATGTCAGTTTTAAGTTTGCCTTCTTTGATTAAACATGTCTTTTTAACTGTTCTGATTTCTTGACAATGTAAGATGACTTAATTTGTTAATGACTTAATAATATACTAAGAAGCAAATATATAACAATTATCAAAGGGGTGTGTGATATAAAATTTTTATTCTGACACAATTCTGTCCTCTAAGAGACCACCTCCATTAGGAGACAAGTTTTCCATTATTCCCTTGAGTGGTCTCTTAATACAGTTCCTACTGTGGGATTACACAAACCTAAGCCATAGTCTCCCATTATACTCACCGTTTACACTGGTCACATTCCTGTAAAGAAAAATAAAATAAAGTCAATCAATAATGAATTTACAAGGGTTGAAAATGTATGATGGACAGGGACAAGAAAATGAAACGATGGCTCATCTCAGGTAGGCTATGTGTCGACAAGTGTTTCGTACTGCTGCATAAAATCCTCGACAAGGTAGTTTTATAAATCAGAAAAATACATTTAACCCATGTCCTGTTTCCAAATAATCTCCACTTCTTTGGTCTGGTTCATGAACATTAATCTAAAAAAAAAATTGAAAGTTTAGAAAATGTTTTCATGTACCATCATTGCATTGCAAAATCTATCAGCCAATTCTCTCTGAAACTGAGCATTTTTTATGTCCTTCTGTCGCTCTTTTTGTTTGTCTGCCTTTTTCTTCGCCCCAGTCTTTTTCTTGGGCATCTTGAAAGTTGATTTTAACGTCAATATTTAGAAAAACTTAGCAGACATCTCAAAACATCCATGTGGCTCTTGAGAATATCCCAGTTATCCAGACGGAATTTGTATAGAAAATATAACTGACGTTTTGGTCTGGAAAATGAGTTCGAAAGGTTTGAACGTACCAGACTTTTTTACAATGTACATTTCAATTGCAGACAAACCGTCTGGGTAATCGTGTTCAGGAATTATTTACGGAAGTGATAAATTACGCATGCGTACAGATTGTAGCCGGACGTCCATCTTGGTTGTTTCTCTGTTTGCCTTCAAGGATTTGTTTGACATTCTGGATTAAAAAAAGCAGAAAACATCAATGTAGATGGGTTTACAACCTTTAGAATTTGGTGATTGCCTCACCGACAGTCCGTTCTTCAGGGAAAGGCTGCATGAACACGAAAAGGAATTGGACAGAACGAGCAAAGCGATTAAAAATTTGATACAGCACGGGAACAAAGTTTTGGATGCTGCTAAACGTGAGTGATCGGTCTTGATTTATCATTTTTATCTTTTTAATTATCAGCCTTTTAAGACCCTCTTTGATCTCACCGCAACTGTTGATAACTGTGCTACCCTTTAATTAAAAGGTGTGAAGTTTATTAAGGATGCATTCACATGCTTTTCTATTCAATTCAAGTCAAGTGCAAAATTGTGAAATATTTGCATTGATTTTTGATTGATGACCAAATCTTCCATGATGAGGTCAGCCCAACAAGAAATATTTGTGTGTACAGTCACAAGTTTATTTATTACTGTGAACTTTTAGATGCATTAACAAATAGTCTAATCAGATTACTTACATCTCAGTACATTTGCACTCAAGTGTGATAGCTAACATCTCTTATGTTGTGATGTTCAACTAATGACTAGATCTATCCATATCAAGATTAGTCTGAAAAGTGAAACTTGCCGAAACATTTCCTAGCCCATGATATATAATTTTGACAGAAGGGTATATCTAGAAACTTGCTGACTTTTACACTTAGCCTGTGATATATTTTTGACAGATAAAAACTAAATGATTCTCAATTATCAACTAGCTGGAAACATTGCTCAGTTGATGACCCTTACTACTTACGGCCATTTTGACTAATTTTGATTTTTGGGGCCATTTTGACTTGGGGGGCCATCCGGTTAGGTGCCAAGTTGTCTATTGACTGCTGTCTAAACACAATTTTTTCACAATTATATTTTCCAATTATTTTTGTATAAATTTAAATATTGACTCCGAAAATAGTGCTGTCAGTCATGTTAAATGCTAACCAAGACGTCATTTGAAAATGTTATTAGAAACATAATCTTACAGGATATCTGTCTTGCTGAAGACTGAGCTTTCCCCTTGTCATAGTCAACTATGTTTCACAGTACTGCCATGGCTGTACAAATATTGCGTGCCTGAGAAAATGTCAGACATTTTTAATGTTGATGTAAAGGTGAAAAGAGATCTGGGATAGGTTAGATTTAATTAAGAGATTAATCAGTGAAAAGAATGTAAAGATTATTATTATTATTATATAACAGGATACATCCCATAATATTATGATTACCGGTATTATAAATAACTAGTGTATAAGGAGTTATTTCCTACCGACCATTCGAATGTTTCAACATAGTTTATTTACTGTATTAATTGTTATATACTGGTACTGTTTTAGATTAAATGTTTTATGTCTCAATACTGTTCTGTATCATATTGAGCCTAATGAAATGAAATTGAGTTCTACTTCCTATTTTTCTAAACTTATTGAGCTAATGAAATAGAGTTTTATATCACATTTATCTGTATCTTATTGGACTAATGAAATGAAATGGAATATTATTTTCCACTGTTTTACCCTACTGGGCTAAAGAAATGAAATAGAGTTTTATATCACATTTATCTGTATCTTATTGGACTAATGAAATAGAGTTTTATATTCTACTGTTCTGTATCTTATTGGACTAATGAAATGAAATGGAGTTTTATATTCTACTGTTCTATATCTTATTGGACTAATGAAATGAAATAGAGTTTTATATCATACTGTTCTATATCTTATTGGACTAATGAAATGAAATGTTGTTTTGTGTCCTACTGTTCTGTACCTTATTGAACTAATGAAATGAAATGGAGTTTTATATCCTACTGTTCTGTACCTTATTGAACTAATGAAATGAAATAGAGTTTTGTGTCCTACTGTTCTATATACATTATATTGTGCTAATGAAATGAAATGGAGTTCTACTTCCTACTTTTCTGAACTTATTGAGCTAATGAATTTTTAGGGGTGACATTCACAAATACAGGTTTCGATGTGGTCTGTCCTAAAAGATTATTTTGAGAATATGCAGCCTGGTTAGGATTTATAATTTGTGAATCTTTAATTGATCAATTAAGCATATTTATTTTTGAAAGATTTTTGTTGTCATTTCAGAATTATCTCTGGCTCAAAAACAGTTTGCAAAGGATTTGACTGATTTTAATTTTGAGACCATTAACAATCAACAAACAGATGATGAACGAATTATTGGTGAGTATTCTTTACATCTTGGGTGGTGTAGTGGAGCTTTGACAAAATCCTACAATTCTACAAAGTTGATGGATCCAATGCTAGATGTATTTGATAAATAACAAAACATCCCTGATGTTAGAAATGAGCTCTTTCAATCACATACATTCAGTTTCATATTGATAGAAAGTATGCATGTATGGAAGAATTCAATAGAAAGGAGAGGTGTCAAAAAGATGACTGGCACACTATATCCAGCCATTGTAAAGTATTGTAAAGGGTTATATCATACTTGAAAATAATTTCAATAAGGCTCACCTGTTACTATATTTATTAATTTTTTCTATTCATTCTTTTGTAATTAACTATTTAAAAACATTTTGAAGTGGCTATGTTTTTGGTCTTTGCTGAAAAATGATTTAAGGATTAAGCAAAGTAAACTCCAAATTTTAGAGAAATGTGTCCCTTAATTATTTTGAAGGTTTCAACACAAAATAGGCTTTACATCAAAACTAGTTTAAACTACTTTATTAATATTGAATTAACACTCATTATTTTTAAAAATTAACCCTATTGAAACCAATTCAGGTTGATCAAGAAGATACATAGTATATTTCAGAAATCTTTTCATATGTTATTTACATAACTTTTAATAATAAAAATTTTGCATACTGCCCCTTTAAAACACTAGTCATAGATATCTCTGTGTATGTAGAGGTCAATATTTAACCTGTAATAACTGCACTTCTATAGTTGAGGTGTATTGTCTACTATGTTAAATATGTTTTTATATAATATAATATCTATGAAGTCAAGGTGACTTGTCAACCTGCCGACTGTATTAAAGTATGAGTAAATGTCAGGTTATAGTTAACTTTAAAAAACAGTTTCAATATGTTGAACTGTTAAAGGCCATGACTCGTGGTTCACCATTTTTGGGACTGATTCTGGTCTTGAATATATCAGAACTACCAGTACTAGAACCAGTGTATGAATATCACTACAAATTCCTCTTTAACTTTCAAATGTGGACTATTCTAGATTTGATTTGAAGGCTCTCATTTCGACAATGAGCTGTGAAAACTATTGCTGAATGTTGATAAGCTAAATTCTGTTTCTGAGACTTAGGAACGATTAACATCCTTTAAACATCGTCACAATGTTTTGAAGATGAATTTACAAAGACTATTATTTTGTATAGCAGTGATGATTCTGATCCATAGGTGACTGGTTTCTCAACATGAGACCCAAACAATGAACATAGATTTTAATTTGCAATCCTAAATTTCTGCCGACATCACATCATTTCTGGATTTTAAATGTTATTTTATATTAGTGTGTAATAAATAACAGTTTTATCATCTGTATTAATAAATCATGAAATAAAACAAGAGTTGAAATGATGAAATATAAAACTATAATAGTTACAGTATGAATAATTGAAGACATTATAAACTGCATAAAACATTTTTTCAACCTAGTTTCCTATCCAGCATTATCACACCATTATCAAGTGTGATCTTTGAATCCAGATATCTTTTTTTTGTGTAGTTTTAAACAATTTTTCCATTTTAATCCAAACTTCAAAGAGACTTAGATAACAGCTAGGTTTTTTTTTATATCTAGTCATGTATGACTGGTTAATACAATCTAATCAACAGTATGGAGCATTTCTGTTTAAACAATAATCATCCTGAAACACTACTCATACATGACTGGTAAATACAGTCTAATCATCAGTCCAGAGCTCTAGTCAGACATGACTGGTAAATACAGTCTAATCATCAGTCTAGAGCTCTAGTCAGACATGACTGGTAAATACAGTCGAATCATCAGTCCAGAGCTCTAGTCAGACATGACTGGTAAATACAGTCTAATCATCAGTCCAGAGCTCTAGTCAGACATGACTGGTAAATACAGTCTAATCATCAGTCCAGAGCTCTAGTCAGACATGACTGATAAATACAGTCACATCAACAATCTAGAACTCTAATAAGAGCTGTAAGAGATGTCTGGCAAATGCAGCCAGATCAACAGTCTAGAGCTCTAATCGGGCATGACTGGTTTATACAGTCAAATCAACAGTTCTAGTCAGATGTGAATGGCAAGTTACAAGGAAAGTATTTGTTACAATAAGCTCATCTGGAATTCATTATGTTTGTGGCATGTGTTTAAGGTGGCCTCGTGAAATGTTTCTATAGTGTTGAACATGATATGATACTTATTGTAACACATTCATGATCCTCAGATGTCTCTAGGGTGGCTACATGAAATATATTCCATTTGTAGGTTGTAACATTTGGAATTCATATAATCATTCTCACTTTGTCTCTAGGGTGGTCACATGGAATATATTTTCATAACATTTATAACAGGTTGATATGCTGAGGTTAATTTTTACTGAAATTCAACAACAAATGTAAATGCCAAATAAACAATATTAGCTATGTGTACTCTCTGAAAGAGATACAGAGTTGACAAACCTAAATATTTTTAGACTCTCTGAAAGGGATACAAAGTTGAGTTGAAAAAACTAAATATTAAAGATGCATTTTTTTTTTAGTTATGTGGACCCTCCAAAATGAATGTAGAGTTAACAAACCTAAATATCAAATAATTTTTTTTAGCTTTGTGGACTCTTTGAAAGAAATACTGGGTAGACAAACATAGATAGGATAAAGATATAGATAATATCCAGGAGGGATGCTGAGTGACTTATAGAACTGCAATAGCCACCTTTCTCGTATGATTGGCTGTACTCGCCACTCGTCAGCATACAATCCAATCAAATTGCTGCATTTACAAGCATCTGGGATACAAGAAAGTTGGTTATCTTAGTCAAGGCAGCTTGTAATAGCTTGACGTTGTGAAGATGCCATAAGGACTGTCAGAATGGTAGCTGACTGACTGACTGCTAGTTGTATTAAGACTGAAGATTGTAGTTATACTATATAGTAGAATGGTGTATATTAGTATCAATATCAGTAATAGATACCAGTATATCATCTGTCAGTAGATAGCTTGTATTACACCAGGTAGACTATTACACCTGTTCAAAGCATCAAGAATGTGGCACTTTGCCAGTCATTTTACCTGTCTTGATTACAATATCATCAGTTATCTCCCTTCGATATCTTTCATGGGTTCACTGCTTTCAAACCAAACATTACTGAGACTTATAATTTGATACTTGAAATTTGAATCAGAATTAGAATTAGACAAAATAGACTGATGACTTTTCTCAACCTTAGAAATTGTAATTAATGGCACTTACCATCAATGCATGGAAACTGCCATTTTCCTTTATGACCTGACATCACTTCATAGATAGACAATAATAAAAAGGTTAAAAAGTAATTTTACCTGTCATGATTACAATATCGTCCGTTATCTCCCTTTATATCTCAAATCGCTACATTTAACCTACATGATATAAGAAAGTGCCACTGACTATTGCATTGGAGGTGAAGGCAATTTGTAATGGCTTGACATTAGATGTGAAGACGTCTAACTGTATGATCATAAGAATCAAATCTGAAACAAGGTAGATTTAATATGATAACTGTACATCAACTATAATTGTGTATTTCAGCACGTTCCCTTCGAGAGTTTGGTAAAATTATTATTTCTATTGAAGATGAGAGACAGGTTATGGTATGTTGATTTTATTTTCTGTTCATTTACTATTCTTACCAACCTCATTCAACAAGTAGCGGCAGCAGTCTGCATTTCAAGTGTTGGGTTTGCAAGTGGAGAAACTTAAGGGCAGAAGAGCTGGATTGTTGTACCCCTTGCCCCATTTCTGCTCTTGATATAATTTCAGTTGGACCTGGCCAGTCAACAGTTTGTGAAGCCTCTAGAAACATTCCGAAAAGAAAATATTGGAGCTGCTAAGGTATAGTTATAGACTTTGTTTTTTATTCGATCAATCATGCATTTCCTTATATGGTTATGAAGACATTGTTTGTCTGTTGTTTTGTTAGAGATGACTACGTGCTACATAGAATAACCTTTGACCTGATAAACTGAACAATTATTTTGAAATTTTCAACTGTAAAATTCAGCATAATAAATTTTTCTACAGAATGCCAGCATATATTTTTTTGATCGCTTAAAATACGGTAGCACATAAACCTTTGGTGTGACATATCTGTCAGTTTTTAGGTCAAAGGTTCCTGAATGTAGTTGTTATTTTCAATGCTATGAACATGCCTGATTTAGCTTGTCTACTGTTTCATGAATAATAGTTGACATGGGGGGAGGGGAGTAAGGAGCGGGGGATGGGGGGTTGGGCTTAAGTGGTAGAAGAGGGCTGTACCCTTTGGAATTTCAAACAAATTTTTTTTTTTTTTTCATATACTCCGTCCACTTAATATTTTGAGCTCCTATGCCCATGAGGAAATTGGGTGCTCATACAAGGGTCAAGGGGTCAGGATTTGGGTATGGAATTTTAGAACAAGGGGTGGGGTGTACATTCAACATTTCATTCATCAGTGTTAATAATAACATCATTGTCATCTCAGTCATATACTGCTTTATCTATACCTGCTTAATGCTTAGCTGAGGCTAGGGACATAGCAGTCTATATTCCTAACCTTTCTTAGTTTTGGGTGCCACCTTTTTCATAACCTCCGTACAGGCTTTGATCCAAAATTTCATCTTTTTCTCTTGTATATTGCATATGATTATCCAAACATTTTCTAAAGCATCAAACTCATGCATTCAATATAAACAAATTTTTTCAATACTGATTCTTTTTTACAAAGTTATGTAAAAGTATCTTTTGAATGGCATGTTGAACTTGTCTTTTTCAAACCCTCATCAATATTTTTGGTCATCAAATCTTATCATTTCTGAAAGTGGACTTATTATTTTCATCATTTTTTGTTTTGGTTTCTTTTGAAACATTAGATTTATCTATATAAAAGTGTAGGGTTTCATCCAGTTTCCAGCTAAAATGGCTACCATTTGTTTGCTAGCTTTACAACGAATGGCTGCTATTGGTAGCATTTAAGTGTTCATATATTAATCCGTTTTTTTATGGGGCTATTTTTACATAAACCTAACTCAAGATGAATTAATCAATCTTGGAAAAGTTGGATCCCATTTTGAGAAAAATTATCGTATTTTCTAAATTCAGGGTCCAATAAAAAAAAAAAACCATGTACAAACGAAACTCGAAATCTAAAATAACCTTTTGGCAATACATTGATTCATTTGAGGAGCACACAAAAACATTTATAAAATATGTAAAAATTACACTTATCAATATTATATTATTTTGAAAGCAAATTCTTGTGTGAATCTTGCTGTTGGTAAAATTTTTGTGAAACGGCCCCCTCTGTGGAATTTAACACAAGTTTTGCGAAATCTCCAATCATGGAATCTAACTCATTATTTCATCGTTATTAATTTCAGTACTCATCCATTAAGGTGACGGATTATTTTTCTTTTTCACAATCAGATATTGTGCATTTCTCTCCCCTTGTTTGAGTCTTTTTATCTTGTTTTTTTGGTCGCTTCTTGTCTCCCGTGTGATCTCTTACTAGTCTGAATAGAGTTATCTTTTCTTTGTTTGCCTACAACATAACTTTTAGCATGTACAAATTCATCTTCACAATGTTAAGCTATTATGAACTTCTTACTTATACCTTGACTGTAATCGTCACTATTTTTATACCATCAAATACAGCATAAACATTATGGATTTGTGTTCACAGACTTTCTGTCGAGGCCTCTGATTGGCTGTATTGGTTAGTTTACAATTCAATCAAATCAGTCAAAGTATAAGTACAGAGTTTGTAAAAGCTGACATTGTGAAAATGGTACAAATTGGCACAGAGCACATATTTATATGTTATTAGCTTTATATGTAAGAATCACTCTGAAATTTGCTTGCATTTAAACCAAGCTCAAAAATGCAAACTAATGAAGTTATATAAAGAGAGATAACTCTATTTAAGGTGTGTAAAGTGTATTATTGTCAGTATATATAAACCTCAGTAGTATCTACCCTACTGATATTAACTTTCATACATCATTTAATAATAATATTTTACCATGTTATAGTCCAGTAAAGATATTAATACACATCTATAGACAATTCAAAACAGTTCTCTTCACTTACATAGGTAGTAGATGAATACAATAAAGGGCATCTTCACAGTGTCCAGCTATTGCGAACTTGACTGCAATTCCCAGCAGTCTTGTACCACGGAAGTTTGTAGCAATGCTTGTGAATACAGCCAATCAAAGTCTACAATAGAAAAGCCATAATGCTTACAATCTTTCTGTCAAGGGCTCTGATTGGCTGTATTCGCTGGTATACTCTATACAATCAAATGATACAATGACATATTGAAGATGAATAATGGTTTGACTATCTCGAAACATAATAGACTGCTCTTATATATATGTGCGTAAATATCTTTGTGGAACTATGACTGTGGGTGTTAAAGTAACAATATTTTTATCATAACAGTGTGGATTTAATTGTCCAGTCAGTCCAATACTCATATTTAGACTTAGGTGTCATATGTTGGGGAGCTGCAGGAACTCAAATCAAAGGAGTAACAACTTCTTGTGGCTGTAACAATCACAAATCAAATTTGAAATTATCTGAATAGAACAGAGTTGTGATTAATTAAGATTGTTAATTAGGTGTTTTTAATTATTAATATTATATATTACTGTTGTATCACCAGCTCATTATCTTCTTTTTCACAGCTTCATTTTCTGTTGCATTTTTCTGCATTTTATTTTATTTTATTTTTATCTCTTGTATTTGTTTTGGCTTTAATTGGAGTGATCCCCCTTACTTTGTATATCGTAACACATCTCATACTAATTATCATAAAAATAACATTGACTTGAAATTTGTATGATTTTTGCTGGTATTTAGTTAAACATATTTACAATGGTCAATGGATTACAAACTTTGTATTATAAGGCAATGTTCATAATACCTTGAACATTCTTAGTTTAAGAACCATAGACATTTATGGTTCAAATAGAAGCTGTAAATGTCCATCTACATTAAACAAAGTCTAGAAAACCTAGTTTGAATCATTTAAACAAAAAAGAAAGGGAGCTATCAGTTGATCTTAATATGTTTGTATAAATGTAAGGTTCAATAATTCTACAAGCCTGACGAATCTGGCCCTATCAGTTCTTCAAATGTGATATACAGATAAGATATAGGCACGATTAGACACCATATTACAGTCTAGGGGTACCTTTACTTAAGAGGATTGTAGAGGTTTGTACAGACATCTGATTGAAAATTGTAATGGTGGAAATTGATTCTATCAGTGTCCCCAATACACATAAAAATTTAGAAAACTTCTTTACAATCCATTAAGAATTTAGAAGAAGAAAAGAAAAGTCTAACACTTGGTTATTCTTTGGTACCAGGTGGGGCACAGGGACATGGTAGAATTTCCATTAATTTTGTTTTTGATTTCTATAAAAAAGTGATGTTTTTTATGTCTGGCCAATATCACCACTGTATATCTCGTCCAAAGAAAGGGTGGAGCTAGATTTGTCAGGTTACTATTCAATATGTTCACTTGGTGCATTTTGAATCACTCCAGTAATTTTTCAAGATCTTCATTCACTGTCATGTCATAAAGGCTAGCTTGATTTTATGATAATGGGTCCTCATTAACAAAAAGTTTCACTAAGGAAGATTTGATCTTATTAGATTAACTTAACTAAGTTAAGGCTTTTAGAATAAGGCCCTTTTTTTACAATTTTCACAATGTTTGGCTGATATTTTTTCGGCCTGTTTTGAGGACAGGTGGCTCAATACTCATTTAAAGTTGGAATTATTTTCGGCTGGTTTTGATATGTAAATCCTAAATTTCTCAGAATGGTGAAGAACCCTTTATGGTTTACAACTTTTGCTTAAGCTCACTCTTCCTTTTGATCCGCTTGCTGTTTAACTTTATTTGTGCTTTCTGTTTCCTTACCAATTTTGTTTGAAAAAACAGAAAATTTGATCGAAATCTTTTCCTTATAATACTCTATAAATAACAATATGGATTGCTGCTTCAGTCTTGAAACTAAAGTTTTGTTGCTTCAATCAACTTTAAAACCGTTTTGTTTGAGATTAAGGGGCAAGGGATTGTTGAGTCATTACACATCAAAAGAATAAAAGTGATAAAGGCTACTGTTTAAGGATACTGATGAAGAGATGTTAAGGTTTATTATTGATGAAAGTTAAAATGAAAGGAATATTTTGTAGGAAGAGAAGAAGATATTTGACAAGCAGACGACCAAATTCTGTCAGTCGTTAGAACGATATCTCAACATGAAGAATAAAGTCAATGAATCTACTCAGAAAGAGGTGAGTATTGTTCGTTATGTTTACTTTTGAGCCAAATCTTTATGAGAATGTTATGTTTTCTAAACTAGACACTGAAAGCATTGATTGGATCATTCCAATTTTAAGCAGACGTCAATCATATGGTTCTTGCAATTCCACTCAAATTAGTTCTCTGGATTATGATTTGGAATGTACCAGCATGTCTTAAGAGTCATATAATACTTACTGTCATGGAGTGTGGAATCTATCAATGAATTCTCTGACTAATAATGTTTTTAATGCTCTGTAGGCTGATGCTACGTTAGAAATGGAGAGACGAGGGTTTTATCAAGCCTCAATGAAATATGTTTTAAAATTACACGAAGTTCAAGAGAAAAAGAAATTTGAGTTTGTGGAAATAGTAAGTAAAAGTTTAAAATTTATTTTTAATTTTCCATCAGGACTTCTAGAGTCAATTCCTAAATTCCTCTGCCAACATGCAGCTCTTGTCAGACATTACTGGAAAATAAAGAACTTTGATTATTGAAGGAAATTGAAAGAGAACTTATATTATGATATAACTTTCTATATATACCAATATATCTGAAGGGTTGTTGTTTAAATATTTGCTTTACCAGTCAATTGAAAACATCCGTTTAAGCTTTTAAGTCTGATAACATTGAGTTTTATTACTTTTAAGAGAGAGAGAGAAATTATAGGAGTTTATCCCTTGATTATTTCAGTTATTAGGGTTTATGTACAGTTGGTTGACATTTTATCATCAAGGACACGAGGCTGCCCAGGAATTTAAACCCTTTATGAACGACTGTCAACATCGCTTGCAAAAGGTAAGTTCATTTAGTCTCTTGTCTCCCGTGGCGTTTCATCTTGAAATTCCTTACATTTGTTGTGATATGAAACTCGACCAGAATGTCGCACTAAACTAAAGGTACCTGGGATATAACCCTGGTATAGTTTCAAATATTACCTTGCTGAATTTTTAACCCTGTTTCCAGGCATCATTGGAAATCACTGCAAAAAGATTCCTTGACATTTGAAAATTGGAAATTTTTTAGCTCTGTGTAATTTGAATCTATGACAGTTGAAAAGTTTGCTCTGGTATAAATAAGCCATTATTGTGTTTCCAGACACGAGAAAGTTTTGAGAGTACCAAAGAACAAGCAGAACAATTGATGAATAAAATGCTGGAGGTCCGTGGAACGGTAATTAAAATTTCATCTTGTTATCTACATCAGGGCCGGCCATATTCTACTTTTGACTTTCTCTTTTCTGAAATTTTTCTTTTAGGTCTTTTTAGGCTCAAAATTTTCAAGTCTTGTTTTTTAGGTTTGCAAAGTGAAATATTTCATTTAGGTTTGAAATTTTAAAAATTTGAATTTTGATATCTTGATCTAATGAATCATTTTCTCTTGAAATTAAACAAGGAATTTACTTTCAGACTCATAGAACACATTTTTATCCAATCATTTCATTAGCTCAATAAGGTACAGAACAGTAGGATATAAAACTCCATTTCATTTCATTAGTCTAATAAGGTACAGAACATCATGATATTACACTCCATTTCATTTCATTAGTCCAATAAGGTACAGAGCAGTAGGATATAAAACTCTATTTCATTTCATTAGTTCAATAAGATACAGAACAGTAGGATATAAAGCTACATTTCATTTCATTTGTCCAATAAGGTACATCATGAGATTACAATCCATTTCATTTCATTAGTCTAATAAGGTAAAGAACAGTAGGATATAAAACTCCATTTCATTTCATTAGTCTAATAAGATATAGAACAGTAGGATATAAAACTACATTTCATTTCATTAGTTCAATAAGGTACAGAACATCATGATATTACACTCCATTTCATTTCATTAGTCTAATAAGATACAGAATAGTAGGATATAAAACTCCATTTCATTTCATTAGTCCAATAAGATACAGAATAGTAGGATATAAAACTCCATTTCATTTCATTAGTTCAATAAGATACTGAACAGTAGGATATAAAACTCCATTTCATTTCATTAGTTCAATAAGGTACAGAACAGTAGGATATAAAACTCCATTTCATTTCATTAGTCTAATAAGATATAGAACAGTAGGATATAAAACTCCATTTCATTTCATTAGTCCAATAGGATATAGAATAGTAGTATATAACACTCCATTTCATTTCATTAGTTCAATAAGATACAGAACAGTAGGATATAAAACTCCATTTCATTTCATTAGTTCAATAAGATACAGAACAGTAGGATATAAAACTCCATTTCATTTCATTAGTCTAATAAGGTATAGAACAGTAGGATATAAAACTCCATTTCATTTCATTAGTCTAATAAGGTACAGAACAGTAGGATATAAAACTCCATTTCATTTCATTAGTTCAATAAGATACAGAACAGTAGGATATAAAACTATATTTCATTTCATTAGTCCAATAAGATACAGAACAGTAAGATATAAAACTCCATTTCATTTCATTAGTTCAATAAGATACAGAACAGTAGGATATAAAACTATATTTCATTTCATCAGTCTAATAAGATACAGAACAGTAAGATATAAAACTCAATTTCATTTCATTAGTCCAATAGGATATAGAATAGTAGTATATAACACTCCATTTCATTTCATTAGTCCAATAAGGTACAGAACAGTAGGATATAAAACTCTATTTTATTTCATTTGTCCATAGGATAGAAAAAAATTTTCATTTCATTTCACAATTCATGAAGATATACCTCCCCCCTTTTTGTTTCTCCCTTCTAAAGATTTTTACACTTTTTATAAGGGCATGTGTACTAAACAAGATTTATCTGTTTTTGTGTTAAAGTTACTAATAATGTTATGTACTTGTGTTTAAATATTAAAAACTAATTACAATTACTAAAAATGAAGTCTTTGTGCATGTCTTGAGTGTGTACTGGTCATCATGGGTTTAGAGCCCTTCATATTCAAAATCCAAATCCTTTTTTGAGACTTAGAATATCTAAAGAGCGTAAGAATTTGCCATACATCCAAGAAAAACAGAAAATTAAACAGATATAGGAGAAAAATTATGAATATGATTTAATATCAATATTATTCCATATCTATTCCTGATGAAAATTATATCTTAATATGTCTTTCCCTTAACACTTCTCCCCCCCACCCCCCTCTAACCATGCCCTGCTGCAGAGAACTAAGGTGAATATAGTTGTACTGTGTTATATTTGTACTAATCAAATTTTATTCAAAATCTGTCCTGGGGTGAGATGTTTTTGAAATTTTTAATTTTTGACAAATTTCAATCATTGAGATTTCTGATTTTCCAATTGCTTCACTAAATCTTCAGTTTAAATGATTTGAGCAACCATCTGATTGGTCAATTAATGAAATTGATTCTAAGTTGACCAATCAGTATTCCCTAAAATTTTTATCTGAATTAAGGTTTTGTGAATGGGGCAAATAAATTAAAAGATTTGTTTGTATCTCAGAAAGGACAGAATTTGAATAAAGAAACTAGCTTGTTTTTTGCATAGAAGGATTCTGCTTGGGCTTTGAAACAGAATGGTTTACAAGTTTCTGAAATGTTCTTACCCAGTCTGACTGATTGCCCCTCATTCTCCCTACTCATTCATTATTTATATCATTGATATTTCTACCTTGTGTTAACTGGCTGATTATATAACACTTTTTTGCAGGGTTCAAAATTTTTTTGTCTTGCTGCAATTAAAGTTATATTGAGAAATATCAAATTTTGGGATTTTATCAAATGAAAATTAACAATAAAAGCTATGTGGACTCTCTGAAAGAGCACCACTTGTGACTGTCAAAATGTTAGTTATTAAACACAAAGTTTGATGGCCCCTACTCTCCCCTACCTATTGATAAATAAATATGTATATATTTTACTATTCTCTTACTGAACAGGGTCAGAACATGTCAGCAATGGTAAGGTTGGCTTATTACTAATATTTTATATTACTATATTCTACAGACATCCAATCTATCTAAAATTGCGTTTCGTCCTTAATTTTGGTCGGTCTCCATTGTAATCTAAAAAGATTTATACCACAGTTGCGTACTGTTGATGTTCATTTCAACCAATCACAGCATGTCATGCAGAATCCCTGTCTAAATATTGATTATGAATTGTGGGATAGTGAAACCCAAAGAAGAATATGATCAATGAGTTGACCAAATAGCTTGTTGTATGACCACCAGACCACAACCTTGGTATAAATCTCGTTAGATTACAATGGAGTCCAACATAAAAAGATTGTATAAAATGTAGAATATAGAAGTATAAAGTAATGATGTATTGAAGACATTGTTTTTATTATTTCTCCATCTTGTTCTTTAATGTTTAAATTACTATAGTCAATCAGTTAATAGAGTTCAATATCAGCTACCAGGTTCACTTTTCAATTAAAAACTGACTTCAGGTTTACCTGTGATTAAATCAAGGTCTATAATCTTTGTAAAGACTGGAAAATGTTTACATCAGTCACATAGCAATTTGTTTTTTATTTAATTGCTGATAAGCTAGATGTTGGATTTTCTATTGAAAAGTGATACAGATAAGTGAAATTGAGCTCTATCAGCAATTATTTTGATGACTGTAACCCTTTTAAACAATCTCTTCTCATACTCTCTCTTTAAATCTATGTGGACTCTCTGAAAGGAATGTCTTCAATACATCCACATGTTTATTTTTAACTTTCTATCCTTTACAACTTTTATTTTTGTTCTGAAATTAGCCTCTGATAGATATTGACAGTTGATGACTAACTAGAAACTTGTAGTCCTCCATTTTGTCTGATACTTACAGTTTATTATCTTCACAATATCAAACTATTACAATACAATGTGTCTAATAACTGGACTATAAAAACCACCTTTCTTGTATCACGAAAGTTTGCAAATGCAGCAATCCAGCAATTTGATTGGATTGCAAGCTAGCAAATACAGCCAATCATAGCACTCGACATAAAGACTGGAAATATTATGGTTTATTCTTTACAGACTTTCTGTTGAGAACTCTGATTGGCTGTATTCGCTTACATACATTCCAACCAAATTGCAACATTTACAAACTTTCAGGAATAAGTAATGTGGCTATTGCTGGCTTTAAAGGGACAGGTGCGCCATTTTAGGAGGTTGATTTAAGTCTTGAAATATGTAATTAGTCTTCAGAAGAACTTAAAATGTACAAAAATCACATGATTCCTTAAAATACTTCAAACTAGGAATTGTACTCACTATTTCTATATATATCTTTTCTATAACACAGAGTATCTTAAATTGACATTCAAACCCAGATAATTCTGGACACACCTGGATTTAAAGGCTCAAATTTTGACAGTGAGCTGTGAACACTATTAATGATTAGCTTAGCTAAAAAATCCCAGTTTCTGAGAGTAAAGTATGATTGGTCAAAAAAATGGCCTACCTGTCCCTTTTAAATGGCCAATATTTTCAAATATATCTGTCAAAGGTCAGAAAGAATAGGCAAGCTTCAGATTTTTCCTTCAGTTTTTTGATTATTAGTTTATCTGTTAGTCTTACCCATTAACTGTTTTTCTTTTCAGTTTAATTTGTAATAATTTGTAATAATTTACCTGTATTGATTGTTATTGTTGTGATGTTTATAGATCTCTAAACTCTGGTCGAGGATCTTCTTGGATTTAAAAAAAAAAAAAAATAATCAAATTTAATCGCAATTGTTGAAATTTATGCTCTGAGAATTAGACCATCAATGAATTTTAATAATAAACTTTTAGAAACAGGGGCCTTAAGAGTTGTTTCTAGAATTTTCATCAGAATATTTTCCTAGGTGTTACAATGCTACAACAACTCTTATGAATTCCTCATTCGGCCTACAATTTGAATTAAACTTCGCTTCACCCCATCTTCAATAATCAAGGTGTAACTTTGTCTTATACCTTGACTACAATAGCCACCTATCTTGTATCATTGAATGCAGCAATTTGATTAGATTGTATGCCAGCGTATACAGCCAATCAGAACTCTTGACAGAAAGGTTGTAATTATTTATGGACTTTATGCCGCGACCTCTGGTTAGCTGTATTCACAAGAGTACAATCTAATCAAATCACTCTCTATACAATCTTCTATAATACAAGAACAGTGACTATTGTAGTCAAGGTATAAGACAATGTTTGTAATATCTTGACATTGTGAAGATGGTAACAATCTAAAAGAACTATTGGTATGTATTAAGGTATTTGTATGTTGTAGAAACCAATGGATCAAACTGGTACAATAAAAGGTTTTACTAGACAAGGTTATCTGTATTTGATGGAAAGAAGTAAGTCAACTGATTTTTTGTATCAAAGACATCTTGTGATAAAAGCAAAAAAATTTCAAAGTTGTAAGAAAGCACATTTGTAAACGTAATCAGTCCCCTCTTGTCAGCCTCAAGTCAGCTCTCTTGCTAGCCTTGTGCATTACTGACAAGGAAAAATCTGGAGTTATCTATGACCTAATATTTGAACCAAATTTAGATCAGATTATTAATTATTTTATGGCCTATATATCGCTATATTTTCTCATGTTTACAACCTTTTCTCCATTTCATCTGATGACGACCATGTAAATTGTGTTGAAACATTATATACTTTGTTATTAAAGAAGTGTGTTATACCATAGTATTCCCTTGTGTTTTTCTAGAGGCACTAGGAACAACATGGACTAAATATTATTGTCAGTATAAAAAAGATACAAAAGAGTTTGTGATGATTTTATATAATCAGTTAGGAGGGAAAGTGGTAAGTAAGATACAATCTGACTCCCAGGGTACTGTTTCCCTAAGATTTTGATAAATTTAGTAATCTGATTTGATTATGAATTGAATTAAATTAAATCAAGATTGTTGAAAATACAGTGATTTGATTGGTTAATAAAGATACATTAGATATTGATTTTAATGATTGAACTTATTTTGTTTATTGTTATTGTTAAAAAGATCAAATGAATTTCAGGCACAAAATACTCTCCCACTTTCTAATTATGATATTGTAATTAATATTCTTAAATTTTAGAGTCCTCCAGAGAAAATGGTATTGGACCAGTGTATAAGGTAGGTTTCATTTGATAAAATTTGATAATGTTAGGTAATGCCATGCAGTGTGCTTTAAGAGAAATTTGGACAGTAACACAGCTTTGGCCTACATTTTTTTCAATCTTACCAAGACATGCACAAATATCTTGAAAAAAAATATTTTATGTAGTTATAATTCTATTGGTTGATTTTATTTGTAGGAGAGCGTCGGAATCGATTGAAAAAAGGTTTTGTTTTGATGTTATGGTAAAGGAAAAGTAAGTCAAATAATTTTTACGATGATATACCTTCCTAATCATGCCGCATGAGTAGCAACTTCTGAAAACCTGAATTCCAACACTAACTGTCCTGATGAAGATTGTGTATCTGATACACATGTTGGCATGTGATGAGTGAGTCAATAAAACAACAAGTATCGCTTCAAAAACTAAGCACTAGAATCTGCAGGTAAGGCTGTTTTTTTTTTAAATTGTTATCTCATTTTCAGACAAGTCACAATGACATTTCAAGCATTATCTGAAGAAGATAGAAGATTATGGTTAGACGCCATGGATGGCAAGGAACCAGTAAGTTAGAAGGATTAAAATATCTTGAGAAAGTTTTAAACATATTTTGGGAGGTTTTTTAAAGCAGATAGAGAGGAATATTGGACCTTTGTGGCTAAAAGCAAATCTTTCAGTCAGTGTGGAAAGCAATTTATTGGTTGGGTAGACAGTAAAATCCTTAAATTTCTCATTTAAAGAGACCCTTAAAATGACCATGAAAAGTGCTTTGATTTACCAACAGCATAATTGAGACATGTCAAGAATTGTAAACATTTTAAAAATTTTTATAATTTTAGATTTATAACCCACCTACTTCTAAATCAGAAGACAGTAAGTATCAGATTATTTTATACTTTCCTAATGTAATATAATCCTTATCACATCTATGATCTGAATAGTCTTTGACACCCAGACTTCTCCTGTTTACGATGAGGATATCGTCTGCAACTTTCCATTTAATTTTCTGTTAGGCCATTAACTTCCATCAAGGGAGATAATTACAATTTCAACCAAAACAAATTGACAACCCCCACAAATTCTTTCCGTTTATTTTTTATACTTTGATTACCTGATGTTAATGGACAGTAAACAAGGCCCCGTATGCTACAGATTGTGCGTGTTGAAGAGTCTTTGTCAGTTGGAAATGGAATAAAAGCAGGCTGTTTATGCCGATAATCTGATTCCTCATTGCACACTGCATGGTGTTACCAGTCTTTAAGTCCACCAATTTTAACTAATGTCATTTTATTTTCAGCATATTTAGATGAAGTTGGTTTTAGTTTTATAAAGAAATGTTTATCTGCTGTAGAAACACGAGGTAAATAAGATTTATTAGAAGATAAACCAACTCAATTCAAGATACAATCTTTCAAATTGAAACTAAGCATCTGATATGATATTTGTGGGTACTATTAAGAGTCAAGAACACCAAATGGGTACCTGAAAAACCTCATAAACTGTGGTGCCTCAAATCCAATGCATGCTAAACTGGGAGTTTGGTGTATGTCAAGAAGAATTTTTTGATTTGGTTTCACTTCAAGTTCCTGTATTCTGCAGGCTGTGCATGTTGAAGATCTCTTGACAGCTCCAAATAATAAACGATAGATTGGAATCAGGAGCAGAATAATAGGATGGAAGCTGCATTATTTTATTTTTTTATGTTCTGTGATTTAAACCCTGTATTTCATGTTTTTTCAGGGTTACATGAACAGGGTTTATATAGAGTTGTAGGGGTGAATTCCAAGGTACAGAAATTAATCAACATAGGCTTAGGTAGGTCCTATTTTATAATTTCCCATCAATTTAAGGCAACCAACGATGGCTTGGCTGATTTTGTAATAATACATTGTAATATCAGTAATTCTGGTTGACTAATCTGTGAATCGGACAATAAACTGAGTCTTTTGTACAACAAGTTGTGCAATTTATAGATCCCTTGACAGGCTAATACTGCAGTCTTGTGCCAAGAAGACGGTTGATGTATAGGTTCAAATCAAATATTGACGCTTTAAATCCATGTGCGAGTGTTTTTAAAAAAATCGTCATTACATAACTTGAAGTGTTTGATTTTACCATTTTAAGATGTCATTTTGTAATGGAAGCTCAGGTTAGAAGATTTATAGATATATTGTTTGTTATGTTATTATTTCAGATCGTAAGAAAGCTGATAAAATGTCGTTTGAGGACCCCAGCGTGTGGGAAACTAAAACTATAACAAGTGCTGTCAAAAACTACCTCAGGTACATTCACTTTGAGTCATTACATACTTCTTGAACCTCCAGTCTTCTGTCTACATTCTTTTTTTTTCTGTTGGTTCAAATCTAAGATGTAATTTTCTTTAACAGCGGATAACACTCAACTTTAGCTATCCGTAACACTTGTCAGTATGTAAATCTGATGTTTAGTACTCCTGCAATGCAATCAAACTGTGAAAACTGTAAGTTAGGATAGGAGTGATAGTTGTGACAAAACAAAATGTAAATGTAGAAATACACTTGAAGATATAGATATTGTAATAGAGAATATTATATTTTAGATCTCTACCAGAACCATTGATGGGTTTTAAATATCATGATGACTTTATCAAAGCTGCTAGTAAGTTTTTATAATGATATATTAAACCATTCTGATTATAGATAACTGCTTAATATACCTCCATGATACCAGAAGGGTGTATATAAGTTGGAAGTTGGTAATATCTTGCCATTAATCCAAAAGGGAACGTTAACTTGTCATCTACCAACTAACCAACCTATCTTGCCATTGTGAAGATTGCGATGTTACTGAAGTGGACTATTTTGTGTATTGATTGATCATAAGAATATTAATATAATGTATATTGATGTTATATCAGCAGTTTCATTTTCAAATTGTTATTATTAATCTCGTTATTTTCAGAACATGAATCTAAGCGATTAAGAATTTTAGACATTCATAAACTAGTTCATAAATTACCTGATGCTCAATTTGAAATGTTAGAAATATTAATTGAACATCTTGTCAAGTAAGTTTTCTTTTCTTCTATTTTTTTTTTCTTGCTGGGAATTACTAGCTCCCATCTTTAACCTAGTTTCTTCCTCTGTCATTGCTGCAGGGTTGGAGGGAAAACAAGTCATATTCAGAATCTCTTCCACACCCTTTTACCTAACTCTCTTTTCATTCATTTCCTTTTGTTTCCATGTATTGTTTAACAGGGTTGAATTAAAATATAAAATTCCGTGTGATTTTTTCAGAGTATCCAATGAGAATGAGAAGAATAAAATGACGGTGGCTAATTTAGGTGTTTGTTTTGGGCCGACACTGATGAGACCAGAGGAAGAAACCATGGCAGCTATTATGGATATCAAATTCTGTAATATTGTGGTAGAAATTTTAATCAACAATTATGAGGAAGTAAGTTGGATTTAGGTATTTCATTTGGATTGTCATAGTCAGACATGACCGGTAAATACAGCCATATCAACAGCCTAGAGCTTTAGTCAGAGATGACTGGTAAGTACAACCATATCAACAGTCTAGAGCTCTAGTCAGACATGACTGGTAAATACAACCATATCAACAGTCTAGAGCTCTAGTCAGAGATGACTGGTAAATACAGCCATATCAACAGTCTAGAGCTCTAGTCAGACATGACTGGTAAATATAACCATATCAACAGTCTAGAGCTCTAGTCAGACATGACTGGTAAATATAACCATATCAAGAGTCTAGAGCTCTAGTCAGACATGACTGGTAAATATAACCATATCAACAGTCTAGAGCTCTAGTCAGACATGACTGGTAAATATAACCATATCAACAGTCTAGAGCTCTAGTCAGACATGACTGGTAAATACAACCATATCAACAGTCTAGAGCTCTAGTCAGACATGACTGGTAAATATAACCATATCAACAGTCTAGAGCTCTAATCAGACATGACTGATAAATACAGCCATATCAACAGTCTAGAGCTCTAGTCAGACATGACTGGTAAATATAACCATATCAACAGTCTAGAGCTTTAGTCAGACATGACTGGTAAATATAACCATATCAACAGTCTAGAGCTTTTGTCAGACATGACTGGTAAATATAACCATATCAACAGTCTAGAGCTTTAGTCAGACATGACTGGTAAATATAACCATATCAACAGTCTAGAGCTTTTGTCAGACATGACTGGTAAATATAACCATATCAACAGTCTAGAGCTTTTGTCAGACATGACTGGTAAATACTGCCAAATTAACATTCCTTATTAAATACTTAGTGACAATTTTTCTGTTTCTGAAGATTGTTTGTTTAAAGGTTTTGATATTTTTGTAGATTTTTGGTTCTCAACCAGAAGATGTTGATCCAAGCAGCCGGAAAAAGTTACGGAGACATTGGGAACCAGCGCAGAAGTCACCATCGTCTGTGAACAGCACATCATCATCTTCAACAACCAATCTTCGTCACAATACATCCACTCCAGTATTAACCCGCGACCAGGGGGCCACAGGTGGTGGCCATATTTATTCCAATCAAGCTCCGATACATCCTTCAGCGGCAGGGAAAGGGAGGCTACGAGCGGTCCAGATTTATAATCCTAACATAGGTGGTGAGATTACTGCATTTCTTACTAACATAGTTATCTACCCTTGATCTAGAAATTCAACCTTGACCTCTTAGATCTTATGTTATGGAATTTTCCTCAATGGGACAGTTTAGAGTCCTGGTTCTCTACCTTAGAGCATCTTCGTGCCATTAAAACATGCAAATTCAGACATGATTCGTGAATCAGCATTCGGGATTCAGGTATTTGTTCCAGCTCATGATAAAAAATTAGAAAGAGAGATCCAATGAGTTTGGACACAAAAAGGAAGAATTTTTAGACCTCTTGCTGCAGTAGAAATAATCCACATGAAGTTGCTTGCATTCCATATTATGCTTTGTTTTTGATTAAAGCTTATCCATGCTATTGTCCCTGTTAAATATAGTGTTAGAACTTTAGTCAGGTGTATATTAGTTGTTTGTATTTTAAGAGCAATAAGCTTTAAGCTAGCATGAGTTTACTGCTTCTTTCACACATGCCTTTGTCTTTTCCATTGTACAATAATTTCAGCTTTTTGTGAGCTTTTAGTCATTAATGGGATTGTAAAGAGTGTAGCGAGGACACTGATAGCATCAATTTACACCATTCCAATTTTAAATCAAACGTCTGTGGTTCCTGCAATTCCACTAAAACTAAGTGTTTTATGGCACAGATAATTTAGAAAAACTATTTACAATCCATTTAAATCTGTAACTCGTACAGTTAGCTTGTAGTAAACTGAATTGTCTATAAAATAACATCAACCAATCATATCAAACTAGACATCTGAATCAATATAAACATTAGGAACATTGCTTTTCAGAGAGTTCACATAGCATTTATTTTGTAGCTATTATACCTACTCTCAGAGATAATAAAAAAAAAAGGTCAGGTCCAACCTGGCTCCCCCCTGTCAGTGATGCAGGCAAGAGGGGCTGACATCCAAAGAGCATCTAGTTGCTCAGATGGAACAATAAACCAAGCTCTGCAACAAGGCTGTGCACCTTATAGATCCAGATAAGTTGAAAATCATAAAAGAGTAGTCTAATGCCGATGTCCAGGTAATTAGGTGCTGGAGAGTAGGACTTAAAATTCCATTCTTTTTATTTATTACCTGTTCTAATATATAGTATCATAGTTTGATCTCAAGACCTTTTTTTTTGACTCCAGGGTTTGAAACCCACAGTAGTACCAGCGGCAGTTCGGATTCTCTAAATGGAACCAAACCAAATAATTTATATTCTGTAGCCAGACCAGCTACTTCACCTCAACTAGAATCTCGGAGACGAGGTTCGGCTAATAGTAATAATAGTACGCCTTTATATAGTAATGTTAGTAATTTAGGTGAGTACTGAATAATAATCCTTATTGTTATATAATGGCTCAAAATTTGGCCTAAAAGTCTTTTCCCCCGATGGCCCTATCTATCTGATATACTTTAAAAAAACATGGGAGTTTTAGATTTTAGGTTTTTATTCTGTATTTGTTTGCCTTGTCAAGAATGGTTAGGATTGAAATACTGCAAACATATTCTTAAATCTAGAAATGATTTTTCCTACTTAGGACCGAGTCCGGAAGTGTTTGAATTCAAATCTTTAACACCTATATCTCCTTCAGGTTAGACAGTATTTCTAATCGTTGCTATAGTAACACTATTTTCCACTCTAACACTTCAATTGTGATGTTTCCATGGCCACACTAAGCTAACTTCTGTTTTTCTAAAGTAGTAACTGTGATATTTCCATAGTAACATGCATTGTTTTTGTTTTCATACCCGCTCTGAAAGTTTCTTGTTTGTTTATAGTAACAATTATGTGAAGTTTCATTTGATGTTTCTATAGTAACACAAAATTATCCCTAGTTTTTGTAGTGACATTCCTGAAGTTGGTAGAGTCAAAATTTACTCTTGGTTGCTATAGTAACACTTGTGATATATCCATAGCAACACAAAATTAACTCTTGGTTGCTATAGTTACACTTGTGATATTTCTATAGCAACACAAAATTAACTCCTAGTTGCTATAGTAACACTTGTGATATATCCGTAGCAATATCAAATTAACTCCTGGTTGCTATGGTAACACATGTGACACAAAATTAATATTTCCATAGCATCAACAAATTACTCCTGGTTTTATTATAGTAACACTTGTGATATTTCCATAACAACACTAAAATTAACCCCTGGTTTCTATAGTAACACTTGTGATATTTCAATAGCAACACAAATTTAACTCATGTTTTCTTTAATAAAACTTGTGATATTTCCATAGCAGCACAAATTTGTTTCCAGTAACACTCGTGATATATCCTTAGCAACATGAAATCAACTCCTGTTTTCTACAGTAACCCTTGGAATATTTCCATAGCAACACAAATTTGTCTCCTGATTTCTTTAATAACACTTGTGATATATCCAACACAATACAAATATAACTACTAGTTTCTACAGTAATGCCTTTGATGTGCCTATAGTAACACTTATGATATTTCCATAGCAACACTAAATTTACATCCCAATACCATACCAATGCCAAATTTATATCTGATTTCCATGATAATACTTTCTTGTTGTTTCCACAGCAAAACCAATTAAACATTAATTTTCCCAAAGTAACTCTTTTTTTATACACCTGTTTGTTCTTTTAATGCTTTCTATATGTTAATATTAATTTTTGTTTCGATGGTAACACATTCTTCTCAATAATTCCATCTTATTGTCACCCATTTGTAATATATTTTACATATTTTATCCACTTTGTCAGAATTGACTATTTCTAGCAAAAATAGATTCAGAGTTATTGCCCTTGATTTGAAATCTGTGTTAGTAATCTATAAAAAATTTGAGGGTCCAATTAGAGATGTAATAGCTTTATAATTATATTGTTGAGACTGGTGACACCTCAGGGCTGTTAACTATTAGTTATCTTTAAACCAAAATTTTGGTTATCGATTATGACGTAAAAGTAGCTGAAATGATGAATCTTTCAATTTTGTTTCAGCAAATCGTTTTAATTTTCCTGGGGCTGATTCACCTACATTGTAAGTACATTGGATTTATTCTAATTTCTATTCTGATCTTTACTAAAATATACTTTTTTATTGAAATCTTCATTTTCAAAAAGCAGATTGCTGTATTTTTTGAATTCAGATATTTTTATGAAAAATGCCAAATGGGTGAGACAATTATTTATACCAAATATCATTTCGATGAATTTTCCAAGATTTTGTGGAGCTTTGATAATCAAGTATTTAAAAGATTTTTTTTGAATTTTCTAGTGGTAGTGTGAAGAAACGCAGCTCCAATGATTTTAGTTCTTCTATGTAAGTATTAGCATCTCTTTAATGTTTCTAAACAACCATAGAGGATAGAGTCACAGCAGCTGTAATTTGAAATAAATTTTGGCAGACTACACATATCTTTTGTTATGTACTGTAAAGATCTGTTCAAAATCCTAAAACAACTGCACTCTAACCATCAACAAGTCACTTGGAAAATAACAGCTGCTAGATTCATGAATTTTTTTCCTTCATCAAATTTATGTATAGGAATTTCTCAATGATCATTTTGAATGTCTAAGTATGTCTCACAAGGAAGTAAACTGAAATTTTATAAGCATGATAATTTAACATTTAGATTAAGTGATATGTATTTTGAAAACTATCAAGGTGGCTCCTTTGTCAAGCCTATATTGTGAACTTGGTCAGAAGTTATGATCCCGGGAAATCACATGATCAATACTTTCTTAGAATTTGATTGGTTGAATGATATATTTTGAAATATGTGTATTTATTTTCAGGAATTCGTCAATGCAGTCAAGTATGACGAGTAGTTTAGGTAGTACGTCTTTAAATACAAGTAGTAATAAACCTAAAAGGTACGTTGTCTTCCTACAACTATATACTAAAGACTTTTTATTTTCGTAGTCACCACATTTTTGACGTGACCACAGTGGCATATTTGTTATTACATTAAATTCGTGAATATAATTTTATATTTATAAATAGCAGAAAGTAGTTAAGCTCCTCCCACTTTCAAGCAAGAGAAATAATAATAATCAATTTTTTTTAATATAATTTAAAACACCAAAGGTGTTGAACGAGGAAAGGCGTTGAACTCAATATTGGTACAGAAAAATGAAATATAAAATTTACTTGCTTTATTTCAGGCTAGCACGTGCATTATATCGTTGTAAAGCTGAAAATGATTCTGAATTATCATTTGAACCTCAACAACTTATTCATAATGGTAGGTTCCCCTTCGTATAATGTTTTAATTTAGGTCCTAATGTAATATGTAAGCAAAAGGAGGAGTGAAAAACTATCCACTTTAGGTACAATCCAGCTTTGATTGATACTGTCAAACTCTTTTGAATGCTTAGTAAAACGCATCCCATAAAGCTTTTAACCACTTCTTGCTAAATTTGAGTATACTATGTTATTTTTTCAGTTCGGCCTTCACGAGAACCAGGGTGGTTAGAAGGAACATCATGTGGTAAAACTGGATTATTACCAGAGAATTATATAGAATATATAGACTGATTAATATTATATTAGGCTTCAATGTTGAACCATGGAATTTATGGTGCAGTTGTCTGTGGTTTTTCGATCTGGTTTGAACCTGGACTCCAAAGTTTTGATGTTGCTCAAGTATTTGACTTCAACATTGATTCCATTTTGTTCTTCAGTTTAGATGTTAAAATAGATCAATGCTATAGAAATCATTTTCAAAACAAAATTGAATCATGGAGCTAAAGCAGTTATTATTTCTATGTATGGTTTAAAATAAAAAGCGACACTGTTATTGGATTTGAAAAATACTACATTAGATATGAGATCAATTATCATTGAAATTTAGGTTTTTATGTCAAGTATGCCATAGACTGTAGTATGTTACAGAATAATACCTGTCTTGCCTGATTAATCATTACTATCATCATCATCATCATCATTATTAACAAGCATCATTTTTGTTGCCATATTTTTTATTGATATCATTATCTCGTTGTTTTATTTTGTTTTCAACTAAAATTTGTTTATTCCTATGGAAATATTAATTGCTAATGTTTTGTTTATTTTGGGCAGGTCCCATTATACATATCTTGGTCTCTATATTTGAATTTAAAAAAAGCCGTTATTAGACCTTAATACACATAGGAAGAAAGATTCATGGTTTTCCCATTTCCCATCGTCAAGGCCACAAAATAATATCATCTAGGGGGCCTTTGGTTGGTGAGCTCTGCACATTTGGGATTCATAGAATCAATTTTCAGTTTAAAAAAAAAAAGGAAGTTGGAACAGATTGGGGAACAGGCTTTCGCCTATATATCCCCTAACAGTTTTTGGAACAGTGTTTAGACTGCATTACTCAAATAAAAGTGGGTGTAGAACAAAATTCAAAATGGCGGAGAAATTAATAGAAAATAAAATTCTGAATGTGACATATCTAGTTCTCTACCGTTTGTTTGATGTTAGAATTAGAACAGACAGAACCTGTACAGAACTCACTAATCAACGCCACCCTAGGGTTAAACTATCTGTTTTTTTTCTGAGTACTTTTGATACCTTGAAAATTTATGTTAATATTTTAGTGCTGTTTTAGGATGATGTCATAATATAAATAATCACTGCTTGTCTGCATGTTGATTACGGCCTGGAAGCCATGACAGTTTCTGTTGAAATGTAGGGAACCTGTATATCTAGGGAGAACTCAGAGATTGAGCTCTTTTATGTAGTAAAATATATATTAAGGCAAATACAATAACAAAACATTTTCACTGTTAAGATAATCCCTACTGACACTGGCTGAATAACAACATGTTTCAGGTTCTGTATTAATATTTCTATGAAGGCAACTATACACATAGCTGTAATTTAAACCTATCAGCTGGTAAATCGTTAAAACATGGAGGAAAATGTTCACGGACTAGATTTTATGTGAACTTCATGCTAAGTTACAATGAGAAAATAAAATATTAATAAAAACAAAGTAAAAATCTTGTATAATGTAAATTAAATTATATTATAAGGCAAATCAAAAACATAATCAGGGACAAAATGAAATGTAAATATTGGAATTTTAATTTTCTTGGATTATTTTTTTTTTTAAATTCTATGAAATCAAAATATATGTTGTTAAATACAGAATAGAAACAAATGGCAACTTATAATGAAAAACTTTTCAAAGATGATATTTCATTGAATTTCACTTGTTCATGGTAGTATATCTGAAATGATTTTTAATTATCACAGTTTTTTTTTTTCTTTTAATTTATGGTTGCCATACTGTGTTTCTTGTTTTGCAATAAATAAAACTACACAATAGTTCAAATAAGTAATTTATTTTGGTTTTTGGAGTCAGTCTTTGTTAAAACTGGACTCAAGAGTCAAAAACTGAACATAATGGTCCACAATTTATTTTACTGAGAGAAAGATTAGGAAGGTACACAATTTCAATGGTTTAATTCAACTGTAGCCTGGTTCTGAATTTGACCCACCACATCTTTATAATGTCAATCTATTACAAACTTTGTACTAATACCTTGACTGTAATAGCCATTATTCTTGTATCACGGAATGGAGCCTGAGAATACTGCTAATTTTAGTCCCTTACAGAAACGCTGTAAAGAGTATGGCTTTGTGCTCACAGACTTTCTGTCGAGTATTCTGATTGGCTGTATTCGTCTATGTACACTCCATTCCAATTGCTTTACAAACTTTTATGACACAAGAAAGGCCACCTTTGTGCTGAGAGAAATCTTAATGCAGTAAATTTATTAGCCAATCAGATTCTTGAATTTATTTAATTAAGATCACCATGAACTCTTTAATATCATGGCTTAAGAAATTCATTGTTAATGTTTTTTCACATTATTTAGGTAAATTTCAAGGCTTCAACATATATCTAACCTCCTACCGCCACACCCGATATGTTTTTGTCGCATATTGCCTTTGTCACATTTCAGTGAAGATAATAAATAAATCATAATATTGTAAATATAAAAAATCTGTAAATTTATAACTTTTAGTTTCATCTTGTTACAAAAATATCTTCCTTTTAAGAGATTGTAGAGAGGTTTTCTAATTATTTTATGTGTATTGGCGACACAGATGGCATCAATTTGCACCCTTCCAATTGCACGTCTGTGGTTCCTGCAATTCCACCAAAATTGAGTGTTCGATGATGTCACAAACTGGGAAATATGCTTTATCACATAAGGCCCTTAATGATTAATGACGTTATAAAACACCTAGTTTTTATGGAATTGCAGAAACTGCAGACATCAGATTGAAAATTGGAAGGTGTAAATTGATGCTTTCAGTGTCCCTAATTCACATAAAGATTGTAGAAAACCTGTTTACAATTCCTTTAAATTCAAGGTCTACTATGATAATAACCATAGTGAAGGTATATCATCTTTTCAACCATGCCCTTCATCAGTAAACCATTAGACTGGTTCATTATATCTAAATAGCTTCGTATGAGGAGTCAATCTTTTGGAGAGTGTACACAGCTAGAAATTTTTTTTAGATTTTGAAATGCTGAATAAATGTAAGAATATTGTCATTTATTACAAGATGTATATAAATATGTGAAATATATTGAAATTCATCAGCTTGTTTTAGATCCATCTTCTCATTGTTCAGATATTGCGAACTGTGATTTATACCTTGACTGCAATAGGCACGTTTCTGGTATCACAAAAGTTTGTAAATGCAGGTATTTGGTTGGATTGTATGCTACCGAATACAGGCAGTCAGAGACCTTGATGGGAAGTCTATACAATAAGCCAAAATGATTACAAAGGCTCTGATTGGCTGTATTCTGTGGCAATCTATCCAATCAATCACTGCTTCTGTGATATAAAAAGGTGGCTATTGCAGTCAAGGTATAAAACACAGTTGGTAATAGTTGAACATTTTGAGGCTTGTTCTAGAAATAATAACCTACAATCTATCTAGTCAGATATCACTATGTTAAAATCTTTGATTGATTCAGTTTTAGTGCTATTTCTCCTTTTAAAACTTGTTTTTCTTTCAGTTTTAGTGCAATTTTAAGTGTTTTTTTTTTAATGCATATATTGTGAGAGGAAAAGACTATAAAAACTTTTTAATAACTGACTTTCAATTCAAATAAAAATAGTTTTTGTTGACTATATTATTATTTAAGTATACCTTGACATATCAGTACAATTTCTAGAACTATTATTAATATATTATTTTACCTTATTGTCCAATTAGGTCACTTGGAATTGTCACAGTTAGATATTAAACGGCCTACCGTGAGAGTTACGCTAATGCTCTGCAGCATATCATGGTATTGAATTGCAGACATAATTTACCATCAACTATATCAATATTGTCACGTTTTCTAAACTTTTTGTTATGTGTATCAGGGACACTAATAGCATCAATTTCTATCAATCAAATTGTCAAGTGGATATCTTTTGTTCTTGCAATAAATCTTAAACAGCCCTTTATGCCGTCACTATTGCAAAAGCTGTTTATATCAAATAAGGCCCTTTGTGATAGTGGCGTAATCTTATAGTTGAATTGTAAGAACCACAGAACCACATTTGAATTCTGCAAATTGATGCTACCAGTGTTCCTGATACATATAAATAGGTCAGAAAACCCCCCTACATAACGCTCATTCTCAATACTTATCAAATATCATGATGTAAAATAAATTTGTAGTTTTCTATATAATCAATATCATTGTTAATTTTCACTGTAAGTTCTATAATAATTAATACAAGCACAATGTACTGGCTGGAATGTCTATAAGCTATAAGTTAACAAGCTAAGCTATGGGATAAGTGGCTATGCTATAAGATAACTGGCTATGCTATAAGATAACTGGCTATGCAATATTATTATTATTATGTATATTTGAATATATGGAATTTTCTTAACAATCACTTATAATAAATGGATGTAAATATTATAAAAGATAATAATAAATAATAGGAAAGTCATGGAGATATTTATAGAGATTTTTGGGTTGTTGCTGGCAAGATATTACCATTTTTCGTCGCTAGGAATTTGGAGCTCAGATTTTGTGCCAAGAACCAACACAAGTTCTATGTACAGGGGAGGGGAGAACTCATTTCTAACGATTTTGAATCCACACTTAATCAAAATGGTTTTTTTGTGGTTTTCTTCGAAGACACTGCAAATTAATCGATCTCAACTGAACTGAAGAAAGTTTGCTGGGGCTTCATTCTTACTTGGTGGGGCCCAACCCCTGTGGACCCCACCCTCAAAACGGGGCTGAATATTACTACCTTCTCTACAGCAAGTACGTTGATTTAGATTTTTAGAGAGTCTACATATTGGTAAAATTCAGATAGATTTGAGTCTGTTTAGTTGGAAATATATCAAACACCTCAATATAACAAAATGCTTTTTTTCTTGAAAAATGCTGATACAAACAAGAAACCAAACAGAACAGAAAATAATAACCACTAAAAGCTGTAAGAAGATACATGACTTGTGTCAATTGATGTGCCCAAAATTCCATTGCACAGCACTAAAACAAGTGTCACTCAGACATCACTCAGACTGACATTCAAACAGACATCACTCAGACATCTTTTAGTCATCACCCAAGCAGACTCTTAATAAAACAGACATCACCCAGACTGACATTCAAACAAACATCACTCAGAAAGACGTAACCTTTACAGGCATCACTAAGACAGACATCAATCGAACAGCCTTACTCACACAAGATCATTGAAATATGCATCACTCACACAGACAGCACTAAAACCGGCATGACTCAGATAGACGTCCCTTAGATTAGCATCACGGTGGTCTGAATGTAAATCGAGAAATGCCTTCGTTAGTTGAGCTGACAACAATAACTGGTGTGTTACCATCATGGCAGACATCAATACAGTTTATACTGTCACTACACGCTCTGAATCGACAGGTCGGCACCGCAGGATTGAACGTCAACCATGATTCCTCAGTAGCTATGTAATACACCAATACATTGCCTGTAAAATACAACAAAATACACCAATACATTGCAAGTAAAATACAACAAAATATTATGAAATGTAATTAAGCAATTATCCTATAGAGTTTAAAAGGTTTTTCTTTTAACAGAATAAGGACAATCAAGGGTAATAACTGAGTCAAATATCCGCAACTTGGGATAACAATATGGCTTTGGGCTTCCTAGTACCATAAAATTAATAAAATCAAGGAAAATAACTTATTAACTTATAAAGTAATAGCTCCACAGTAAAATGGTGTAATAACGGTCATATTATTTGTAAAATCAGGGGCAATAACTCATACCTGAATTGAGGCCAACTACCAATAATCTGGCTCTACAAGCTAGACATGTTGGAGTAGCAGAGAAAATTTCCAGCTCTGTTTTATTTGGTGTTGTCTGAAATTTCTGATTTCCAACTCTCCAACAAATACTACCATCTCCTAAAATATAAATCATGTTGAATTTACAAAATATTGTTACACACTAAACATATTTTAACAAAAGTTTGTTTGGTTTTGACACATTTTTTTGGCATATATATGCCTTGAGGCAAACAAACTAATTAAGTGACCTCGCTAAACAGGGGCAAGATGTGTCAAAGACTATTCTATTTTCTTTAGACTTTCGACTTAAATTTCATTTGAATACAGTTTATCTCATGCTGCTGACATCCGTTCCTGATGCACAATCCTCATCAGGACAGCTAGTTTTGGAAATGGGGATAACTTTCCAATAAAGGACTTGATGTTTGCTAATTGACTCTTGCTTTATCTCATGGTGCATGGACACATGTTTCTGAAACACAATCCTCATCAGGACAGTTAGTTTTGGAAATGGATAATATCTTACCTAATAAACATAATAAAATATAACCATCAAAATAAATCTGTTTTGTGTAACTTTCAGAAAATTTAGCTACAATTACAGGTCTGCATTGCTGTCTTGTTGTAGAGTTTAGTTTCCACTGGTATAAATTACCTATTACATCTCCCGATATTATCTATAATGGATATAACTGAGTTTTACACCATACTAGTCTGGGCCTAATTTAGGCAATTCAACTCTGTACTCTGCTATACCATAGAATAGTCTAAAAACATTTCTGAATCGGATATTTTCAAAATTATCACATTTTTTTTTTCAATAATGGAACAAAGAAGGTCTTAAATTTTAAAATACATTTTTTTGTGAATGAGTCCATTTTCAAACTGTAATATAAATTCAACCAACCTGATCATTCCAACAGGTGGCAGCACTGATACAAGATTCCTCGTGACCATACAGCTCGTGTAGGACATTCACTGTTTTATCGTGATCAACTTTCCACACTGGCTGTCCGTTTAAAATAGAGGATTCTGCTGCTACCACAAACTTACTACCCCAACAACTACAGACACAGATAAAATTCTATTATTTCAATTTAACTGTAGACTCATATAAATAAAACTGCATTATTCCAAATTAGTGTCAGACAGGCTGATAGCTACAGAAAATCCAAGAAGCAAAAATGGATTGAAATGCAGTTTTACTTTAACTCAATGAGTACAGCTTTTTACATACTTGTCCCCTTATCATCATCAACATAGGAATAATGGATTTAAAAGCTTTTAAGAACCTTACTTCCTACATCACTAGGACCCCTTATATTTCTGAGTCTGAGAATCCCATGGTTATATCTCTTAGCCTAACTCCCTGGAGCCACCAGGGCATTCCCCTCTCCCACCCCTAATAAAAATTGAATCTAACCTAAGATTATTGACAGAGCCCCTGTAGAGAGTTATATTTTTAACTGAGTCAGAAAGAGGGTTGGATACGTGGATACTAGAATCTCTGGAAACGGACACAACAGTATACCCATCAACCCATTCTCCTACTTCCTTCATACTTTCAACTGTAATATAAACATTATGTCATAAAGACTCAATTTCAGCCATAAGTGTCACTTTTCAGAATTAAATTCTGACACTCAACAAACTCAAAAATTTAAAAAAAAATAAGTAATGAGGGTTTAAAATTTAAACAGAAACAAGGCTTCAAATTGTAATGCAGAGTGCCAAAATTGAACAAATACTTATTCAAAATCTATGAGTCAGGGCTAAATAGCAAAAAAAAAAATATACACAAAGTTAACGGAAGTCTATTTGGTAAGAAATATCAAAAATTGGTTTGTGGTCTATAATAACAAAAATCAAACCTGTATTGAGCATGTCAACTGCAGTCACATGACTTCTGTGTCGAGTAAGAAGTTTAAAACGGCCTGGTTCTACCTCATCCTTCCACAATACAACATTACCATCAATATGACCTGATACTAATATATTGTCTGAAAATATACACAGGCAATATACAACACAAAGATAGAAATATCTGAATTTACTAGTTTAACAACTTAGGTTTTTGAGGATCTTTTCAACCAGCTGGTCTTCGGTCAAACCTCTTGGTAATGATTTTACAAGGGTAGTAACTTCAGTTCTCAAGGATCCTGTCCACCACCAACTGATTCTTGGTCAATCCTCTAGGTAATGATTTTACAAGGATAACAAATTTAGTTTTCTATGATCTTGTCTACCAACTGGTTCTTTGTCATATCTCTTAATAATAATATTACAAAGATAACAAGGATCATTTCTAAAAGATTATCTTAAGCCAAATCTATTGTTTCAAGTTACATTTTAATTGATGGAATAATGATGAATGGTCCCAGTTGATGAAGATTGGAAGTGTATTTATAGACTCTTAGAAACGTACCTCGCGATCTGAGAGCTGTACAGGTATTTAGCTGAGAAGGCATCATGACAACCTTTCTTTCTGGTATCCAGTCTCTGACAACTGACATCCGATTATAATCAAAATAAACATCCTTCCAAAAAGTCCAGGGTACATCTTTACAATAGCTATCATTTCTTTTATCTAACAATTCTGGTATTCCTAAAAAATATCAAAAATTAAAAATATATTCAAATAAAGTAACACTACAACATAAACATTATTAGGCCTAGCTATATGCAAATATGGATTCTTGAAAAGGTTGTCAAGTTGACAAACCTAAATACCACAGAAACATTATTAGCCACATGGACTCTCTGAAAGGATTCTGAAAGTTGACAAACGTAAATACTGTTTTATATCTTATGTAATTTTGGTGAAAAAGGTTGAAGACAAGATCACCAGAAAGCTGCCCCATTCACTTGTTTCTCAGTACCGGTATCAACGTATAGACATGTCATACCTGTTAACTGAACCAAATATCTTCTAGGAATTTCATTCAAACATTTTCCTGTCCAGATGTGGAAAGACTTTTCCAGGACGTCAATAATTTCCAACCATAATGTACAAACTTTACCAGAGTTGATTAAAGAATCACCATCACATTTACTTAAAATATAAAACTGCAATTCCTTTGGTAATTTTTGTATCTCCATCTTGCCTTTTATACAATTCTAAAACACAAAATAAATTTTTGTAAAATTCATCATAATTATATGTAAATATAATTCTATTCGTCGTATTCTTAAGATAGGTTCTCGTCAATTAAGACGATGTCATTCTACAAAAATTATATTTTTAGCTAAATTGATATATCAGAAACTTATTTCTTCGAAAATCCTGCTCAGCATACGATTTTTTTTCAGACAAAACACATAAAATGGAAATACTTTCAGATTTTTTTCAAATTTATCGCCATCTTGAGTTTCTTTTTTTTCCCTCTAAAATTGAAGAGTATGGGTCTATTTGTTTTACGCGGTGATTAGGGCTGAACTTGATTCGGAGGATTCAGCTGGTAAATGACTTCGTACTTGATGATACCAAACGTAAATAGACCATTTGGTGTCTATAAGTAACTGATAAGTATAAAGCAAATATGCAACGCCTAATTAAAAGAATAATATTTTTACATAATGAATGATGAGCCCCATTAGCCGCTAAAGCAAATATTTCAACGATTATGTCTAAATCATATTAAAATGGAAATCATTATTTTACATTATAAAGCAAAATATGTTGACAATGAATATGTTCTGTTATTAACTTCAACAAAAGATACAGAATGATTGTATCGGGCGTTTATTTAAAATCCCCTCACTATCTAAAAATCTTTCTTGTCATTAGCTTTATATAGAATGTATTATTGATATTATTAAAGGGACAGAGATACGCAATTTTCGGGAGTTGATTTACTAGAAATGTACGAAAATGGCATAATTTCTTCAGAAATATCTGAAACTAGGAATTTCACTTTCAAGTCAGAGTCAGAGTCTCAAAAAAATAACGAGTCGTCATTTTAACATTCAAACGCAGATAATTCTGGACACACATGGCTTTAAAGGCTCAAATTTTGATGGTGAGCTCTGGACACCATTACTGATTGCCAAGCTAAAAATTCCCGTTCTGGAGACTAATGACACATCTGTCTCTTTAAGTAGGATATGTGACTATTTGATACAATATTAATAATTCAATCAAACAATAAAAATATCAGTCATATTCCACCGTGCCGCTGGTAAAAGACCCGACAATCCATTTATCACTACAGATCAGAGAAACACCAATTATACATTAACATCAATACTGATCAGTGGCGGCGCTATTGAGGGTACACGTGGGTAAGGGAATTGAGTGCATTTGTTCCACAAGACAAATAATTTGTATCTCCTCCCCAATTGTACAAATCTAACAATTTCAAAATATGACTTTAGTAAGTTTTGCCCCATATTATGTGTCGGCATAGGGGAGAACCTTCCAAGACCCTCCATGTGAGGGTGCACAACAGAGCTTCGCATTTTGAATATCATGAATGTCCTCCCAT
>NW_008710663.1:209602-372100 GCF_000327385.1 Lottia gigantea
GGGGGGGGGGGGGGGGGATATATCATCCGGAAGGGCAATGGTTTATGGTGTTTATTTTCAATAAAGTAATTAGTCAGTTCTCACGGGGACAATCCATATTTTCGGAGGGGCATTGACCCCCCTTGCCCCCTGTTGCAACTGGTCTGGTTTGTACTATCAGTTCCAGGAATCTTGTGCCGCCACTGGTACTGATAAACGATTTGTTATATCATTTTACATAGAGATTTATTATAAGTCATTTTCTTCTGCATGCCACGATAAAAATATACACCGAAATCTAACATTCTAATTGAAGGTAAGGAATATTTGATTTCGGACAAACTTTTATGTTATCTAGCTGGATGTCAAACAGCGTGTATTGAGATTCACTGATAGGGGCACCTGCTGGCACTGTGCTACTTTAATCTCAAAACTGGTTTATTTCTATATTGTGTTTTATTAATATTATGCAGGGTATCTCAAAACTGGTTTATTTCTATATTGTGTTTTATTAATATTAGGCAGGGTATCTCAAGTCTGATTTATTTCTATATTGTGTTTATTAATATTAGGCAGGGTATCTCAAGTCTGGTTTATTTCTATATTGTGTTTTATTAATATTAGGCAGGGTATGTTGACCCATCAGAAACTTATTTAGATCCACTGATAGGGACACCTGCTGGCACTCTGCTATTCCATTCTCAACTCTGGTCTATTTTTGTATTGTGTTTTAATAATATTAGATAGGGTATACCAAGCCATCAGAAACTTCCGATGTCAGATAGTAGTTTGTAATGTATTTAGATCTACTGATACGGGCACCTGCTGGCACTCTGCTATTTCAGATATCAGTCTATCGTGAAAGAATCGCTTGTCGAAAGCAAGTTTATTTTTGGTATTGATAAGAGATCATTTTATGCTGACAAGTGATTCGGATATAAAATCCTCGTCAGGTTAGCTTGATAATGTTCAATATTCTGGGATACAGTTGAAATAACGCAGTGTAGTGATGTACTGTACTCAGTATAAAACGTTGAGTACCAAACTGCGTTCTTCTGTAAGTAATGGCTTGTACTATAGACTATATATATTATGAAGTTGAGTTCACTGCAAACTTAATCACAATAATACTGTGTAGTTTACAGTAAGTAGGATATCAAAACATTACACTGAAGGCGAACGTTTGGTCTTTAATATTCGGAAATAATGATGTAAAATGATGAAACGTGTGCAACAGAACTGACAAGTGTTTCCTCGATAACACTGGTGGTACATGCAACGTAAATCATTGAAACGATGCATAAAAAATACTTTGGTTAAAGGTGGGTAATTATTGTTTATAAACCTCAGGGATCGTAGTTAACAAAGCCTACACCAAATAGATATTGACAATGTGAACTCTCTGGAGGGATGGCAAGTCTGTTTTGTTTGAATTTCTCGGCATTCTGAGAATATCAGTACTATTTTGAGGCTGATATTCCAATACAATTCTCTTCAAAGATTTAGAAAAAATCCAAAATCTTTTTTCTTTGCTCAGACAATAGGCCGTTGCTTTTATGGGAATTTATTCTCATCTCATCAACCTAGCAATAATGCATAGGTCTTCGGTGTTCATTAAAATCAAAGTCAGATTTCGCAGCAAAGTTCACATAGCGAATAATGTTATTTGGTATATTTAACACATTAAATATAATATTCATTAGACCGGTTGTGACTATTTTCTATGATATATATTCATCATGCTCGCAATATGTCACCATTCCTGTGATAACCGCGATCTATAGCTCTATCAGGAGGACAGGAATTAAAGTGCTAAATACGCCAATAAATCAATTTTACAATGGAACGAAAGCACCATTGTTTGATATCATGACAGGTAAGGCTGTTTATTATTTCAATCCATTGTTCTCTATATGCAACCTCTTGTCAAAGCAGTCGCCCAACATTTTTCAACACGCGTAGGTGATTAAATGGAATTTTACAATGCGTCGTATTTTATGGAGTGACATTATGAAGTTAACGTGACGTGACGTTACGAAGTTGATATGATTTTACCGTTACTAAGTTAATGCAATGTTACAAAGCTAATGTAGCATTCTAAAGTTGACATTATGAAATGAACGTAACGTAACGTTATGAAGTCGCCTTGACATCACATGAAATTAACGTTTTGGAGTAACATATAAAGTTGACACAGCTTTTTAAAGTTAACGTGACATAATGAAGTTAACGTGACTTTATCCAGTGGCGTATGACGTTACGACGTTATGAGGTTAACGTGGCGTTATGACGTTATGAGGTTAACGTGGCGCTTTGACGTTATGAGGTTATGAAGTTAACGTGACGTTATGAAGTAAACGTGGCGTTATGATGTTATGAAATAACGTGACGTTATGACGTTATGAAGTTAACGTGGTGTTATGACGTTATGAAGTTAACGCCAATTAGACAGAATGGGACAGTCATGTCCTGTTTCCTATCATAAAACTTCCATATGAAACTCTAGGTGAGTGAATGATAGAAATGACACCTGGAGTAGACAGAATGGCACAATGTTAAATTATAAGCGTCAACCTGTCAGTCAGTGAGGAATATGAACAGGTTTGGATGACAGCTCCGATACGGAGACACTTGAATCATGAAGGGACAAGGGGAGTAGAGGGTGTATTTAATGAAAATTATAGTGGTGTCTGTTTTTTAAGTGGAAAGCTCAGGGGCATATTGGTTACTGCAGGTCTGTATGTCGGTTAGGTGACATTATGACCAGCCAAACTGATCGTTTTACGTTCGTTATTCCCTAACCTTCCAACACCCCCCCCCCCCCCCGAATAATTACTTAGATAATTGTACTGTTAGAGGGGATTTTTAACTCTCCCTCCCAGCTGCCGCACATTGCCCTTGAACCCTTAATTATCATAATGAGATCTATATTAATTAATGAATGTTAATGATGTAATTATAGCATATCAAATGAAAGTCTGTTATTTAGTTTGGCTGATGATAGTCTTTTGAATTTCTGACTATTATGAATATTAGAAAACAGAATTAAAAACTGTATAATTTTAGATTTATAAATATGATTTTTAAATTAGTAAGATTTGTCATTTTGAATAATCTCAAGCTGTTGTCATGATTCAGATCAAAATCCACAATCGATTTCCAACTGTCGAGGTATGTTTAATGACTAGATGCTTTTTCCATGTCAAGCTCACCGACCTGCATCACTCGATCCGTAATAATTATGTCATCAGAAAAAATGTGTAACGAGAGTGTAATAAACTGGAAAATCTAACCAGATCTCAGTCAATATCAAACCAGAACAAACTATATAACATGTGAATTCTGTCAGACTTTACACATTAATATTCTGTTTAATATAGAATTCTATCGACATGGAGCTACATTCAGAATTACCTGTTCCATGGAGATAGTAAATTATTACACGATAGCATCGAGCAACCATTACATAAAGTAAAACTAGCTAGCAGATTGTGACACGATAGCAATGAGCGACCATTACTTACTGACAACAAGCTAGCAGATTGTGACACAATAAGAGCAATTCTGCCAACCCAACAACCCAACACGAAAGCAGTGAGTGACCATGATCCAAACTAGATATAAGAGTGTGACACGAGAACAGTGAGCCACCATTACATACAGTCCAACTAGTAGGTTGTGGCACGATAGCGATGAGCCACCATTACATACAGTCCAACTAGTAGGTTGTGACACGATATCGATGAGCTACCATTACTTACTGTCCAACTAGCTAGAAGATTGTGACACGATAGCGATGAGCTACAATTACTTACTGTCCAACTAGCTAGAAGATTGTGACACGATAGTGCGGAGCTACCATAACATACAGTCCAACTAGTAGATTGTGACACGATAGCAGTGAGCGTCTATTACTTACTGTCCTACTCGCTAGCAGTGAGTCACCATTGATCTATCGTGTCTAACTAGCTATTGAGATTATGATACGATAGCATCGAGCCACTTTTTCATACTGTCTTACTAACTAGCAGTACGATGGCATTGAACCATTAAAACTACCTAACTAGCTAGAAGATTGTGACACGATAGTAGTGAGTCATAATAGCTAGCAGGATGTGACACGATAGCAACGAGCTACCATTACATACTGTCCTACTAGCTAGCAGATTATATGACACAATAGCAGTGAGTGACCATTAATCTAAACTAGTTAGTGAACACGATGGCAGTGAGCAGTTTGATCAAAACGATCACACAGTCAATACCATCTGTACACCACGACCATATCTATCTCTAACATGGTCGCTTACTTCTACAGAGAAATCTACCTGTAACAATGGCAGTCTCTGTAACTAAAATGTATTGAATTTCAGAATCATATCTTGCAATGCAACATGACAAAATCAATGCCTTTCTTCAGCAATAATTTTATCTTTCTTCTTATTTCCAGAACTCAAGGTAGGCAATCCGATTATATTCTTTGGGACGTCATTCGTCGGCAATTTCTTTTCTGCATTGAGTTTTCTTCTCGGAAGTTTTCTTTCAATTCCGGCATAATATAGGTCGAAATACTTTCTTTGGACCTTTCAACCTGGTTTGCCCGAATCTGTGATGAAGGTAAGGCTGACATTGAAGGAAGAGCCTAATTTTGCGGATGGGACAATAAATCGAGCAGTCTCGTCATTAGGGTGAGGTCCGTGGGAGCTGGGCCCACCAAGTGAGAAAGCCCAAGCAAAACCTTTTTCAGTTCAGCAGACATTGATTCATTTACAGTATCTTTGTACAAAATCAAAAAGATATAGATTTTATGATACGTTTTGGAACCACAAAATTGTTAGAAATGAGATCTCTGGGCCTTTAATTCATAAAAAAAATTCCTGGCGATGGGACTGAAATCGAGGCCCCGTTTGTCGCCGCTATCGCATGGTATTGCCCATCTTCATCAGCCCAATTGGGTGCAGAAAAATAGGACGTAAATAATAATGAGATCGACCATGTCGGGTATAAAGTGGTCTAATCGGTTAAAATAAATAATAAATGGTTAAGAAAATCGTGTATTATATTGACTACCTCTGTCCCTTTTGAATTTTCTCAAATCTCATCTATTTTTGATAAACTTTCTTTCAATAATCATTAACTCCATCTTGTATCATGATTCCATTTAACGCCTGACATTATAACAATAGCTTTCATAAGAACGAAATCCCCATGGTATATGGTAACTACAGGGTGGTTTGGCGCTACATGAAACAAGTACGTAGCTGTGAAAACTGAAAGTCCGAGGTGAACGGGCCACTTTTCTGAGTATGGGCAGTTGCTCAACTAAATGAGTGTGGGCATATGAACTTAAAGATGGGTTTCCTTTTTTTTTTTAGTTTCAAGCAAACTATTTGATTAATTGCTGTTTCTTATGAATTACCATGTAATCTTAATCATATCATTATGTTCTTATTGCATATAATTAAGAGTTTTAACCAATTATTAATGTCCATGTATGTACAGTCTGGATATTTTTCTTGGCATATGTTCTCTTGCATTTTTTCTGGGGGTGGGGCCCCCTTGGAAGTGAGATTCCGTGGTAAGCTGTGGATTCTGTGGTAAGCCACTGAATATGAGCTAATTGAGTCTTCTTAAGTTCATAAAAGGAACAGCTGGATTTCTGCGTCTTTTGCGACGGCACCAGTTAGCGTTAAAGGGATTGTAAATCGGTTTTCTTAACTTTTTATATGTATTGGGGTCAATTAAAGCACGTCTGTAGTTCCCGCAATTCCAATAGAACCATTATTAGACTCCAGTATCGCAAAAGTCGCTTATAATATCTTTGCGATAGTAACGTTGAGATAACCTCTTTTCAACCCCTTTATTAAAGACTGGCCTACGTATATTGTTGTTCCAAACTGCCAATTTATCTCTGATCTTCCAAACTGTTTCTATCCCTGGAAAGTCTGTGTAAGTCTCAAAGATCAATGTGCAATTAATAAATGACAGTGCTTTAAGAGTGCGTGGGAAATGGAATGAAATGGAGTTCTACATCCTACGATAATAAGTGAGTTGTTAAAGCATAAAACTACTGTTATACAAGATGGGCCTTAATATGTATTGTGCACCTGAAAGGGTGTAAAAAAAAATGGCGTCCGGTTTGTTTTTACGCAACGTAGAGTCGCTAGGTGGCGCTCAACTGGAAAGAGGTGGCCATTTCTTAAATATTCTAAATAGAATTTTCAGTTGTATGCTGTTTGTCTAAGAATATCTTGTGAAAAAATCATATTGCCCCTTTAAGTAATCTAACTCAAATTCTAATTAAAATATTAAAAAAAGTTTATTCTTAAACCTGTTTTTTCATTAAAAATGTAGTTTTATATTACTGATCATGTAGTATGTCATAACGAATCAAAACGACTACCAGTTTCTGTAAATAGTACAACAACCAACACCCGGAATGGACGTAACTAAGGTGTTTTTTGTACCAGCCAAAGTTTTGGGCGAGCTCTTCAAAAGGATACCGCCTCTACCGTAGATTTCAAATGAGCTATATATATATAGATGATGTCAAATTTTCATTTTTTAAAGTTAAATTCGGCCTGTAAGCTGTTACGGTAATTCCCTGCAGCACCTGAAAGAGTGGTCCAATTTTCTTACCCAAAGTGTCCATTAGCCCCCAGATTGTCCACTATGTTTTTATTGACCCAGCATTGCTGTGAGCTTATATTAAGTATAGGCGTTCTCATTATGGAATTGTGAATACAATTAATATATAAATATATTTTTATGTATATCCATTATATATCCGTTCATCAATAAAAATATCATTAATAATAATAGTGTAAATTGTCAAAACGTTATTTTATGTTCCATTGGCTGCTTACGTTAAAAAAAAACCTTAACTGGGGAAAATGATGAGGTCTTACATTTCTGTAGCTTCGTATGATTTAATAACTCCAATGGTTGTTGGAAGATGATTGATTCAGTAACTAATGTATATTAACTGTTCTGTAAACCTATTGGAGTGGGAAGATGACTCTGTAACTTGTTGATAGAATGACAGTTTGAGTAACAAGGTTGTACAACTGGTTTATTTACAGAATTTAAGTTTAAAAAGAAATAAACTCTCTAAAACCAGATGAAGCTATTGCTAGATATGGATAAGCAAGAAGATAGCGGAGATTGTGATGGGGTGGGTGGAGCCATGGATATAATGGGGATGTACGGACACTCGGCCACCATCCATGGTGTCTCGAAAGTCGCCGATCCCCAGATTTATAGATTCAGAAGGTAAGGCTATTTTAAATAGATAGAGTTCTAGAAGGGTGGGACAGGAAGGTGGGGTGGGAGATGGATGGGGGAGGGGGTGCATTAATTGTGGTCAGTTTAAAGACAGTTTAAAAAATGGTTTCAAGCTTGTTTGTATATTACAGAAAATTGCAGCATCTATTTGATTTGACTTTTTTTGTTTTTCTAATGAAAATCTTTAAAGATGAGTGACCGGCCAAGAAAGGTTAAAAAGTATCTTTTTTGTTTATCCAGACTGTGACGACTTTTGAGAGTGTACTAAGTATGTGTACAATAGGAATTATAATAAGAATATTTTTGATTGTTTTCAGATGGGTGTGGTCTATTCTACTAATCAGCATGGCTGTCGGACTTGCTGTTGTTCTTTACATGCAGTTCACCAGATTTTTTGAGTATCCTACAGTGACAATGGTGAATGCCGAGTTTCATGACGAACTACGATTTCCAGCGATAACAATCTGCAATATTAATCAATACGACAGAGTTAGACTGCCTTTCGCCGAGGATTTACGAACTCTACTGTATAATTTAAGTGAATTCTCTGACTTACAAGGGTACCTAGAACATATTGACCAGCGGAATTATCATTATTCATCTCCTATGTCTCCTGTGGATCCAGGAACCTATTTGTACGACTCTGTGATGTACGCCGCGCCGTTACTAGAAGAGTTATTCCTCCTGTGTATGTGGAAGGGAAAGAAACTGGATTGTCAGGATGTGATGGAGAGAGTGATCACTGATGTCGGCGTTTGTTATCGGTTCAACGGTAATATTTCCGATCCTTATATAGCTGGTGATACGGGTCCTAATCATGGACTCCGAGTTTTATTGGACATTAAACAGAATAACTCGTTTTTCTCGTCAACTTCACAATCTGGGGTTAAGGTAAGATAGTCCAAATTATTTATTATTGATATCACCGGGATACACCGACAAATGCCTATAGAATATATATACAAGAAACGAAACACTTCTCTATATAGGGACAAGGGGTACAAATAGGGGTGGTTAATGCCACTACCACCCCACCACCACCTGTACCACCACAGTAACTATCTCTGCTAATTTGTATCAAAATCGTAATGGTTTTTCAGATTCTAGTAAACGAGCCAGATGAAGCTCCTATTTTAGATAATGCTGGATGGTTTGTGAGACCAGGTACTTCGTCTAATATTGGCATCAGGAAAGAGGAGGTGGGTAGTTATTTTTTCCTCTGACCATAGAAAACTCGACATCTTTTCAGAGAGTTCACATAGATGATAGTATTTATTTTATTTGGTATTTAGGTTTGCCTTCTTATCATCTCTTTCTACACAGCTAATATTGTAATGGATATTTAGGTTTATCAACTCGCCACCCCTTTCAGAGAGTCCACATGGCTTGTTGTGTATAAGCTTATGGGTATGGGTATAGAGTCTGAGCATATATGATGTTTATTCTCTATTTTTACTCTTGTAGTTTATTGGTTTAAAGAAGCCCTATAAGTCATTCGGTACGTCCTACTGTTTAGACACCCAACAAGACGGGTTCAAAACTCCTCTAAGTAGATATCCTGACTACTCCTATACGAGATCGACATGTAGGAAAGAATGTTTATTGAAATATTTCGGCGAGAAATGTAACTGTCGACACTTTTTCGTGCCAGGTAAGCGACGCCTTTTCACTTCCCAGTAGTCCTGGTGAGCAAACCAGATGATCAAGATGGTTTTTATGTTGACTTTTGTTGGTAGTATATGATAGATTTACTAGGGTGAAGTAAGGAAGAACGTGGTACACAATTGCATTTCATCTTCATGATATGAAATGATAAGGTAGACTTGAAATGTATTTTTTTTACAAATTCACTAGAATAGTGAATAGAAACTAATACAAAATCTTTACTTGTTTGTAAACTTGTATATATTTCAGGGCCCGAGCGGTATTGTTCTATTTATGAATTTAATGAATGTTTACTTCCCGCTATGAGAGGTCTGTTTTTTTCTCCTTTTTTTTTCTTTACAGTGGCAGCGCCAGCCTTCCGAGACTGGGGTTACATATAGGGGACAGACTGATTCTATGGGGGAACAACTGCTGAGACTGAATTTAAATGTGGCTACTCTGTGCTACTCCTGTACTCCCGCCACTGTTTCTTTTGCATGTGTTTTTTTCGGATAATGAATTTCTATTGAGTATGCTCACTCTTGTAGAACACCTGGTGCCACTCTGTTAAATTATTTGTCAATTCGACATTTTTTTGAGTGACATATAGCTGAACACGGCATTATGTAGATTTAGATGTCAAAATCTAATTATTTAATGTAGACAAAGATGTCTCGATATGCAAATATGAAAACAAATTCTACTTGTCAATCGTCAGTAGGAACGCAAACTGAAATAGGTCAGTTTGTCTGAAGATTTTAGAGCGTGAAACTCCCAGTAAGAAGCTGTTTCAGGTACTGTTTTAATATTTCTAGATAGTGAAATAGGTAAAATGATGGAGAGCTGTAAAGGTTGTCCAAGTACATGCCAAACAGTAGGCTACATACCCAATCTTTCATCAGCAGACTTCGCCTCTAGTTTTATCATTGACTACATGGTGACTTCTGGGCTACTGAAAGACTCGCAGTATATGAGGTAAGTCAAAGAAATGGAGTTTTATGTCCTCTGCGCGGTTTCACAAAACATTTTACGATCAATGTTTGTTGTAAGTGTGTTAAGCATGTAATAGTTATGTAGCAATTTTTATTCTTGGACCAGCTTTCTGTTTTTGTGTATGTGGCCAATTCCCATGTTATTTGATTTTTCAGTAATAACGTGGTTGATTTGAGAATATATTTTGACTCTCTGACAGTGACACAGATTCAACAAAAACCGGAACTGACAATTCAGGGTATCCTTGGTAAGATTTCTTTATTTCTGTTAATGATGCTACAGACTACAAACTTTATAACGTTATAAAATGGAGTTGCCTCCCTTTGATAAGTTATATAGATTTTTCACGCTGTGCTGCGCTGTTTAGTTTTCTCTTGGCGCTGTCACGTACTCGAAGCGTAAACAAAGTGCCTCTTGATACGTTATGACTGACCGTTCCGTTATCATCCATTATTTTTGTCTTTCAGCCGATTTAGGAGGATTGATGGGAATGTTCCTGGGAGCGAGTATTCTCTCCATAACGGAACTAGTAGAGTTCCTGGCGCTCGTTTGTCTAGCTGGTCGGAACAGAAGAAAGGTTTCTGACAACCGCACAAAAACTAATAGTCGGAACGAAACGGAGATGGAACGTAAAAATGTTGACGATGTAAAATTCTAAGATATGAACAACTTGTAGTTGGTCCTTGACCCAAACTTTTGACAGTCGCACGTTATACCAATCGGTCCTTGTCTTGGATACAAAGATAGAAGAATAAGTTCTCAAGGATCCTGTCTACCAGCTTGTCCTCGGCCAAACCTCTTTGTAGTGATTTTACAAGAATCTATTTTCAAGAATACGAACTACTATGTACCAGCTGAGCCTCGACCAAACCACTGGGTAACGTTTTTACAAGGATGTTAATAATTTTACAAGCATATACAAGTATAAAATCTTGAGGATCCAGCCTACCAGCTTTTCTCTGGCAAAACCTCTTGGTTGTGATTTTTCAATAATGCACAACTCTGTGAACCAGCTGAGCCTCAACCAAAACACGATAAGATCGTAGATTCTAAAGGATCATGTCTAGCAGCTTTTCCCTGGCCAAACCTGTTGGCTGTGATTTTTCAAGAATATGAACTCTGGAAAATCCTAATTACCAGTTAATCCTCGACAAATCCTCGAGTGATTCTCCTCAAATCATCAATGTTTGGGTTGATCGAAAGTGGGCCAAATGTTGAAAGAGACATAAAAATATTATAATTATTATTTATTCTCTAGTCCGAAACACCTGCCTCTATTCCAGCCCCAGAGAACTATTTTCACTGTCAAAATATCCACCAAAGGTTGGAATATAGGCAGATGTTTTGGTCTTTTGAAACTCACGAGAGCTATGTCCATTTTTGGATGATCAGATCATTTTAATCTGTATTTTTTTTCTGCAATAATTGGAAGACCCTTTGAAGACCGGGAAGGTTAATTTATCCACACTTGTATTTTACGGCATTTTAAGTATATTTCGTCGTCATTTTTAATTTTAAGAAAACCTTAACAACAGCTCAGCCTCACAAGGTTTAGCCCTTGAGTAAATTTTTAAATGTTTTATATATCATTTATTTTCTTGTTTTTAAGTTAACCATTGTATTGATGTAAATAGTATCAAATAAATCATTTTTCACGAAAAATCTTCCCGAACACCCAATACCACTCGGCAAACAATCTTGTTCTTCCAAAATATAAAATTTATTTTTCAAAACAATTCATAACATGATGAGAGATGGACACGTAGGCCTATTACAGAAATTGCTAAAGGAGATATTTACAGTGCACTAGCCTACTAGCCTGCATATAAAACATATAGCCTTTGGGGGTCAGTATAATAATAGGGGGGACCTCTTCAGAAATGGGGAACGGGGAAGCTAAGAATTATCTGCCAAAAATCAGATAAGGACTGAGAAGTACTGTGAAGAAGAATCTACTATGTTGGCTTAGGCTAAGGAGGCATTTCATATTACTGATGCCAAAGGAAATACGTCTAGGTAGGTCTACGGGAAAGATACTTGACCGTACGGAAATTATCGCCTTGGAATACTGTGAAGATATTAGAGTCAGAGGTTTCACCGCTGCGTGCGTATCACCACTCGGGGAGTCTTGCTTCATCTCCAACCAACTCAAATTGAATCTGACTGATAGACTGACGCTGGTTGTTGCTAGGTGTGACGTCAGACTCTCGTCTGGTACCATTTCGCGCGTAATCGTCGCCTGATCGTCTATCGTCTGATCCAACAGAATTACTATGCTCTCGTTGCTGCAAGTTAATGAACGATTCCCTGCGTAAGTCGCCACCCAAGGGTAGACCTGATGGTTGATTGCGTTGTAGACCATCTGAAGGCGTCAATGGGTGTCGACGGCATGCTTCCCATACTTCCACTAAAGAACCGCGTCTGGATCCCTCTCCGGATACCAGCAATGAATTCCTACGAGCACCATCTAATGAAGCTAGTGAGCCACGTCGTGAACCGGGAGCTGTTAATAATGATTGCCGACGGTCGGAACAGTGGGATGTTTTGTCAGTAACGTTTACGTCGACTTGGCTGATAGAAATTCTAGGATTGCTGTCGATGTCGATGGAATGGCGATGATTTTCATCCAGTCGGACAGTTTCAACTCGACCAGACGCTGTAAACCGATGAAACTCAAGGATCTTTTGGCGGATGTCGTCAGGTAACTCGGAATCATCGTTTGCTACAAAAGAGGTTGTCTGTTCCTGAGTAGAAGACTGGCGTAGAAGACGTAATTTGTTGTCAGGACAACAACACGTGGGAACAAATTCATCCAATCGGAGAAGTAATCCACAACGACGACATTTCTCCACAGAAAGTGTTACAGCTATTCTAGTTACTGAAACAGAATTCATTTTAAAGGTGAATATCTTCATTATGCCACTTAAAGTTCTTACATATTTATAGCTGAGGTAATTAATATTCATGAGATCAGGTTATTTTCAAACCGACCAGTCAACACGATACTACATACGATTTGTTTTGTAATTGTGTACATATATAGGAGAAGTCTTTGAATGGCATTTAGCAATTGTGAGTACGATATATAGACACAGCTTTATGGAACAACAATCACTGGTTAAAGTTTTATGCAACGCTTCGACGTGTTTCCCCCGTCGTCCACGTTGCATAAAACTTTAACCAGTGATGGTTGTTCCATAAAGCTGTGTCTATATATATATAGGAGACTTACGATCTGATAAAGCCTCTCTCTGATCATCAATATCAATCGACCTTGACCCCAATAAACACGTCACTTCCCCTGTTTCAATTTTCTTTTCTACTCGGTATTTCGCTTTTCTTGAAGCCTATAAAAACCAAAACTTTTATTCAATATCTGAATATAGTAGGTCTAACTCTAATGCTAGGCATGTATGAATATCCCAAAATATTCATTTTAATAACGTGTGACGGGAAGGCGAAAACGGTTACCAACGACTTACCCTGTAAACTAGACTAAAGTAGTAAAAGAAGTGTGGCGGGAAGGCGGAATCGGTTACCAACGATTTACTTTTTAAGCCGAACTAGCTAGAAGTGTGACGGGTAGACAGGACTGGATTCCAACAACTTACCCTGTATACAAGACTAGCTAGAAGTGTGACGGGTAGACAGGACTGGATTCCAACAACTTACCATGTAAACTAGACTAGCTAGAAGTGTGACAGTAAGACAGGATACCAACTACTTACCCTGTATACTAGACTAGCTAGAAGTGTGACGAGAAGACAGGATACCAACAACTTACCCTGTTAACTAGACTAACTAGAAGTGTAACGAGAAGTCAGGATACCAACAACTTACCCTGTTAACTAGACTAACTAGAAGTGTAACGAGAAGTCAGGATACCAACAACTTACCCTGTAAACTAGACTAGCTAGAAGTGTAACGAGAAGACAGGATACCAACAACTTACCCTGTTAACTAGACTAACTAGAAGTGTAACGAGAAGACAGGATACCAACAACTTACCCTGTTAACTAGACTAACTAGAAGTGTAACGAGAAGTCAGGATACCAACAACTTACCCTGTTAACTAGACTAACTAGAAGTGTAACGAGAAGACAGGATACCAACAACTTACCCTGTTAACTAGACTAACTAGAAGTGTAACGAGAAGTCAGGATACCAACAACTTACCCTGTAAACTAGACTAGCTAGAAGTGTGACGGGAAGGTAGGGTAGGATACCAACAACTTACCCTGTATACTAGACTAGCTAGAAGTGTGACGGGAAGGTAGGGTAGGATACCAACAACTTACCCTGTATACTAGACTAGCTAGAAGTGTGACGGGTAGACAGGGAAGGATACCAACGACTACATTCCAGTTGAATATTGGATTAAACATCTCTCCACTCGTCACACCCAATCTACCACCAATACACGTCATATCCTGTCCAAATACCGCTCTGCACCATCTCTCTATCGTAGGTCCTATATCTAACTGAAATGAATGAATAAATGAATGAATAGATAATATTAAGTCGATTAATAATTCTTGTTTCTGAGATACTGGAGAACCTGTCCCTTTAAGCTATAGGCATAGCTCATATTTATTATAAAAGTATAATAATTGTTCACGATATCAACTCAGATATCGAGGGTAAAATATAAAAGATATTTTGGACAATAAACAATCTTATTTTGTTTACTTCGTTTCCATACAAACGACCTAAAAATACCATTCACAACAAAAACTAGCTTATATAAACCTGTACAAACGACTTAAAGTAAAGGGAATTGTATAGAGGCGTTCTAAATTGTGTATGGGTTTGCACCATTCCAATTTGCAGTCAGACGTTATTCCACTAAACATTTTGTGACGTCACTATCGCAAATCCTACTTATAAAAGGACTTTGCGATAGTGTCGTCATACCACATTTATTTTAAGTAGAATTGCAATAACCAAAGACGTCTGATTGAAAATTGGAATGGTATCAATCGATGATCAGTTCTCTGGTAAACACAAAAAGTTTGGAAAATCTCTGTAGTATCACTTTAAGTGCAAATTCTAAAACCACCAAGCCACTGAGAGCTTGGGTTAGATTTCAGGGTCGGGCTCATCTATAATTGCCGACACGGTTACACAACATCACCCTATTCAGCTATATTTCAAATTGCACATGACCTTCACATTGATACATTACTAGCATTAATAACGTCACGTTCACAGCGAAACTTTTTACCTTCATAACAGTCCTTCTCAAATCAAGGAACATCTTCACAATGTTAAGGTATTACGAAGTTTGTCTTGTATAATAGATGAAGTTTATAATACATGTGAAGATGACAAATTATGGTGAAGATTCTCGCCTTAATCCCATCAGAAAAAAAATCCAATTCATCTGTTCAATTTTAAATAAATTGAAATTAGATCGTATCTTTTTAGTTTTCTAATGTTTTAGTCTCCATTGTAAAAACAGATTTTTCTACCAAAGACCCGTCCGAAAGTTAGTATTTTGAACCAACCAAAGTGTATCATGTTGAACCCGTTTCTTGATAAAATAAGGAATTGTGGGATATCGCAACCTCAATTATATTGAATTGTGGGATACCAAAAATTCTTTGATATCCCACAATTCATTATTTCAGAAAAATATATCAGAAAACATAAAAAAAAAAATACGAAAATGTAATTTAATATTTATTAGAATGGTGCAAACACTTTCGAGCCTTCGATATAGCTACATCCTGTAAGCAGATGTCGATCAGTTAAAGTCAGAAAACCAGAAATCTAACATACCTCTATTGCAAACTTTCGACTGTGTTTTTCATCTTTTTTAATTATATATAGATAATCTATCAGTGACGTCATACTAGGCGCGGATGGCTTTATAAACGCCAAAAAATGTACTGAAAATTTTAAGAATCGTAGCAATCAATACGAGTTTAGAGCATAGTAGGATCACACGAGTGCCACCTGCGCAAAATTGTCTCGGTGTTCCACTTAGTATTAAACAATTTGCAATTTAGATTAGCATTAGGACATAACAAATGGCTTTTGCGAGGCCTTAAGTATTTTACAGAATACATTTTGTCTGTCAAGGGAGATAACTCTCACTAAATATTACACGTGTTGATTTTGAAAGTAGGTCAATGAAAAATATGAAAGCCATACAAAAATACCAGGAAGAAATGTAATATTATTCTTCCTCAAAATAAAATAGACTGCACTTTCCCGTGTTTAGAAATATCAATGCACGTGCATTAATATCTTTGCCCCAGTTTAAAAACAATGCAACACTTACAATTGGAGTCGTCTCCCTTGAGTTTTGTCTGATTCAGTGTGAAAGACAACATGGTGGCTCTGGTGCTCAATAAATTGATAATCTTTTCCAGAAACTCATCTGACTCTCCTTTTATAGTCCTGAAATGAAAGAAGATTTGGTTTATATGAGAACTCTCATCCCAGAAAAAAATGCAGGAGTGCATATCATGCCCAAACCCATTTTAGATCACGGGCCCCATTCATCGATTTTTCTCCCTTCTGAATTGCCTATATATCACGTGATGAACAGTCACGTGGAAACCAAGGAACCAAGGGGCATCCGTCTCGTCTCCTACGCTATGTCCAAGTAGTCTATCGAATACTTACCAAGTCTCGGTTAGTTTGTCCATCATGCCCAGATTTGAGGGATATATCACATTATTATCCACGAAGACGTTGATCAAATTTTCATCGTGAGTTATCGTTCTTGTCTGCAGCTGGAAGGCGTCGCAGATGGAGGTGGGCGTGGATATAAACAAGTCCAATGGAACCAAGACGAGGCCGAGGTCGTCGTTCACTTCAAAAGTCGCCATTATACTTGTGACGTCATTTGATGACATCACACTCTGCTCTACTTGTATCATTTGTGCCATTTTTTCAATTTCTGAAAAAATATATTTGATTACTTATAAAATAAAGGTATAAAACCAAAACCTGTAGAAAATATTTTTTCATCAGTTTGAAATATCTTCGTTGTTTAAAGTTTATGTGTTTTCATCTCATAGTTTAGCTAAATTTTGAAAATGACGTGTTTACTGACGTACTGACGTGTGACGGAGACCTTACTCCAAGAATCAACAAATTCAAAATTTTACATAAATAAAAAACACCGTCCTTACCTCTTTATCGGATCGAAAAGAAGTCAAATAAACCAAGTATTGTTGAGGACAATCCTCAGACTCATACAAGTCGATTTTAGAGAGAACTTTAGTAATAGTTTCGTATTTAAAGTGGTTTACATCCGTAATGAAGCCTATTTCATTGTCAAAATATCCGGACTAGGGTTACCACTGATGTTATTAAAGTTTTCGTTTGAAATTATCGAGAGATCTAAACCGGATTTCGAAATTTGGTTCATTGCTTGAAAATAGGAAAACACTAAGTTTTCGATACAAAATTGGCATATCAGGGACATACATATGAAATTACATTCATTCATTCATTTAATCGTTCGTTCGTTTATTCGGTCATTCATTCATTTACTAATTCATTCATTCACTCATTCATTCAATCGTTCCTTTGTTCGTATTATGTCAGAGAACTAACTTTTTTTCAGATTGCCGACAATCCCTACTTCATTACATTTGAGATAAAAACGGTGTTTTGTATTTCTCTTTTGAAGCTAAAAGTTATTAATATTAGTCACAAAAATAAAAATATTTATCAGAAACGTTGGCAATCGTCATGACCTTACCCGATAATCGAGTGACCTCAAATGGGTCAATCCTTCAGTCAGATACTAAAATATAAAATCTTAGTTTCATTATAAAATCTTAGTTTCATTATAATTTCATTATAAAATCTTAGTTTCATTATAATTTCATTATAAAATCTTAATTTCATTATAAAATCTTAATTTCATTATAAAATCTTAATTTCGATTAAAAATATTCCTCTATATTCGTAATATTATGATAACCCTAACAAATTATATCTGAACCAGTGCTTTCTGTTGAAAAGCTACGTGTTAATCTTTAATTACCAGTGAATTCGAATCCTCCTTAAGGTAAGGAAATTCTGCTTTCTATGCCGGTGCTTCCGAGACTGTGCCCGGTGTCGGTTCTCACCAACAAATTCCCAATCACTGTGAAAGCTCGGTTGGAAGCGAGTTGGATCGCCATCTCGGCGACTAAACGCCGATGGTTCGAATCCTCTTTGAGGTAAGAAATTTCGACATACGAAAAATATCATAATGGCCCTTTAACCCTTACCAATATACTTAAGTAGCTTTGTAATAACCTAGTCACTGAAACACTGTATCTGTTAAGCATTACTTTAATCCCGTACCAGTGATCACAGTTATATGTATTCTCGTTTACATCCTAAAACTTTCCTTGGTTTGTGCTTCCGTAATTCCAATCGATTATTGTGTTCAGAACCATGTACGTAACACAAAATACTCAAATTCGAGTACTGTCCTTTTCTAATAAAAAAATATGAACACGAAATTCTTGGCGAAAAATATTTCTAGAACAAGTGTAAAACTGGGTCATAAACAAAAATAATGTTTATAAAGACACTCTTGGTTGACTAATTAGTAACATAGAGCCGTTGTTCATAAAGATTTTGGTTAAGATATAATTTGGCGCAATTTTCCCCGGAACAATTATGTGTATATACCAAGACAATGTCAAACTATTACAAACTTCTGTCTTATACCTTGACTATTATACCCACCTTATTGTAGATTGTAAATGCAGAAATTTAGTTGTACTGTACTTTAGCGAATAGGCCTTCAGCCAATCAGGGTCCTTGACTGAATGTCTGTAAATAATAAGCCATAATGTCTTTCTGTCGAGAGCTCTGATTGGATGTATTCTGAGGCGAACAGTCGAATCAAATCAATTCCTTGATTCAAGAAAGGGTGGGGGTGGGGGCTATGAATTGTAGCCAAGGTATAAGACGAATTTTGTAAATGCTTTAAATTATAATATAAAGGACCACTTCAAAAACACACAATATATATACATGTCGCCTACTTCTTAGGCGCCCCTTTTTAGGTTTTTCAAATAAGTGGTAGGGTACGGGTCTAAAAGTTGGAGTTGATGGCTTTTTACTACAGTTATATGTAAATAATAACTACTCACATTTTTCTCTTTCATTCATTCAACTACCATATCTTAACTATGCACGGTTGGTTAGTTTCAGAGTACATATGACCACTTCACTATTCATACAAATTGGGGTATCTTAGCGTTTGATGAGGTCACAAGTACACAGACAAGTTTTGGGTAGGCCCTATCAGTTATATCAAAACTAGGCTGTCCTGACGAGGATTGTGTATTTGAAACTCCTGTCAGCAAAATGAAATGAGATCTAGTCAATTACACGGTTGAGTTTTGAGTATTCATTTTGTTGGTTCTGCTGTTGATAGTTAGAAATTAAATGTAGTCTGATATCAGCTGAATTGTTACTTCCTCTGATGATAAATTAATTGTGTTCTGATATCAACTTTATTTCCCCTGATGATAAATTAATTGTGTTCTGATATCAACTTTACTTCCCCTGATGATAAATTAGTTGTGTTCTGATATCAATTGCATTACTTCCCCTGATCCTACTGTTTGTTTATAGAGGGCGTAATTTGATGTCATGTGACTTTATTGTTTGTCTTCAGAGTGCATGGTTTCATTATACAACTGCCAAACTCATTTTTGACGATAAAATTCTAATTCTTGCTTTTAATTTACACCTGTAAAAGCTGTCGACCTTTCAGAAAGGTGAGTTAAGAATTCTTGCAAATTTTTATCATTGAATACGCGTAGAAGCATTCATTTTAGTGAAAATGCGTCTAATTTCCATTTGACTTTCACTGAATTGTCTGATCTATAAATAGAATAATATATTTAGGTTAAGCCTTTAATTTCGGAATTGTTATTGACTTTGATTTGAAGGTGCCTTTGTTTTAATCTCTAGCAGGAGTAGATATTTATTTCAATTTTCATTCCACTAATTTAGTTTTCATTTGACAATAACCATTACTGTTTGGATTTACCGTTGTGAAGGTTTAAGTTTTATTTGTAAGTGGCCTTTTTGCTAACATTCATTCATCCAATAGTAGCAAAGTTGTTTTTTTTTTTTTATGTAAGCTTATGCTATTTTTGCTAAAAAATAAGTGGTGTGTTTAGTTTTTCATTCAGTTTTAGAATATAACCATGAGATGCATAACGAAAAAGAGAAATTTGAGACGAAATTGATTTCTAATTGACCTTTGTACCTTTGTGTATTAACCCATCTTTCACCAGCTGTCCTGTCAATTTTAATGAGTCTTGTGACAGGACAGGGTCTAAATTTAGCTGACCTGGTTTTATTTTGTTTTGTTTAAACTCATAGTGATCAGCTGACTATGAATAAAATAGCAAAGTCTGAGTGATAATTTTGCTATTGGCACGTGAATTTAAGTTTAGTTGGAGTGTTGTTTCAATAAGGAATTGCAATTTGCAAGTACGGTAGGTTGCTCAATGTTTGAAAGCTGGTAAAAAGTTTGTATTTATTTTGTAGATAATTGGATTGTAATATATTGGTTCCTTAATTCTAAATTTTGCAATTCCTGCGAACAGTAGAAAATTCTCATTTTATTGCTTTTTTACGTGTAACATTTCTTTTTATTTATTTTTCTATATCACATAATATTAATGTAAATTTCAGTTAAAAATGGTGGTGATACGTCAAGAATTAGTGGATTCCATTAAAAAAGTTTTATTTATTCTGAGTACATGCTTACTTGTTTTTGTTGCTGCTAGGAATTCTATTACATGGTAAGATATTGATTATTACAAAAGTTCACTTGTACAGTCTTCACAATTTATTTATATTTTTATCATCTTTGGAAAAGCATCTCGATTTCCAGCCATCTCTATCTCATTTGATATTAGGGAATGAAAGCTGACTCTCGAAAGCACTGACACAGACGTCAGAATTTTTTCTGACCTTGAGGAGTATTCAAACCCCATGTAATCAGCTAGCAGATGACAATCCAACTCAATACCGACTGAGCTATTCCACTGAAACACAAAAGACAGTGTTCCAACCAAGAGTTGGAGGGAAGTTGATGCTAAAGAAGTCCTTTGTCACTTTATTGGTAGCTTTAGAAAATTTTGATTTTATTTTCAGGCATTTACAGAGATTCTGGGGTGCCTCTGGTGATTTTTGGCAGAGACAATGGGAGAATGTTTATGTATTATTTGGTTCGAGTGACGCTCTAGTGTGTATTGTTGGTAGGTACCAATCATGGACCACATGTGTCGTATCAGTTTTTTACTAAAAGACCATAACTGTGAAATAATTTCAAATTGACAAGAAAAGAACTCTTTTGATGTTTTATTAATTCAGAATGTTTGTTGGGCTTATTGCTGTGTTTCTCTAAACAGCAAACAGTTATAACTGTGATGATCCTTGTGTGAAATTTTCAAACTTGTGACTTACTGGTACTTTAACTCAGGGCTGTTGATTTGGCTCTATTTGCCGGTCATGGCAGACAGGAATGCTCAAATGACCGACGGTCAATCAAGTATAGGTTAACCATTACAAGTTAAACTTCAGCAAATTTAAGCATGGATTTGTTTGAGTGTTTGTATGAATATTTTTGTTTATTTCAGGAACATTTATTATAACAACAGGAATATTCTGGTTGGCCAACGCTTTCTTTATGATAATAGACCTGACTGGCAAACCTGTGGCTTTATTTCGCTATAAAATACAACCTGAGAAAAATAACCCAGTAAGTTAATACCTGTAGCTCTTATTAGGTTTCAAATTCAATGCAGAATACGACTTTATATCAATATAAAATACAACCTGATAGCAATAATCCTGTAAGGTTTTGATACAATTTTAGCTACCTGTAGATTAGATTGTAAATTGAATGCAGAAATGACCTAGTAAGTGTGGGCTTTAAGCATTTTCTTGCAGCTCTTAGAAATTGCAAAGACTCTTAGATATTATCAACAGCTTTTATAATAGTGATGTCCTGAGTAGTTAAACATTTCTATAATTACAGGAACCACAGGTATCAGACAGAAACTGGAATGCTGCAAATAGAAAACATAAATTGGACAAAAAAACATAAAAAAAAAAACTTCATAACCTCTTTAAGTTGTAGTCTCTCTTTTCCAGCTACCAAAAGAAGATTTATATAAAGCAGTAAAACAAGTCTTGTACAACCAGGTGGTTATCGGTATCCCGTTTATTTGTGTGGCGTATCAGGCAATGAAATGGCGTGGATGTGGGGTTGGCGGAGAATTGCCGACTTTCCATTGGGTATTATTAGAGTTATCTGTCTTTACACTGTTTGAAGAAATCGTCTTCTATTATTCCCACAGGTAGGCAATTTACATAATTTCTATCTAAGCATTAGTAGCTTCTTATTATGAAGATTTTGGGTTCAAACACCTGATGTCACTCTGCGAATGGTTTTGCCAACTCTTGAGCATTGGACGCTTGATTTCGCCTTACTATACAGGGTATGCTTAATCTGCAAGTATTTTTGCCAACTTAACATTTGAACTCGGTATTCAGTGACTCTTAACTGTTCTTTGATGATTATCTTGTGTGGGTTTCACTAGCTAGCTTGTTAAGACATTCCCCTATCATAATAACACCCTCCCTCACTACCATTCTTCCTCACTATTACCTGTCAGCTGTCGAGTCTACCATGACTTCCCTCATGAACAACACTGATAGTTTAATAGATATGAATTACAACATTTATGAATAAATTTAATTTTTATTTGTAGGTTATTACATCATCGAGCTATTTATAAATACATCCACAAACGACATCATGAATGGACTGCTTCGATTGGTCTTGTAGCTCTCTACGCCCATCCTATTGAACATATATTTAGTAATTTATTACCTCCATTTATTGGGCCATTATTAATGGGATCACATATTGCTACATCTTGGATGTGGTTCTGTATAGCCTTGATATCCACCACCGTGGCTCATTGTGGCTACCATTTCCCCTTTCTTCCATCTCCTGAGGCTCACGATTACCACCATTTAAAGTAAGTATTTGACATATTGATTTGGAAATAAATTAAAATTTGATTCAAATTATAAGATACGTAACAGTGTATAACTCTCTTTCATTTTATTAGCCCAATAAGGAACAGGACAGTAGAATTTGAAACTCCATTTCATTTCATGAGACAAAAAAGATACAGAACAGAAGGGTGAAAAACTCAAATTCATGACATTAGACAAAAAGGATACAGAACAGTAACCTGAAAAAACTCTCAATTTAATTTGATGACCTATTTCATTTTCAGATTCAACCAGAATTATGGGGTAATGGGAGTTTTAGATCGTCTACACGGCACTGACGATTTATTCCGTGAAACCAAAGCCTATCAACGCCATTTTCTACTGTTGGGAATGACCCCTGTCTCACAGCAATATCCTGATAGTCCCAAGAAAAAGGCTGAATAGATAAAAACCTGAAATAATCACGATCTGATTAGAATATTGCGGCCAGTTTAATTAAATTTGATTTGAGATAATTTCGGTGTTCCAGTCATCTGATTGGTTATCCAGTAGAATTGATTTTAAATTCATTTGTGTTAACCAATCAAATTGCTGTATTATATGAAATTTCGATTTAATTGTTGTTAACTTTTTGTGAAATAGCGCCTCGCTAGATATTTTGATGCATGATATTTTCTATTAGATATTTAAAAATTGTCGCTTAGAAAAATGAAATGAAATTGGATTGTGTATTGTAAGCAGATTGTGCTATGATGATGGATAAAGTGACAGATAAGTTATTGATAAATCAAGTTGAATTCATGAAAAGTGCTTTTGTTGTTTAAGACATTGGAGTCCAAAATATTTGGTGGGGGGCTGTGAGTTTTAGATGAATAAAAAATGTGCTTGAGACCCAAGAAATACCAATGATATTGCACGCTTCCATGCATTCCCTCTCTCCTCCTGTCTGGGTGTTGCCTATTCAAAATGCCCTCAGAGCCCCCATCTTATGCTATGTCTGTGTTGCTGTTTTTGGTCAGTGTTAAGGAGCATTAAACAGATTGCAGAGAAAAGGACCAATGATTTTAACTTGTTTTGTACAGTATATCACATGCCATCACATCAACGTTTTAATACATCTACTTAAACCAAATCAGTATATTCTGTTTTTTTTATAAGGCAGTAAGTTGTAATAACCAATCAGATTACTGTAGATCTTAACTAAATCATCTGATTGGTCAATCAACTAATCCTGCTATTAGCTTTTTTGTATCAACCAATCAGATTAGTGTATTATCTATAGATAATTTAAGTCTTCCTGAAATATTTTTTTTGAGTCTTGGTTTTGTTCTTGTAAGTTTTTGTTATAAAATGCTTAAGCTTTAAATGCACTGGTTGAGGCTTCAAAAATTAATTCATTGTCATGTTAAGAATGTTTATGATATTCTATATAAGGGCTTACATGATTTGAAAGCATTAGCCAAGGCTTCAGAAATTAGGTATCTCATATTAAGAATGTTTATGATATTCTATATTACATGCGTTGAAAGCACTGGCCATGGCTTAAAAAATGTATTGTCTGTCGTGTTAAAAATGTTTATAATATTGTATGATGTATGCCTTGAAAGCACTGGCCCAGGTATTCATATTGAACATGTTGTAAGGATGAGAACTGTTTGATATTTCAGTAAGAAATGTATAATGTTGTGTGCCCTAGTTATTTGAATGTTATATTATAGTATACTTATATAACTTATATATAACCTGTTGAATAGTTTATAGCACGTATATTATTTTCTATTTAGTTAGTCAATAAGTAGGCTTGTAGTAACATCCCTTTCAGACAAAATTTTCTCATTTTTTGAGGGTTTTAGTTTAAACGTCTTCAAAATGTTACATGATTACATCTCGGATTGCATGATTTGACTGGATTGTACACCAGTGAATAATACAACCAAAGCCCTTGTTAAAAAGGCTGTATACATTATGGTTTTGTGTTCACTGACTTTCTGTCAAAGCTTCTGATTGGCTGTATTTGCTAGCATACAATCCAATCAAATCGCTTCATTTACAAACTTCCATGATGTAAGAAAGGTGACTTTTGCAGTCAAGGTATAGTGTACAGAGTTTGTAATAGCTTGACATTGTGAGGAAGGTTTTCAATAAAGATGGCTTTCAATAAAGATGGCTTTCAATAAAGATGGCTTTCAATAAAGATGGCTTTTCTTTGGATGATAAAAATAGTAATTGAAACTATACAAGGCAGATCTATATTAATTAAATTACCGTTTAAACTACCTAAAACTTCACTCAGCTGTTGGTGTTTTTGATTTAAATTGTTACTGGATGTGTACCAATGTTTTTATTATATTATTATTCTATTATTATTCGATTATTATGCTTTGCAATGCAACATGTTTGTCCCCCTAATTTTGGTAGTCATTATTTTGGTGTGTGGTTTGTGATGTATCTTAAGTTTGACCAATATCTAATTTTTAATCAAGTCAAATCTGATTTTTATTTATTATTTATTTAGAATCTCTCTTACCCTGAAACCGAGGCATTTTCAAAAAGTAGCATTGATTAATGGACATTTTTTATAATTTTGTAGTTTTGTTAGTTTTTCTCTCTGAATTTCATCTTTATTCAAGAAATCAAAATGTCTGCCAATGTTGATTTTGTATTTTTTTACCTGTAGTCCCAGTCTGTGATATTGTCAATAAAAATTAGAAAAAAAATTATACTGTTCTTTTATTGTAGACTGGCTAACATAGAAAAATCTGAAAAAAATAGTTGTCAATGTGCTTGTCCGCCAAAATGTTTCTTTTTTCTTTGGTGAGCATGGATGCCATTGCTGTCTTCAGTGGCCGAATAATCTGCAAAAGAATGGTTCAATTCCTTCCTCATAGCATTCATTGTGGTCTAGAAATTAGCCCCCTTTTATTGGGAAATCAAGAAAATATTCCAGGCTAGTGGTCGTATTACCAAGTGCACTGTGAGGTGCTGCCAGCTTTCATTAACTCGACTAGTTGTTCGGATGGGACAATAAACAGAGGCCCCGTGTGCTACAGGCTGTGCACGTTAAAGATCCCTCGACAGTTGGAAATCGAAAAAGAGCAGGCTAATGCCGCTGTCCTGGCAAAATTTACCTTATTGCACCCTGCATGGCGTTGCCCGTCTTCATTAGCCCACATGGTGCAGAAAAGTAGGACGTAAAACTCCATTCATTTCATTTCATTTTCATTAACTCGACAATAAACACAATAATTGGGGAAAAGTTTAATTCGTGAAAATGACCTATTGAATTTATTTGTCGTCTGGAAATTACCTCACTTGACGCACTAAAGGGAGACAATTTTGGTGTTGGCTCACATTCAGAATAGTCACGATATGGGGCCTTTCGTTTTCCTAATTGATTTATATTTATCATTTATTATCATTTTTTTATTTACAAAGTGGATATTTGTGCCATAAATGAACAAAATAGCGATTTTAGAGAAAATTTCAAACAGAAGGGATTTCCCTCGTTCATATCAAAAGGTCAAGGTCAATTAAACGGATGTCAATAAACAGCGCCTCTAGTGGGAAAACACCCTTAAACCAAAATGTCAATTTTTGTGGAAATTATTTGATTGCTTTGAAATAAATCATACATTTTGAGCATGGATCGCCGTGGAAGTAATAATTATTTAGACGCTAGTAACGCCCGAGGTAAAACAGCTAGTCAGGGGTCTATTTCCATGCCAAACGAATCTCCTAGCAGCAGTTCTAAAGAAAGTGCAGGTTCACCATCCAAATCGCTGTGTTCCTCTGCGTCCACCTCATCAGAAAATGTTCCAGCCATGGAAATGAAGGTATTAGTGATTTAGATATTTGGCTTTAATATTTTACTGATAGATATATGACAAATCAACATAAATGTTTCGTACTCTGCTCAGCTTGTCCAAAGTAGCCTACCTCTTTTAGATTCAGGGGCTAGTAGCCTAAGAAGGGAGTGCCAGTGAACACAGTTTTATTTGTATTGTAGGTTATGAGAGACACAACAAAATATGGTCAATCAGATGAACCTCCACTTTTAGATGGAGAAAAAATTCAGGGAAAAGGTATGGTAGCTTGTAAGATCTTTGGACATAACAAGTCTGTCATCTATTGAGGCCCTGTGTTCTTCAAATCACTGTCAATGTTAATGATGCTGTCGAGGCAAACTTACCCAGACTGCTGACTTTGTTAGCTCAAGAAGTGAATGCCGTTAAATGTACGACTGAAAATCTTTTTATTGAACATACTTTTAATCAAAATATTGTTGTGATGGCTCTTCTTGACTTTTGTTTGTTTTCTTCAGGACAAGATGTGACATATTTGTGTCCATATCGAGGTGCTGTGAGAGGAACTTTGACTGTTACAAATTATAAACTTTATTTCAAATCGTCAGAAAGGGTAGGCAAATATTTCATTACCTCTCTACCCCCACTAGATTCAAAATGAAACAATGTGGCTTGTTTAGCTGAGGAAATTATATTTACTTAATTGATTGCTGAATGCATTGCAGTTGTCTCAACTCAAATGATTTTTGATAACCTCGCATTAAGACATGACAAATATTGATAATTTTTAGGAGCCACCCTTTGTTTTGGACGTAGCTCTGGGTGTAATTAGCCGAGTGGAGAAGATAGGTGGGGCTACAAGTAGGGGAGAAAACTCTTATGGTATTGATATTTTATGTAAGGTGAGCTGAACTGGTTTACAATTTATTTTATTGACAACACAAGCTCTGCATATCATGATGATAGCTACATTTTGAATGAAATAAAGCAGTTTATTTATACCAGAGATGAGTATAAATGGTTGACTTACATTCAGTCTAAGCACCTAAAAGATTTCAATTAAGAACTTTCAAGAATTAAAATCTCGCATCTCGTTCGCCTGCAATTCCAAAAATTGTATTGTGGCATTTCCATTCTACTCTGTTTTATTCACCAGGACATGAGAAATTTAAGATTTGCTCATAAACAAGAAAATCATTCAAGAAGACAAGTTTTTGAGAAGATTCAACAGTATGCTTTTCCTGTGTCCAATAAACTCACTCCGGTAAGTAAAGTCCAGCTTGACCATGATCTAGGATGGTTATTGGACTCGTCATTGATTTTGTCACCTTTGGTCATGTGATTTATATTTTGTGATAAAGGATTTAGCCATCCTGTTTTTTAAAGTTGTTTTTTTTGCATCATATAAAATATTTAAGTATTTTCTGACATTAATTTTGGGTGTTTGTTTAATTTGTTATTTGATTATTTTATATATTTTCCTCAGCCATTTTTTGCGTATGAATTTAAAGAGGATTATGATGGGGAAGATGGTTGGAGAGTTTATGACCCAGTGGCTGAATTTAAACGCCAGGTAACATTTAAATTTGTTTCCGTCCGGGCTTGAACTAGATATTGCCATAATATTTTTTTGGACAGATTCTTGACGATCAAAATGGCCTCATACTTAAATGAACTAGTGCAGAGACGCATAAACAATCCATTGCCCATGCACATCACAAAGGGAGCTCTCTCATTGGCTGTTAACTACGGTACGTATAAAGACGATACGTGCTGTGACGGTTCAAAAAGCCAGTGTGTTATAGATACCAAGTAATTGATTATCATTCACCAAATTTTTGCTAAAACCATTCAAGACAACTCACCACCATTTCTAGATATTGAATTGTACGATTGAGTACACAGAAATATTTAGAAATGTACATGATAATGTTTTTATTACAGAAAGTACCTAATGAAAGTTGGAGAGTGAGTAAACTAAATGAGAATTATGATTTATGTGATACCTACCCAGCAGTTGTAAGTTTCACTTTTGTAATCTTCAAGTCTTTAGTAAAAAGTTTCAGCCTCTACTACCCATTCAATATCATTGCAAAATTTATCATTATTTGTTTTGCAAACAAAGCTGCTAGTGGACTTATGTTTACTTCCTGCAATTCCATTAAAAATAAGTGTTTGATGACTATTGTTTGTCACTATTCACCAAAATATGTTTATCACATAAGGCCTTTCGTGACTAGTGACATCAGCCTGGAATTGCAGAAACCACAGATGTCTGATCAAAATTTGGAATGGTGCAAATTGATGCTATCACTAATACAACTATAAATTTAAGGAAAGCTTTTCCCAATCCCTTTAATGTTTTTGTATATATTTTGTAGTTGGGTTACCAGCTAATTGTACAGATGATGATATTTTTGTATATATTTTGTAGTTAGGTGTACCAGCTAATTGTACAGATGATATTTTGTATATATTTTGTAGTTGGGTGTACCAGCTAATTGTACAGATGATGATATAAGAAACGTAGCAGCATTCAGATCTAAAGCAAGATTTCCAGTAAGTTATTTTTTAATAATCCATTAACAGGACTGTAGGAGGCTTTGAGGAGACTCTAGATGTTCGTCAAACTTCATGAGATCGGTATAGGAAAGGAAAATCATCATAATATGTCCCCATTCATTTCTTTTCTCCATTTTGTTGAGTTGTTAACTTCTCAACAAATGTATCAGAGTGAATTGTTGAAATGTGGTTGATTAAAATACCAAAGCCAGGTACACTCTGTCAACATCTGTCAATTTACACAAGTGATATCATAAGATAAAAATGACCAAATACATAGTGGCAGTAATTGATTTGAACTTTCTAAAATTTGTGTGGTTATTTCTAGGTTCTGTCCTGGATACACCCAGAAAGTCAGGCCACCATTACCCGATGTAGTCAACCCATGGTAGGTGTAGCAGGAAAACGTAACTCTCATGATGAAAGGTATATACAGATGATCATGGACGCCAACGCTCAGTCTCACAAGTTATATATTCTTGATGCTCGACCAACAGTTAATGCTGTGGCCAATAAGGTAAATGTTTAACATAATGACCAAACTTTAACGTCCTTTCTTACAAGTTATATATTCTTGAGGCTTGACAGACAGTTAATGCTGTGGCCAATAAGGTAAACTATCTTTTTATGGTACATAATGACCCTAATAGAATGCACAGTCTCACAAGTTATATATTTTTGATGCTCCAACGGTCATAGCAGTGGCAAAAGATAAAAATTCTGTTTTTCATAATGACTTTACTAGATATCTAGTCTCTCAACAGACAGTTAATGCAGTGGACAATGAGGTAAATGCACAGATATATCTATGTTCATTGTTTAATGATTTTTGTCTGTTTTATTTTACCAGGCTAAAGGTGGAGGGTTTGAAAATGAAGATTCCTATCAGAATGCTGAATTAGTATTTTTAGATATCCACAATATACACGTCATGAGAGAGAGGTGAGGACTGCAAATATGATTTTTTTTGATGCAAAAGTGACTGTCTGTCATCTAAAGGTTTTTAAAAAAATTGATATGCCTCAAACACCCTAATTCTGCAAATGAGCTCTTCTTAGCATTTATATCAATTGAAAATCTTATAAGTATGGAAGAGTTCAATAAAGTGTGAAGGAAATGCTAGCTCAGCTTTTCTTCTCTTGCATCCAGCATTTTTTTTTGACAGTATAAAACCCTGCCCTGTCATGCTAGTCAAAAAATCTAGCTTCCACAATAAAAAAGTAGGTTATAGAAGAACATTTCTGCTTTCAGTTTACGGAAGTTAAAAGAAGTTTGCTATCCAAATATAGATGAAGCCCATTGGTTGTCGAATATCGAGTCAACTCATTGGTTAGAACATATTAAGGTTCGTACAATACCATGTGCAGTATCTTAGAATTCTTTCATGAAAAGGATAGCTTTGATCCTACAAGATGTGTAGGTCTGTGGCTGTGGTATACATCAGTCAGTAACAATATGGATTTACTGCAAGGTTACTAGACGCTGTGGGTTTGAATCTTCTTCAGGAGACCTGACAGTGGCACAGCTCTAATGAAAGCTAGTTGCATTGACATGATAAATAGATGATTTTGAATTAGCAAAAATAATTCCAGTTGATACTATAAGAAGTAGTGTTAGCTCTCAATTACTTTCAAGTGGTTATCTATAGAGTTTCCATTTTACCTTCTTCATTTTTTACAGCAAATTCTAGCTGGAGCCGTCCGTGTAGCTGATAAGGTAGAGAGTAATAAGACATCAGTTTTAGTTCATTGTAGTGATGGCTGGGATAGAACCGCTCAGGTAATGATTGCTATAAACTTTTTGGTCACTTGTAGTTAGAAATCAGCCAGAATGTTGATATCTTAATTTAACAGTATTGGCTATGATGATGGTGGATCTTAGTCACATTGGGGCCGCGCGATTAGAGGGTTCTGCACATTCAGGATTTTTGGAATCAACAGAACATTCAATAAAACAAGTTGGAACAGAGCTCAGAACGAGTTCCACGTGTGTTGAAAAATAGTAGGTGCAGACAGAATTAAAATGAATGGAAAGAAATAGATGGGAAAATTTTGAATCGCTTTCGTCCCATTAGATTGCAGGCAGAAACTCTCCAGTCAAGCGCCACCAAATTTAATCTGTGACCGGATGAATTTTTGTTTTTTTTTCAGTTAACAGGTCTAGCTATGTTGATGTTAGATCCTTATTATAGAACTATTAAAGGTTTTGAGGTCCTTATTGAAAAAGAATGGCTCAGTTTTGGTCACAAGTTTGCTCAAGTAAGTCAATAGGTAGAATTTGTCATCAGTTTAGTTTCTTTTTGCTTTCAAATGCAGGATGAAGCAGCTAACATAGGATAATTTGTTTTTCATGGGCACCAAATTTTGAGGAATTTTTTCAGAGAGAGTAAATTTGTGAACTATTTTAGCAAGTAATTTATCATTGATTTCACCACAAATTCTAATCCCCTTCAACCTTTTTTAACTTTTTTCCTAGAGAGTTGGACATGGAGAAGACAAGCATTCTGATGCTGACAGGTCACCAGTATTTCTACAGTTTATGGATTGTGTCTGGCAGATGACTAAACAGGTATGTTAGCTATGTGGATTCTCTAAAATGATGGTGAATTGACAAACCCAGTTGCAGAGTGACATCAGGTGTCCTAGGAAGTAAGAGCATGCCCTGTCGTATTTATCATAGTTGAGCTCAAATTCAATAAGTTTTTGGACTTAGACTAAAGAGCAAGTTAGTTGTAAAACGCTTGCTCACTATACCAGAGCTGTTCATTTGGCTCTATTTGCCGGTCCTGACTGATAGAGCTGCTCAAATGACCAACAGTCAATATGTATTATAGCGACTATACCGAAGGTTCAAGTCTGTGATAGGTTGAGATGATGTCTTGAGTTTTTTAATACTGTTCCTGGAGGTTGAAGTAGGTAACATCTCATTAATCTTTCAAATTTTCTGTTGTCTGTATTATTATTATTTTTTTATGTTTCAGTTTCCGAATGCGTTTGAGTTTAATGAACATCTATTAATAACAATTCTAGATCATCTTTATTCCTGTTTATTTGGTACTTTTCTTTATAATTGTGAACAGCAGAGAGCAAAAGAGGTCTGTATTGTTTTCTAAATTTCTTGAAATATTTAAACAAAACCTGAAATATGTTGTTACTCTGTGATCTAGTTCACCATATGTGCCTACTGAAATTAACTTGATGATAATAATAACCAATGGACTGCAATGATTTAAATTTAGAAAATAGAATGAAAATTGGCAGCGTATGTGCGAAGTTTCTTTGCCAGGGTGTAATGTAAAAATTGGCAGCCAATCTGAATTATGTGCAAACACATGCATGAATAGGCAACCCCTCTCATGTGAAAAAGGTAGTTTTGATTGGTTATAATTCCCTATTACATACAAGGCCATTTGGATAAAGTCAACCACTATTCTATCTATTTCATTAATAAGGGAGTGGTTATAACGATAAAGGTTATTCAAGCAGTCAAAAATTCTCAGGGGGTTCTCACAAGCAATCCTTCCACTATGTATAATGATATAAAATTTGAAAGGGGGGAGGGTGGGAGGGGGGCCAAAGCCTGCCAGCTTAATTTCTTGGGCTCTTTTTCTGGCACCTGTGGAAACGCTACTGATAAACAAACATGTTAATAAATTAATTGATATTTTTATTGTAGAAATTAAAACACAACACCATGTCTCTGTGGTCGTTTGTAAATTGTCAACTAGAGGAATTCACCAACCCATTATACGTTCAATATCTTCATAAACATGTTCTATTCCCCGTCGCTAGTCTACGTAGGATTGAATTATGGGTAGGATATTATTGTCGATGGAATCCCAGAATGAGGCCACAGGTTCGTAAGATTTTTTGGGGGTTTTCTAACTGGTGACTATTTACAGCTTCCTAACATACTAACATTTTCAACTAATATCTTGAAAATTCTGTGACTTGTTGACAGCTGATTTATAACATACAATTCTTAGATCTGATTGGTTCAACTGCAATATTGTCAACCAATCAGATTTATTAAAGTTACAAGCTCCAGAATTATATCCCCTCTGACTAACTTTTCTACTGTTTAGCGCTAAAAGTGTGGACCTAAAATGCTAATGATATGGAATTTGGGGTGTTTTTGTCAATTTTTACCGGTTTTAAAATTTTAGATTATATAGCTCATAACCTAACAAATCCTGAATCAATTTAAAGCTATCTATTCTACTGTGTAACTTGACTATTAAAACCCTGATGTGAACAATGTCTTAGATCAACTTTATTACTATTATAAGAACATGATAGCTTTAAAAAAAATTGTAATTTTACTAACAATGATTAACTTAATTAATATTTTCTTAAGGGTCCAGATTGTACCTGGGTAAATACAGTCATTCTTATTGAAATATATTTAGTTTTTCCTAGCCCCATTTTTTTTTTTTTTTTTTTTTTTTTACAAATTTTCACATTTTTATTCAGGTTTTCAGTTTTTTACATATTTGTGTCCATTTTTTAGATGAATCCCTGCATATATAATTGAGCTTTTGAGCTTAATTAAAATTACTATTTGATTAAACAATAAGCTTAACTATAAACTGGGCAATACAGGGACTTATCTGAAGCTGATCCTTTATACAACAATTTTTGTAATTTTGAATTTTCATTTCAAGTTGTCTTTGTTTTAATATGTGTTATGTTTTTTTTATCAGTTTTTATTTATTTCTATTTTCTTGTCATCTCACTGCCTCTGCCCTTCACACTCACATTTGTTCCAAATATTATAAATAAAAAATGAATTTGGAGGAGGGCATTTTAAGATATAACACCTGCTGAAAAATGTTCAAGAATTATTTATATTTTGTACTAGCCTGAATTTGATATTAATAATAATTTGGTCTTTAACTTCGAGTATCGATTTAGCATCCCCTCAGAGAGTCCACATAGCTGAAATGCTAATTTGGTTTTTGAGTTAATCAGCATTCCATTCAGAGAGTCCACATAGCTTATGTTTATTTAGTACATAGGTTTGTCCACATAGCTTATAAAATTATGATGTATTGAAATTTTCAATTCTCTATCCCATTCTGAGAGTCCACATAGCTAAAAATGTTAATTTGGTATTCAGGTTTTTCAACTCTGTATCCCATTGAGAGAGTCCACATAGTCAATAATGTTTATTGTATGTTTCAGGAACCAGTACATCTACGAAATCGAGAATTACTGATTTTAAAACAGCAATTACAACAGAAAGTTAATGATTTACAGAAAGAACTTCAGAATAAAAATGCCAGAGCTGCCCTCGACCCTTCACCACAAAAATTACACCCCTCTATGGTATAGTCCTGGATTTCAAACCATTTCTAGCTTTCAAAAATAAAATATTGAAACTATTCTCAAATTAAACAAGTATTAAATGATTCCTGTCATTCCTCTAAAACTAGGCTTATGATGACATCACTATCCCAGATCCTTTGGGATAGTGATGTCATAAAATATTTAGTTTTAGTGGAATTGCAGGAATCACAGAATATGACTGAAAATTGGAATGGTGCAAATTGATGCTATCCATGTCCGTGATACACATAAAAATTGAGAAAACCTCTCCACAATCCCTTAAAGTATTTCAATATATCACTGAAATTAGACAACTTTGACTCTTTGGTTGAAAATTGTATCGCAATGTATGTGCAATATGAATGGTTTTCAAAAATTGAAATTGCTTGCTTCTTATGAAACCAGTATTTTACATGCCTAGACCAGTGCTTCTATTCTACGTGCCCAGTTGAAGGTTTCCAGGCTGTATTTTCAATCGGATTAGAAAGCAGAACTGAATATTTCCTGTTTTTTTAACATGTACAAAAAAAACACGAAATGAAACATCTGTATTTGCAATTTCATCAGATTTATTTATTTTAGGACCAAATTTTGAAAGATATTCCAACTAACTTTGTGTTTTGAATCCATTTAAAATAGGATTATGTATTATTCATGATGGGGTGGGGGTATTCTGGGAAATAATGAAATCACTCCACAAAGTCGACTTCCCATATAGTTATATTATTGTATGTATTATTTATTTGTTACCCTGTATATACATAATATTATTTTATTCTGTAGGCTTCATTTCATTATTAATTGGGATTTCTTGTCAATTTTTATCATAACTTTTGGTCATTCAATATAAATAGCAAAATCACTGATGAACATTTCAGAGTTCTTATCAGAAATGACTGGCAAATATGCCTAAATCAACAGCCCTATTTAAATGATATTATTAATGTATTCTGTAGGCTTTGTTTTATAATAAATCCTTATCATTTTTAAACTGGTTTTTTTTTTCACAATATTCGAGTTGAGATTATCAAAGGAGCAATGAGTCTACTAAAAGGCTTGGCCCTTGATATATAATACAGCATATGATTGAATGATACTAAGTCATGTTGGAATATATGCTATATTATGTATGTCATGTTGTAATATATGCTATATTATATGTCATGTTGGAATATATGCTATTTTATATATGTGATGTTGTAATATATGCTATATATGTCATGTTGGAATATATGCTATATTATATATGTCATGTTGTAATATATGCAATATTATATGTTATATTGTAATATATGCTATATTATATGTCATGTTGTAATATATGCTATATTATATGTCATGTTGGAATATATGCTATTTTATATATGTGATGTTGTAATATATGCTATATTATATATGTCATGTTGGAATATATGCTATATTATATATGTCATGTTGTAATATATGCAATATTATAATGTATGTTATGTTGTAATATATGTCATATTGTAATATATGCTATATTATATATGCCATGTTGTAATATATGCAATATTATAATGTATGTTATGTTGTAATATATGTCATATTGTAATATATGCTATAGTATATATGCTATGTTGTAATATATACTATGCTATATGATATGCTGTATTACATAGCTATGCTACATTATATATAAATTATCATAGACATGTATGCATTTATGTATGTGTCTTATTAAAAAAATAAACATAAAATGTGCAACAATTTATTTATTGCTGGTTCAAAATACATTTTGATTATTTTAATATAATTATTACATATAATACCTTGAAACAATAATAATAATAACAATAATAATAATAATGATAATCAGTTGCATATAGTACATTTAAAATACAATTCATTGATCATTAAATAGACTAACAAATTTCATAGCTACAGCATTTCATGGACATTTCAATGAATACAACATTTCATGGACAGTTTAAGGGTACAGAATTTTATGGACAGTTTAAGGGTACAGAATTTCATGGACAGTTTATTGGCTTCAGGTTTTCATGGACAATTTATAGGCTACGAATTTCAAGGACAGTTTAGTTTATGGGTGGAATTTCATGAACACAATTCATGGACAATTTTTGGGCTACAGAATTTCATGGACAATTCACTGACTACAGATTCTAGTTGACATTACTTATGCTACAGCATTTTATGAATAATTCATGGGCAACAGCATTTCATGGATAGTCAAATGAAGTAACAGGGAAAGCAGGAAATATTTTAGTTGATGGTAAAGAGATGGTCCATTGAAAAAATGAGTTTTGATCCTTATAAATGAGTCTTTACTTTAAAAAGTTGTCTGTAGTTTTAACAAAGTCATTGCTTTCAATTGAAATGCTGCTAGCTAGGCACTAGTAGGCTGAAAGAAGCTGTAAAAAGATGCATGGCAGAAAAGCAAGGCAGAAAATTGAGGCACTCACAATTTCAGAACGGAACAATTATTGGACCTAAAATTTTCAAGAAAATAGCACATATGTTTATAATGAAATATATTTCAATATTCCAAAATTTGTAAAGTTGCTAAGTATATATAATTTTGCATATTTATACTAAAACAGTTGCAAAGTGGCTTTCTTGATATTATAGCCTATTTTACATAATATACAGGTAAATTTGCATGAATAAACGTACATATTTTCATTTAAAGAAACCGCAAATAGATTTTTCCTGATAAATCCTCACCAGTATGAAGATTTCTTCTAGCAATTATGAAATTATTCTGAATAATGTAATATTATGTTCATGACTCTAAAAGTTGACGGATGAAATACTATATATAAATAATCACAGTACAACAAATATTATGTGAAATAAATGATTTTATTATAGAGTAATGGTGAGCATGAAATTGACCCTTTCTTGACACTTTACAGCACTTTACACTTGGCTTTTCAATTTTTCAGGTGTCTTTTATTTACCCAATATAGTGTAGAAAAGTAGAACAGATCTCTCCATTTCATTTCAAATTCAGAAGTCCTCATTTTAGACTCTTACATTCAAATCAAAACACATATACTGTCAAATATGAGACATGAAGGACCACGCTAAGGCAATTAATACCACAGAAACAAGAACCAGTCCTGGACTAATCTTAAGGTGCCCTCACACCAGAATACCAGTTGCGCATGGTTACACACAATGGAAGTGGTCACGAGTTCTGAACACAACTCACAATTCAGTTGCATGAGAGTAGTGTTGCAAACTTATGACTGCTAGTCTTATATACAACTGGTGATGGCCACTTTATTGCCGCGGTCCCAACAGATATTTTCCATCAAATTTCATGTATTTTGAGTGGCAGCACCAGCCTTCCGAGACTGGGGGTACACATAGGGGGCAGACTTACTCAATGGGGAGACAACTGCTGAGGATGAATTCAAATTTAGGTTACTCTGTGGTGCCACAGTGGTGGTGTCATAGTCGCAAGCCTCTCGGAGAGCGTCTTAAAGGGTTCTCTCAAGACAATTTTAGAAAAAATGAATCAATATTGTGCATTGTGACACATTTTGGAGAAAAAAGGTAGACACTCAGATTTGTTGAAAATAAAGTGAGGGTACAAATGGGGTGCAAAGCACTTTTCTAGGGGGGCAAATGCCTCCCCTGTACCCCCACAGTGTATTTTCAAGGTGACACAGTGACTGTAGTAAGTTTCCAATCTATAAGTAAGATGAGGGTCAATTTCTCCAAATATAATTATATTAATGCATAAATAATTATAATGATATGCATACACATGGTGAATTGATGGTACACATGAAATAGACTAGAAAACATCACGATTATATGAAATACTGATTTGAAATTCCTAAATGATGACTTTTACATGAAATTTCAGGGTTTTGGAGTTCAGATTTGTTTTTTTGTTGTTGCGTATACTAGTACTTCAAAACCAGATAAAATTCATTAAAACATGTACTGACAAATATCTAACATTATAAATCATTTGGAATTTTAGTGTCAGTACTTCAGGAGTATTCCTTTCAGAGAGTTTACATAGTTAATAATGTGTAGGTTTGACATTTGACATCCTATAGAGTCCACAGAGCTATAATTTGGGTAATGTTGACAGATGTCGTTTTAACGCTAAAAATTTCTGACTTTTACAGCACTAAATGATTAGAATAAACAAAACTATAATTAAATGACATGAGATTCAACATGGAGATTTATAAAATGAAAGTAGAGAGTATGAAATAAAAAGTGGTACAAAGATTGTTTATATTCTGTAAGGCACAGGCCATGGCAGCAAACATCCTACATGAAAGAAGATTGGAATCTACTAGACAGCCATCTTCATAATGTCAAGCTATTAAAAATTTGACTCTTAAATCTTGACAGTGATAAGATGCAAGACAGATAACTGTCTGGTTTGCCCTGGTGCATCTTCACAATGTCAAGCTATAACAAACTTCATCTATACCTTGACTGCAATAGCCACCTTTCTTATATCACTGAGTGCAGCAATTTGATTGGATTGTAAGCTAGCCAACCATAGCCCTCTGCAGACAGACTAACCATTATGGCATATTGATTACCGACTTTCTGACGAGGACTTTGATTGGCTGTATTTGCTAGCGTACAATCCAATCAAATCACTGCATTACAAACTTCTGTGATACAAGAAAAGGGCTATAAGAGGTATAAGATGAAGTTTGTAATAACTTGCCATACTGAAGATGGCCTTGGTACTGATTGAGTTTTTCTAACAATAGCATCATTACATCTTCTATTTCCACTATCCCAACATTTATGGTTCCTGTTATTCAACAAAAGCTGAGTAGTTATGTAGAATTACAGGAACCAAAACGTTGGAATGGTTTAAATAGAAACTGTAAGTGCCCCAGTAAGAAGCAGACTAGGCCTAATTGAAGACTTGATATGTACATACTAAGTGTGAAAGTTCGTATTTAGCTACAGGGCCTCGTTTCAAACACAATTTTACATCCAAAATTTATCGAAAATATTCAAATTTGCATGTAAAAAAACAACAAAATTTGAATATAAGATTTTTTGAGAAACAGGGACAATAATATATGCCTCTCTGACTAAAAACAAAATCTACTTGACAAAATTCTAACCTAATATCCAAAACTATTCAAAAAAATATAAAATAACCATTTTGAGCAAACTGACTAATATGAAAGTAAAATTGAAGATAAAATTGAAAAATTTAAAGAAAAATATTGAAATTTAAAACAGAGATAACAATTTGAGTGAAAATCGCAGAATTCATTCTAGATCTTAACGACAGGCTGAGCAATAACCCTTATTTAACTTGGAATAATATTTTACTTAGTGTCAATCTAAATTCTGGAAATGGTTTTGTCATTTTCATCTGAGCAGTTTGCAAGACCATCTGGCATCAGGTCAATTTCCACAATGCATAATAACTATATAAAATGAACACTTAAGATTATGCATCTTCAAAAACTATCAGTAAAACTAAAAAAAAGTGGTTTTATGATTTCAAATTCATGGTCATAGGAATTGTGGTAAACTACCCAAAATTTGATTTAAAAAACTACACAAATTATGCTTTCATCATCATAAGATGAGTATAATATGTGCACAAAAAGTGATGACATCATAAAATTTTGTGTAGGTGTATATATATGTGCACAGTTTGTGATAACATCATTATAATATGTGTACTTCATTCAAAAATATAAAAAAATTCAAATCTTTGGCAGTGTCCACTCTGGTTCGTATCCATTCCTCCGTGAATGTTATAATTCTAATCAGCAGATAAGAGTTTGTTTTTCTTCAGAATTATTTGCAACTTCATATTTTGCAATGAAAAGTTTGGATTTAAACCAACAATATAGCTATATTAGAATCTTGACACAAGTTTAACATTGTACATAAAGTTTAACACAGTTTAACTCTGTTTTGATAGTTAATATCCTTCCAATCTGGATACATCCAACACCCCTCGACAGTTTAATGAACTCTTCCTCACATCCAGATCCTCAACCATTTTGATGCACTCTTGTTGATTTTAGAAGAGTCTATTTTTAATAATAGGGGTGTTGTTTTACTCTCACATGATATCAAACTCTCTACTTTTATTATGTCATTACATTATCACTCTTAACCAAATCACAGTCTGTTCGCCAACATGGCTCTCCTTCATCCTTTTCCTCGGGAAATCATTCCAATTCCAGTTTTTCCAGTCTACTAAAATATGGAACTTGATATATCCTAGATTAAAGGAGATGGTAAGGATTATATCTAAAGTTTGTAGGATTAGCACCACTGATAGTTGGGGCTCGCTTGGAGAGTTCTGAACAGGGTCTGTGTGTTCCAATTCTGCCCCAAGCGGACAATATGGAAACGGATATGTCACATTCAAAACTGTCCCATCTATATCCTTCTCCGCGTTTTGAATTCTGTCTGCACCTACTATTTTTGCGGTACACATGGAACTCGTTCTGAATTCTGTTCGTACTTATATTGATTCCATAAATTCTGAATGTGCAGAACTCACCAAACGAGCGGGCCCGATAGAGTCAAGATAATGACCTACAATGACAATGAAGGTTCACTGATGATAAAAAAAAACTTGCCCTTGTTTTGTTTGTATCACAGGCGTGGTGATTTTATAATAATGTATTTTACATTAAGAACTATCACTACCATACACTAGTATAGATTTGTTGCCACCATTGTTTTATCAATCATTTGACAATGTAGCAAAGGTGTGGTGTTTGCTACAACACTAAGGTATTTGTTTTAAATGCAATGCTTTCCAACATTTACACATTGCTACGAATAAGGCATCCTTATATATTGCCAACATAATTATAGATGTTTTGTTGCAAAACATGGAATTCCCAAAATCATTTTTCAAGTCTGTGGATATGTTCATGTAATTTTTTGCTGCAACACTAAATATTAAGTTGTTTTTAATATTGCTATGATTTTTTATCGAATGAGAAATTATAATTTCATAATCATATGTACATGTCTACTTTAAAGATAATATTATTGATTAATTATGCACATAATTACTGTAATTATTCATGATAAACCAATCATAATTGAATTACAATCTCACACTTCCAGGTGTTTTTCAAATTCCTAATGATTGTTAGGAAGGAAGCTACAATTACTGTATTCTCAGTATTTGTACCAACAATATTTTCAAGTTTTCCAGCTCCACTTTCCTTTTGTAACTTTATTTTTCAGTACTCCAACTAGCTTTTAAAATTTGATGTTTGTGAACTTGTTGTTTCAGATTTTTCCGTGAGCCCTAAAACTTTGATATTCTACGGCACTATCAGTTCTATTTGATATAAATAAAGGCAAGAGGAGTTACCTCAAGAGTTATCAGACAGGAAGTTCACCCGGATCGTTTTTCTTCATGACCTCACGATAAGCGGGAGGGGGATAGTCATTATACACACTGTTTCCACGCAACCCGTTAGAATTGGCGGACAGTCTCTCTGATTCACGTGGAGCCAGCCCTTTTTCAGGCTCTTCCAGAATCTTGGGTTCCAAGTACCCGTTGTTATCCACTGGTGAAGTTCCAGGAGCGTAGCTACTCGAATGGCCGCTGTCCGTATCGTCAGGGCAATGAATATCTGCTCGTGTTCGAAGTTGAACCGGTGAATTTGGTTCTCCTTTTGAAGATTTGATTGGTGTGGCCCCGCCGTTTGATATGACACTTTCTCGATTTCCCCCCGTTAACGGTTGAAGTTCGATGTCATCTGCCTTTTCTTTCTTCCAACGTGATTGGTTGACATATCTTGCTGATTCGATATCATCATCACCCGTGTAATTTCCCGAACCCGTTACGGGGACAACATTCGATATCCCATTGGTCATTTTTAAATAGCCATCTTGGTTCAACGGTTCTTTTTCATAATCCGGTGTTTTTTGGTAGGGAGAATTTAAATCTAGGTAATACTAAAAATAAATATCAAATAATTAGTTACTTCCAAAAAAAGAATTTAAAAAATTCAAATATGTAAGAACATGACACTTTAAAACTCAAGCACAAGGAGAAATCATTCAATTACATGATACTTTTCAACAAGTTTGTTTTTAAAAAAAAGAAACATAAGGAACAAGTATAAGTGAATGTTAAATAGTTAAATTACTGCTAATCATTGTTCCTCATGCCTAAAATACCAGAGTCAGATAGCTAGGTAAAAAACGGAAAATTAATTTGACCCTAAAAATTGTAAATTGGTAGTTTAAAATAAATTTGAGGAAAGGCTCTGACTTTACAATACCAGAAAGGCTCTGACTTTACTATACCAGAAAGGCTCTGACTTTACAATACTGAAAGGCTCTGACTTTACTATACCAGAAAGGCTCTGACTTTACAATACTGAAAGGCTCTGACTTTACTATACCAGAAAGGCTCTGACTTTACTATACCAGAAAGGCTCTGACTTTACAATACTGAAAGGCTCTGACTTTACTATACCAGAAAGGCTCTGACTTTACTATACCAGAAAGGCTCTGACTTTACTATACTGAAAGGCTCTGACTTTACAATACCAGAAAGGCTCTGACTTTACTATACTGAAAGGCTCTGACTTTACTATACTGAAAGTCTCTGACTTTACTATACTGAAAGGCTCTGACTTTACAATACTGAAAAGGCTCTGACTTTACTACACTGAAAGGCTCTGACTTTACAATACTGAAAGGCTCTGACTTTACTACACTGAAAGGCTCTGACTTTACAATACCAGAAAAATGTAGGGGAAAGTAATCTAAACTAAAAATTCTAATTTGCTAATTTAAAATAAATTTGAGAAAAGAAGGCAGACAGAACATACCTGTTTGACATTTTCCTCCAGGAAGTCTCCCATTCTGTTGACCAGTTGAGTAAAAGTGGGACGTTTTTCAGGGTCTGCATCCCAGCATTGTAACATCACCTTATAGCTGAAAATAAACAGGATACAAAATGGAATGAGTTATAAACTCTGTTCTAATTTGTTTTATTGAATATCGGGTTGATTCCATGAATTACGAACAAGCAAAAAACACTTTTGACCAAAGAAAAATTCAAAGTTCACAATGTCAAACCATCATATTAGAAAAAAAAAAACAACAAAAAAACAAAAACAACACTTACATATCATCTGAAGCATGTTCAGGTTTCTCCATTCGATATCCTGATTTTAATAAACCAATAAATTTCTCGTTCAGTTCGATACCAGAGTAGGGATTACCTCCAAGTGAGAAGAGTTCGTACATCAACACACCGTATGACCAGCTGAAAAATAGAAAGAAATATTACCAAAAATAGGACAGAAATGAAATGAAGTTTGCAATGAGGGAAAATTTGCCATGACAGAAGCATTTGTCTACTAATACTTATTTACAGTCAAAGTTGAATGATCTAGAAACAAAACTGTCTTAAGCATTTGCTTTATCTACAGATAAAGCCTTATTTAAAGCTATCTGTATCACTTTTCAAGAATAAAATCTGATTTTCTGTTCTCATGCAATTCCATAAAAAATGAATGAGACAATGGTTAAAATGAAATCCTGGTATAAAATTGCCACTGAGAGTATAACAAATTCAAAAAAATTAAAATTGGTACATACACATCACTCTTGGTTGTATAACATTTATGAGTGAGAGATTCTAACGCCATCCACTTCACTGGTACTGGACCCTGTAAAATATTCCAGCTGATATCAAAACTCAGGTTCTAGTTTATAAAAATATTTCATTGTTATACATACTAGACTTCATTAATATTCATAAAGGCTCAACTTTGTGGGTCAGTAATCCCAGAAATTGAATTTTAAAAATTTTCAAAAAACGTTAAAAAATTAACCGGCAGGATTTTTTTAGTTAAAACTTTCAGACAAGGGACAAGTTACTCTAGGTTTCAGTTTATAGTTTTCATAAATTTGAGCAAAAAAAAATCGTTTACATCTCAGCAAAAAACAGAATTTCTGTAAAATCATTAATAATTAAAGGGGCTCAATTTTCATGGATTTTATTGCTCAGTTCATCAATGAATTTACAACCCCACCAAATATAATAACTGTTGGTATGTGAATGGTATCAGTACAACCAATTAGTGCGGAAAGTTTGAAAATACAGCAATAACAAATGAGTCGATGACCTATAAAGAGGGGGTGTCGTGTACAAAGCAAACCATGCTTACTCTTTTCAAAAACACCTGAAAGTACTTTTTTTTTTGAGGAGTCCACAACTATACAACTTTTATTCTCAATGTTGCCATACTTTATTTTGACCAACAGAACTGTCTTGCATGTACACATTTTTTTTTTACAAAGGACTGCCATAGATGTGATTTAAAATTAGCAAACTTACATCACCCTTTTTCTTGTATTCGAGATTTTTATAACAATCTTTAGCCAGACCGAAATCACTGATTTTAATAACATTATCTTCACTCAGTAGAACATTACGGGCTGCTAGATCTCGATGTATGTACTGAAAATATAAATCAAATAAAGAATTAGAATTTTACATCCCCCTCTTCAATACCTTAAATAATAAAATGAAATGGAGTTTTATATCCTACTGTTCAGTACCTTATTGGACTAATGAAATGAAATGGAGTTTTATATCCTACTGTTCAGTACCTTATTGGACTAATGAAATGAAATAGAGTTTTATATCCTCCTGTTCTGTACCTTATTGGACTAATGAAATGAAATAGAGTTTTATATCCTACTGTTCTATATCTTATTGGACTAATGAAATGAAATAGAGTTTTATATCCTACTGTTCTGTACCTTATTTGACTAATGAAATGAAATTTAATTCCTTCTGATTTGCACTTTATTGGACTAATGAAATTAAATCGTCAAAATTTTTTGCAGACTTCACTTTTTACTATGAAGGTCCTGCTCCTTTTATTAGTTTGATCCCAGCTCACCTTTTTGGAAGCGAGATATTCCATTCCACGAGCAGCCTGAAAAGACCAGCAAATCAGATTCTTGGTAGTGAGAGGTGGACCAATCAAATCTGCGCTATTTATAGCCACTGGTTTGTTGACGTAGTAGGGTTTATTTTTATCTCCTGCAGCCTCCATCTTCTTCTCAAAAGCTGGATCGCTGTAATCTTCCATGGTGTTAACAAACGAAGCTTGATTCTTTAATAAATAACTTCGAACATTTCCAAAATGACAGTATTCCACTATAACATATAGCTCTCCTGTAAAAATGATCAAAATTGTTCTATCATAGCATTTTTCTTTATGAAGTTTACATTCAATTGTTGTTTCTTTTGGACTAATGAAATGAAATATAGTTTGAATCCTACTGCTCTGTAACTGGTTAGATTATATAATACATGTCATGCAGTGAGCAATGAGGGACATTTTGTGTATGATTTTTGGTTTTGACTACTGCATGGATAGTGATTTGGATAGATGTGGTGGGGCCTCGATATTCATGGTGATATATAATATCTCAGATTTACTTGAAGGCAAGAAAAGGTGCGCATTGTCTTTACAATTATACAGTATGTCTATTTTTATAAGATGTGTGAACTCACCAAATCTGATGTTCTTAGTCACAGCTCCGAGTAAATTGAGAATATTAAGATGTTGTCCAATATGAATTAAAATCTTCAACTCTGATAACAGCGCCATCATCTGTTCTTTATCCGTACAATCTGAAAAATAAAATATCAGTAAAGAAACAACAATGACTTTAAAAAGATAACTAATTAGGTTCTCTATGATCTAGTCAACCAGCTGGTCCTTGGCCTCTTAGTGATGATTTACAAGGATAACCACTAAGATTCTGAGGGCTCCCGTCTTCTAGCTCATCCTTGACCAAACCACTTGTCAAGGTTCTCAAAGATCTTTTCTGCCAGAGTCCTTGAACATATCTGTCGGATCTCAAATATGTTTCAACTTAAAAATATATTTTGGAGTGAAGATAAGAAAATAAGGAGATAGTACCTTTGACCATTTTAACTGCGACTATGGTAACATCTTCATCTGCTATCCCAATAGCCTCTGTTTTAATAACACGACCAAATGCACCCTGTCCTAACACGTTACCTAAAAAAAGATCAACATCAAATACAATATTTTTTCAAAAACTTGGGACAGATCAACTTAGGTAAATTATGTTAATTGGTTATTTTCTGAAAGCAAACTTTTGTGGCCCCAGTGACAAAATTTTCAAAATGGCCAAAATATCCATACAAAGGATATAAGTTTCAATTTATTAAGCACATTGAAATCAGTACAATATTTGCTAGGGTGCCCTTATGGCTGCAAATAATGAAAGTGGCCATGAGTTCCGAATGCAACTCAGTTACATAAGCTCATACTAGATTGCTATAATGTGAGGGCCCCATAATATACTATGGGTAACAGAAAAGATGTCAATAAGAGTTACTCACCCATTCTGAGCCTATCTTTAGGGAATTCCCACTGAGGATCATAAGGAAGAGAGGCTGTCTGTTCGTCAATTGGTATTTCTGGATTATAGTCACATTTAGGTGGCAATAAATACTGTTCATAGTCCTTCATCTAGTAATAACAAAATATAAATAAATTAAACAAATCAAATTCATGAAGGTGAATGAAACAAATAATTGATTAAAAGGATTGTAAAAAGGTATTCTTAACTTTAAATGTGTATCAGGGACACTGATAGTATCAATTTGCATCATTCCAATTTTCAATCAGATGTCTGTGGTTCCTGCATATCGACTAAAACATATGGCGAAGGGCATATTTTTCGATTAGTGACATCATCAAACACTTAGTTTAAGTAGAAATGCAGGAAGACTGGAAGAAAGTGAAAGATAAAAGCTGGATAACCTACCTTAATAACAAGAGATGTTCTCATTCTCCTGATAAAGATCACAATGATAATAATAATAATAATGGTAGCTACTAGTATACCTACAATGATACCAATATACACTGACGACAACCCTGCTTCTCCTGGTTTACCTAAAATACATTAATTTGATTACTTAGATAGATGTAAGGCTGACACCACAGTGACTGGTCATGGCTTCCAGCAGTATTGACTGATGTAGCAAGCCACATCATTGCCCTAAAAATCAAAATTTAATGCAGATTCAAATGGTGAAGTTTTTACCCTCAAACAGTTAAGGAACCCCCCAAAAAACTTGTATAACAATTTCAACTTTCTTACCTCCAACAAGAAGAGTCATGTTGCTACTGGTTTTCCCGCCACAATTGGATGCTTCACAGATATAATTCCCAGCATGCACTTCTGTAGCATTCTCGATCATTATTCTGAAGAAAATCCACATAGTATTTAAATAATAAATAAAATACAGACTTGGGACTAATAAGATCTTTTATTTCTGAAATTTGGGCCTAAAATTTTATAGGAAATAGATATCTAAGGTGAAGAATAGGTGTGTTTGAAGCAGACGACAATCCAAATTTTGAGGCGTACAGCATACCTGAAACCATTTTGTGAATAGCCAATGTTCATTGTGTTGTTACTATAAATAATCTCCCCGTCTTTATACCATTTTACGTTGGGAATGGGGTAACCTCCGACATGACAATCTAGGGAGAGGGATGTTGATTTCTCGGCTCGGATTTTACCAGATGCACTTTCCTTAATGAATGGTTTGATGCTGTCTGTAATATATAAAATTATTAAGGGTATTAAATCAACTGATCATTCAAAGAACCAATCCAACAATCTTAGATCTACTTGTGTGCCAATTAACAATTGTGTCAAATGTCACCATGGTCAAGGTATTACAAACTTTGTCTTATACCTTGACTACAATTAGCAACTGTTCTTGTATCACAGAATGCAGCAATTTGACTGAATTGTACTCAGAGCCACAGAAAGAATGTAAACATTTTGGCTTATCATTTATAGACTTTCCGTCATCGGCTCTGATTGGCTGTATTCACTAGAGTACAATCCAACCAAATCACTGCATGTAACCAAGGTGTTAGACAAAGAACCTTGTCCACTGTGAAGATGAACCACCAGGAGAAGGGAATAATGAGAGAAGGTGACTTATTCAAAATCGTTAATTTCTATATCATCCATCTTGAATTTGCCTCTTTTTAAGATTGAAGACCAGAGGTTATAACATTGATAAACTTACCATGAAATTTGAGAGTATATCGTGCTGAATCTAGAGTATTATCAAACTTTAAACCAAAACATTGATAAATTCCAGCATCTTTCTTTGATAGATTCTCAAACAGGGCTGTTCTTACAATAGAATAACCAGTACTAGAATATACACAGATACAAAACATTAGAAAAATGAAATGAAATGGAGTTTTACATCTTAATCCTAATACTAATCCTTTACATTACTTAATACCTCATTGGACACAATTATATGGATAATAACTAATAAAATGAAATAAAGTTTCGACAATGATACAATAGCCTTTATCAAGCAATGATGGCTCATGGAAAATCCAGACCCACTGATATAATGAAAACAGACAAAGCCATGCAGTGGAGAATGAGGGAAATATGCCATACAAATTTATTTTACATGCTCTTTATTATGGGCTTTATTTTTCAGATATAATATACAAGACAGAACTTCATATTTAATCCTTTCGACTCTAGGGGCCACATAATTACGCAACATATACTGTTATATAAAGTTAACGTCATACGCTTCAAGTTATATTAGAGTATATATTGTTTTAGATTTCATTCACTGTGTGTTCAAAAAATAAAATGAATGGAGTTTCACGTCCTACTTTTCTACACTATGTGGGCTAATGAAGACAGATCAAAGTGTTCAAAGAGTTAAGAAAAAGAAGAAAATTTATCAACTGACCTGCCAATAATAGAAGTAAAACCGGACATTTCAGTGGTAGGTGTTACAGTGTTATCACTAATATTATAATATCCTGCTGTACTATCATTCTCCACCTCCGTACTGGTAAAAATATCTGTTACGTTAATCGACGACATGCTGACAGGTTCATCTTGAAATTTATAAATAACTAATGATTTATACATCCACAGACTTCCATAACAATCCAACTCAAGTCTCTCGTCACATTCTGTTACTTTGTGGGTAATTTCACCGAATCCAAACCCTTTTGGAATATCTGAAATAAAAATATAACACTCTGAGATTTTTTCTTAATCAGAACCCAATTTTCTTTTTTTATAATTTCCACTTGAACATCAGAGATAGCACAAAATTCGAAAAAAAAACTAACAGTTTTATTCTGTTTCAATAAGCCAGTTTTTTTTTTTGGCCAAATTTTTTAACAGCACAAAACAATTTCAATATAATTATGTATCCATTACTAAATGAAATAAAATCCTTCAACCAGAATATCAGCACTCCAAACTGGCCAAGTATTCTCGGAACGTTTTTAGTGCAAGGATGTCCTAGAATTAAGAAGACAAAAACCAAGGACATCCTAGCGCTGAGATCGTTTCGAGAATATGTGGCCTGATCACCTCAAAATAAAAAAAAAGGTTCACTTACCAACTACCATAAACTCAGTTTCAGCAAAACTGGATCCAAAATTATTTTCACCATAGCAACGGATACTTCCTGTTTTATCAGCCCTGATCTTAAGTTGAGATTCAACCTGGGTTCCAGTGATTTGGTATTGTAGCGTGGTATCGGTGATGTTTATCCAATCAGTACAGTTGTCCTCAGTACAGTTGTTGAATAACCAAGAGATAGTAGCCACAGGGTAACTTATAGTTTGACATTCTAGTTTTACCAAGGTACCTGCTAGCGGTTTAACTGGAGGTTTACCAATCCAACTCACTTCCGGTGGACCTGCAATTATAAAACTGACCATTGTAATAGAGTTCATATAAAAATAAATATGATGAATTGATGAAAAAAGATGGAAAAGGCAGCCATTGTCACTACAGCCATTTTAAAATTTGAAGGGTTTGTAAAGAGGTTTTCTAGTCTATATATGTGTATAGCAGACGTCTTTGGTTCTTGCAATTCTTAATGATAGCTATGTCATAAAATGCTAACCTTTTAATAATTCCTTTAAACCCCCATTTTCCTTGCAAAACAACTAATAAAAAAATAATGGTTCACCTTTGATAATGAGGTTCATTGAAGCATTAGCCGTCATGTCTGGTGTTTTAGCTTTTAAAACGTATTTGCCCATCTTGTCTCTCGTTGGTTGAAAAACAGTCAGAGCTGCAGCATGGTCCACTTGTCTGAAATTAATAAATATCATTACAATAGCCATGGTTGGCCATTTTTGGGGGTTGATTTGGGTCTTGAATGTTTTCAGAAGTACTAGAACTGTACAAAAATCGCCAAAACTTGGATTTATAGCTCAAACTAGGAATTTCACTTTCTATTTTACATTATGTCTTTTCTATATATGACGTTGTCTCAAGAGTTGTAATTTCAATCGCAGATAATTCTGAACAGACATGGATTTGAAGGCCCAAATTCCTGCTTTTGTCTGACATACCCATAACTATAAAATCTGTTGTTTTCTATTTTCTCATCTTCAAAATACCATTCTAGTTCTGGGGCAGGGAAAGCATTGATTTCAAAATACATAAAGGCTTTTTTATCTCCCACGACCACTTCTACATCATCACTTGGGGTCAGATAGACAAACGTTTTCTCTGGAAATATTAAGAACGTTTAATTTATTCAATAATTCACTTTTGAAATATGTAGATAACATTGGTGAAAAGTTGGGGATTCAAATGGGATTGAAAACAGAGATTCTTTGCACTTTTAATCATCCTTTGACAGTTGGAATTTGTATAATTAATGAAGCTGTTCAGCTGTTCTGGAAAATTTCCCTCATTGCACACATCATAAGCCAAATCAGCTGATCATTTCATAGTTCTTGGTGACACTCTGTAACTGGATTTGTCAACTTAGCAATTCTTTCAGAGAGTCTACATAACTAATTTAATGTTTATTTGGTATGAAGATTCATCAACTCAGCTTTAGAGAGTCTGCATAGCTAATAAGGTTTATTTGATATTTAGGTCTGTTAACTTGGCATATCTCTTTAGAGAGTCCACATGTATAGTAATATTTATTCAGTTTCCATTTCCATCTAAATAAAATATAAAACATTGACTAACCGTAAACATTAATAATCTGATCGGAGAAGGCCATCTGGTCAAAGTTTTTAATGGTACAACGATAAACTCCACGATCTTGTAGTTGTATTTTATCAATATCAAGTGATCTTGATATCTGACTGTACGTAGCATCACCTGATTTCATTGGTTGTCGTATGGCGATAGATGGCCGTATTCTACCATTGTTCTAAAATATCAATTTATGATGAATATATACCATATATTTCCGAATATAATGCGCACCTGTGTATAATGCGCACCCCTTCCTTTTCCCACTAAACATCCCTTCACTAAATCGTACCTTAGTCTCAGAAAAGTAATTTTTTAGCCACGTTAATCAGCAACAGTATTCACAGCTTACAGTTTAACCTTCTGAGTCACGTGTATGCATAGATATCAGCATTTGAAAGTTACATTGACAACATAAACATTATTGCAGATAATGACTTTTGTAGCACTGACTGTCTGGAATGTCACGTGATTTGTCATTCCAGAAGTTCACAGTCAGCAGCACACTTACTGTTTTCCATACTTTTGGAAATTGGTTTGTTATTAACGTGTTTCCGTGTAATCTATTCTTCTTTCACTTACATTGATAACATATTGACGCTCCACCATATTTGAGAGCAGTTCATATATAGTAATCAATGCATTAATCCATTTATGAACTCTTCAACATGGAGGAGAAGAAAGACGAGTCCTTAATGCAACTTTACAAATGTTTATTAGAGTAATAATGTAAATCTTACGTCTTTATTAGGGTATGACCATTCCATCTGTATCATGGTACTCTTGTCTACCTTGACACTACAGGTTAATTTTACCGACTCATTGACTAGAACTGATGCTGCTGGCGTCACCTCGATAGTTATTGGTGGCATCACTTTTAATGTGTCTGGAAATTGAATAAATAAACATCACATACCCTTATTGGTAGAGCTGCCAGTAGGATAACAAAATCTGACAACAAAAACTTTAACAGATAACCTATCTGTAACAAACTGGGAGTTCCGATTGAATTTTTGAGTCTTAACTGAGCAGTTCCATTGTTCTGTGCTTAAGCTGACAAATCAAAACAGAAAGTTTTGGGATTAAGTCAGACAAAAGAGGTAAATAGAATTGTACAAAAACTCCTGATAAAGAACAATTTTGGGACTTCTGGTTCAGCAAGAAAAAAGTGGAGATACAACCAAATTAACACCATGTCATAAAGATTTATGCCACCTGAAAGGTTAGGGTTTGTCACAGTGGCGGAGCCAAAGAGGGGGCAGAGGCCCCCCCCCCCCCTCACAGCCCTGAAAGCATGTTTTTCGGGCCAAAATCTTATAACTAGGTTATAATTTCTGACAACCTCAGGTATATCGCCCCCTCTCGTACGTAAACTTGGCTCTGCCACAGATTTATCACACAATCCGAGAAAATCTTGAATTCAACTTACGTCTATATTTCAAAACAACCAGCATCTCATCGACCGTTTCGTTGAACTCTGCGATACATTTATACATTCCTGATAGTAAAACATTGGGGTAGTGAAGTATGAAACCAACTTCAGGGTCATAGGTTACATCATCCTGCTGAGAGATATCCTTCTCCCCCTGATATTTAATCAGACTAACGTTAGCGGCAGGGTTCGTGACCTTACACGCCACAGTAGCTGCCTCATTTCTATTGATGAAGACAAATAATGGCAGCATATAATTTTTGTGGCCGATCCATAAATTGTCAGGATCTGAAAAAAGGAAGAGAAAGTCAGTCAGCTTGTCAGGGTTTTTGATTTGACTCTTTTTAACGGACATGACTGGCAGATCAAATGTCTGTTTTCGGCAAATTGTAGGACATTAGTTAGCTTACATATTACTGTTCATTTATAAAGATGACCACATGGATTTTGCAACAACAGAAATGGGTAGATAATGCATTGCAGTGTGCAATGAGAGAAATTTTGCAATTACCCTGCCATTAATGGTCAAAAAGTTTCGGACTAAATTTTTTTAAGCCTAAACTTAATTTTTAGATCACTGGCCATAAACAACCATCCTACCCTGCCAATCTCAGAAAGCCTAAGATAATAAATATATTCATGAGATTATTACCTTCAACATAGATGTAAACACTGGAATTGGACATTGAATAATCTCCGACTGTGTCTATAAAAAGACAACTATATCGCCCCGTATCGTAATATTGTGAATTGGTCATATTAAGCTGGACAGCATGCCTGCCGTAATCTTGTTCTGGAAGTTTGTGATACACGATAGAGTGACCCTCTGGTTCTGGAGAACTCTGTAATACAAATTTCAATATTAATGCAGGTTATTATAAAGTCATTTGAATTATTTGCTTTATCAGCTGATTGAGCTCAATTTTAGCTATCTGTAAAGTCATCTAAATATTTGCTTTCCTCAATTTGAGCTGTCTATATAGTAATCTAAATATTTGCTATAGCAGATGATTGAGCTCAATTTCAGCTCTCTGTAAAGTCATCTAAATATTTGTTTTACCAAACAATAAAGCTCAATTTTGCTATCTGTATAGTCATCTAAATATTTGCATTATCAACTGATTGAGCTCAATTTCAGCTCTCTGTATCTCTTTTCAGAATTGAAAACTGGCACAAAGTCATTTTCATGATGTTAGAGCATTTTCTAAGTGATGATGTATTACCCTTTTTGGAGTAAAAATCTGCTAATAAACATGCAAATATACAGTATTAATTTGAATGCAAAAATGAAATCTGATGACTAAAATAAACTTTGAAGATAACAAGTTACTTTTGTCCTTCCGCTGACCTAATTTCAACCATCCTTCCTGCTGACAAGATGGAGGTGGTACTTAAAACAACGTAGAAAATAAACGAGAGATATGACAGTAAGGTGACGTCACCTCCTGACATCACCATCGTCAATACTGTCTTTATCTTGAGTGCTGAGGGTGATAAGAGTAGTGTTTGCTTCCTCTATTTCCATATTGACTGTATTTGAGATTAATTTTACAACCATTGTCTTATATACTCTTATCATTATCATTATTACTAGGGCTCAATTTGCTAGCTATTCTTCGACTATATCAATTATATCAATATCGTCAGGGCTCAATTTTGGGGGGATTTGGTAGCATATCTCTGAAAATAGTAATTTATTATCATTATTCCTAGGTATCTTTATTGGCTAATAGTAATATATCATTTTTATCAGGGCTCCTTTTTTGGGGATTTGGTAGCTATTCTCTGAAAATTGTAATTCATTATCATTATTACTAGAGATTACTTTTATTGGATTTGGTAGCTATTCTCTGAAAATTGTAATTCATTATCATTATTACTAGAGATTACTTTTATTGGATTTGGTAGCTATCTCTGAAAATTGTAATTCATTATCATTATTACTAGAGATTACTTTTATTGGATTTGGTAGTTATTCTCTGAAAATTGTAATTCATTATCATTATTACTAGAGATTACTTTTATTGGATTTGGTAGTTATTCTCTGAAAATTGTAATTCATTATCATTATTACTAGAGATTACTTTTATTGGATTTGGTAGTTATTCTCTGAAAATTGTAATTCATTATCATTATTACTAGAGATTACTTTTATTGGATTTGGTAGTTATTCTCTGAAAATTGTAATTCATTATCATTATTACTAGAGATTACTTTTATTGGATTTGGTAGCTATTCTCTGAAAATTGTAATTCATTATCATTATTACTACATATCTTTATTTTATGAATTTGTAGCAAAACCCCTAAAATAGTAATAAATGTATGATTTTATTATTATCAGTGAGGCTCAATTGTTATTGGATTCAGTATCAATCCTAGATAAATGGTAATTTATAATCTTGAGATCAGATATATTGCTCTCTGTACATTCCAAGCAATTATCATATTCTGCAGCACATTCATATTCCCATATTATAAGTGTATGAATTTTAGAAGATTTGCATCATCATAAACAGATTTGTTATGTAACAGATACGTTCCTATAAAAGCACTGGCCTAGGTCACAAGAAGACTTTGGATTTTGCATTGTTTAGTTGTATAACATCTAAGATGTTTACAAAATCTTGTATTGGAGTTAGGTTTCGGGGAAGGTTAATATGTATTTAAATACAAAACCAATAAATGTGGGTCAATTTCAAAATGTGGGACTACCGGAAACCCTGAATTTTCATTTCTTGAAAGTAAACTTGACCGATTGATTCTACTGAGGGTTAAATTCCAAGAACATAAGATTATTATCACTTTTACAAATTTGATATCATTTTGTCCCAGATCGTAAAAATATGAACAAGAGAAAAGAATTGCGTTTATACATCTTTGTTTGCCACTTATTCAGACGCCAAGGCGATACTAGTCAGCGGAAGTCATTGAAGAAACCTTCAGAAACTTCAACGACAACAATTAATTAGTCAAATTTTATTCACGAAATTTTCAATCAGTTTTATATTTCAGAGGAAACGAGGCGGGCCGGTATTTCCTACTGACCTCGGGAAAACTTTCAAAATCTACCATCTTAGTTTTATAATAGGTCAAGAATTAGGATCTAGTCACTTTTATAGTAAAATCATTTGAACTGTGTACTTGAAAACGTACGATATACAAAACTGAGGTTACTGTGGAAAGTATTTCAATCAATTACTTCGTCACATGATCAATTGCGTATACATACTAATAATGCTACTGAGACCAATGTTTAATTCTTAATTTGCCAAGCTGACTCTCTGAAAGGATATTGCTATGAAAGAAATGGCTGGTCAAGTGTTCTGGAATGTTGATAATGCCTTGTTTTAAGCTATATGAAATAAGTAACCCTAGATATCAAATAGACAATATTAGCCATGTTGACTCTCTGAAGGGAGACTAATATGATCAATATCGCTGTAGAGTGAGGTCAAGCCTTCAGTGGCCTTAGTCTCGAAAACGTAACTAAAGATGATATCAGTATTCCTGTCATCTGATTGGTCAATCACTAAAATCAGTTTTAAGTTAAGCTTTATCATCCAATTAGATTGATGTATTTCATAAAATTTGGACTTGATCTTACTTAATTTTCTAGAAAAAGGCCCCCTGAAAAGGTGAGCATGCCCTGTTTCAAGTTATATATAATAAGAATAGATTAAGAGGGTTATATATAACTAGTATAAAATACAGTGAATAAAAACTGACTGTAATTATAAACTTGGCAGAATATCAGCTTGAATAATAGATTACATTCACTCAACATTTTTAAACTTTATTCACAAACTGTTAAAACCATCTTGACTTTAAAACCGTGACTCTTAAATTTACTTTCATAATTTAATGTTTGTGTTAGTGTTTTGATTTTGGATCTAATGTCCTTAAACTTGGTGACCCTTGCAGCATGAACGGGAGGCAGAATAAATTCTAGTATGATAATGTTCGAAAATGTTGTAGCAAATATGACCTAGAAGGTCATCTACAGCAAAAATTCCTGAAGATTTTTGGTTCCCAAAATAATTATAGTATTTTATAACAAAGGGAGGGACTCTACCAAATCTATTTCCGCAATTCGAAAATTAATAATGCCATAGCAAAACATGTTTGCTTTGGCTTTTTATACAGAATTGGACATGGCCTAGTCTAACTTCAAGTGCTGAGTCCTGTGTTTAGAAATTTGGACAAAGCTGAAAACTAGGTGTATATACAAACCAACCAGAAGGATCATTTCAGGAAAAGTTGATTTATATGGATTCCCTGAGAGAAAGGTGGAAAATTTGGTTGTTCCACATCAGACGGCTGCTTTAAGGAGAAGGATATGAACTCTTCATAATGGAGATAAAATAAGAGTATTTGATGAGGATAATTACTGGTCTAATTATTCTACACTTATCCTAATTAATGAGCTTCGTTAATATTCAGACTGGAGGGAGAATATTTTTATAAGTATTGTGTTGACTTAGTTTGTCAAATCCTTAGAAGTCAAAATTTGGTTTCTTAAGTTCCTCCTTCCCTAATCAAAAAATTTCCAACTAGTCTCTGGAAAAATCTTGTAGTCACGAAAATGTTCTTCTGAAACTGAAAAATTCTACTACATGGCTCCACATTTTGTGAGGTTCCATAGTACAGTCGGTTAGAGAATTGGTTTACACAACGTCATTAGGTTGGTTAAGTCCAGCAAATGGTGGCTGTGGGTTCTAATCTCGATCAGTGTGTACAAGTCTAATAACCTTGAATAAGTCGTTTTCACTCATAATTCCAGTCAACCCAGTTGTAAATGGGTATGGATAATCCAGATAAGATCAATATTAAGAGGTTTGGTCAAGAATCAGCTGATAGAAAAGATTCTTTGTGAACCTAAGTTGTTATCCTGGTAAAATATAGTTGTTTCTTTCTATCTATGATATAAAACAAGAACTTACCAGTGGACCAAGCGAGTTGAGGATCCATTGTACTTCTTTATGACCCGAACACGTTAATGTGAGGTTATCTCCCTTCTTTAAATATAGCGTAGAATTTAAAATATCTATCTGCGGAACTTTACCAAATGAACTATCTAAAAATAGAAAACAAAAATTGATTAGAAAATGGAAGACATGTATCAAGGTGTCCAATTTCTAAAATTAATATTATAAAAAGATTCCTTACTTGAGAAACAAAAAAAATTTGGTCCATTCACAAATATAATTTATAAATTATGTATCTATTGAAATGCTTCTGTTTTTTTTTTTTACAGAAGTCTAATTTAATTTATAATGATATGCTATATGAATTTCATTGTTGAATATTTGTCACAGCTTATGGTTCCTACATAAAAAATAAACTAAAATAAGAACTGCATTAAGCAATTTTCAACATGAGTAGCTAATTTGTATTCAAAGTTTGTAGACTGTATTATCATTTATTGTTTGTTTGGAATGATAGGGGAGTTGTTCAGTATTTGAAAAGCTAAAAGAACAACTAATCAGATGAATGTATCTGTTTTTTCTTGACCTAATTCTGTGAGGTTTGTGTAGAAATTAGGTCATCTTATCTGTAATCAACAGAATCAGGGTAAACAAATAAACAAGGTTTCAAGATGTTTTAGTGGTTAGAAAGGTACAAAAATTAACTAAGTTGATATTCAATGGTTATCTTAGTCTGCAAAAATATTAGTGTGCATTTTATTTTTCATTTAACATCATGGATATGTTGTCAGAATTATTTTGATGTTTTTCAACCATTTTATATACATTTTTGTATCAATTGCTTATAAGTCAAGTTTTAAGAGAAAGGGGTTAAGAACTGATACTTGACAGACTCTCAAAAGCACTGTATGTTTTGAGAGATATCTACAGTTTGCAACAGAAACTAAATTCTGACAGACGATTACAAAACCTCATCAAAGGGAGACAATCCACTTCAACAGGTGTAGTTTAAACCAGATTAACTTGGCTTAAAGTGAGGCTTATCATTAAGACTGGAGGAATCAAATACTTTTATCACAATTTCAACGATTAAAACATCTGACATATTTGTTATACAGTGCCAAGAATGATAAACTCAAAGCATATCACATCTAGCCAGTTTGGTACTTCTGTTTTAACTGACAAAGAGACACACAAAAATACCTACTTGGAGCTAATTTTAATGTTTGGTTTTTCTGCAAGATCAATCACTAAAATCAATCTTACCTTGAGTATAATAAACCACTCAAATAACTGTATTTCTTAAAATACTCATTCTATTTTAGTTATACGTTTGTTAAACAGCAATAGCCACCTTTCTTATACCACAGAAGTGTGCAAATGCAGCAATTTGATTGTATTGTAAGAAAGCAAATACAGCCAATCATACCCTTAGAAAGACTGTAAACTGTAATCATTAAAACTTATTGTTTACAGATTTTCTGTCGAGGACTGTGATTGGCTGTATTTGTTTATGTATAATCCAACCAAATCGCTGCATTTACAAACTTCAGTGATACAAGAAAGGTGCCTATTGCAGTCAAGGTATTAGTATGTTCTACACATTAAACCAGTGTGTACCAGTACTTCAGTTTCATGCAAAGTTTCTATGTTTCTTCCCTTCTTCCCTGTGTCCCTCAGGCAAATAAAAATATTTACAGTAAAAGACCACTACATCAACCTACTTGAGATTAAATGGATTTCAGATCAGAGAAACTAAAGCTGGTATCTTTAAATATCAGTGATAATATTAACAGGTGCCCTCCTCAATAAATTACACTTTATACTCATTAAAGTGGCGCTCCCCTTCTCTAGAACTCTATTCCTGCTGTATATTTAGATTGTTAATAGTTTTATTTCCTTGGTTTTAACATTATTCCACTTTATGTGTGGTCAATAAAAATAAAATAAAGAAAACAGATTGTGGCCGGCAATAGTTAGTAAAAATAAAGTAAAGAAAATATATCAAGAGGTGTAAACCAACATTCACCCACCAAAACTATGTTCATTAGATAAATGATTTTCACAGATGGTGGCCGGCAGTGGTCAGTAAAAATAAAGTAAAGAAAATATTCCAAGGTGAAAACCAACATTCAGTCTAAAAATTAATGAATGACAGAATGAATGAATGAATGAATGAATGAATGAATGAATGAATGAATGAATGAATGAATGAATGAATGAATGAATGAATGAATGAATGAATGAATGAATGAAAAAGGAGTGTGCACTATGTGACTTCAACATAAAATATATAGTTGCATGTGAGCATGATTCACCTGATAATTTTACAATTAACTTGTTTTTAACATCAAACAAAAACCTCAGGTAGTCAGTCAGGTAAAATATCAGTTACTCTGAAACAGCTGGGTCACCATGATCTTATAGTTATAGAACATCCTTCAAACAGTTAGGACTAGATTATGTTCACATCACAGAGAGTTCACAATGATATCATAGTACAGAACATCCTTCAAACAATCAGGACTAAATTGAGTTCACTCTTGTCATCCTATTTAAACTCTAAACAGAGAAAATACAGGGTGTTCACCAAATCTTATAGTTATAGAACATCCTTTGAACAATAAGGACTAAATTGTCTTCACATCAAAAACTCCCTTTGCTTCTGAAGACAATATTATGCCATGGACTAAAAAAAAATTATTTTTGGAACATTTCCTTTTTTTAATGTTTTGTCGTTCTTCGTTTGTTGTGCATATTTCCACTGATATCTGACCTTAAATTTTTTTTTGAGTTTTCAAGGAAATTTTTGACCACTTCTGTAGGTATGTTTCTTTAGAAAAATGTTGTTCTCTTTCAGAATTTTGTATCTGTTTGAGAAATTTAGATGAAGGGAACTGGGTTATTCATTAATTATTTTGTTAATTATAATTAATTTTAACTTTATTAAACAGGATTTAACAGACTTGGTACAATACCTAATTAAAACTAGGAGTGGTTTCAACAATGTCGCCTTTTTCAGTTTGAGTTTATTGCTCTAACCATTCTGTATAATTTTCTTCCTGTCTAATTTTTATTAATGAAAGGTTGAACACTAGACTTTATAAACTGGTATAATAATATAGTTCACTTCAGGGATGCTGATTTGTCTGTTTTTACCAGACACTAAAATGTCTTACTGTGATCTTTGTCTTCAGGAATTTTCAACTTTAGGGAACAATATTTTCTTATAATAGTTGATATTGACCTACATCTAAGGATGTTTAAGAAATACAAACTGGATCAGTATTTTTTTGTCAAGAATGAGCAAGTATTGCAATTGAAACTGTCAGACATTATATTGCTCCCTGCTTACATATTCAAGGGATTGTAAAGAGGTTTGTTTAAAAAAATTCATTGGTATTGGATACACTGATAGCATCAATTTGCACCATTTCAAATTTCACAATTGATTCCTGTAATTCCACTAAAACTAAGTGTTTGATGACATCACTAATCACAATGGGCCTTAAGTGATAATTATACATAATAACATCTTTATATGTCTAGAAAGTCCAATGACATCGAAAAATCTTTGTTAAATATGTATTTTGCAGAGAATCAAATCCTTTATGCTAGCTCATGATCCTACAATTTCCACTCATAGAATATATTACCACTATTCATTGTTCAATATCATTTTTCTTCTTCAGTTTGAGTAGTTATTGATGTATTCAAAAAACTATTAATAATATACAGTTGGCTAATTCAGGCGTGTCAAAAAATGAGTCACTTTTATTAAAATTAGGTCAAATAGCACATGAATGACAAACAGTCTGTCATCTGCTACATCATGTGCAGGTTGTTCTTCAGGTGTATTCAGTACAGATCAATTATTATTCTGTATTTTTTTCATGTACTGAGTTAAACTCTATAAAACTAGGTCAAACCTGCAATGCATGTGCATCTTTGTTTTAAGGTAAAAAATAAAGGTGATTATCATGAGAGAACCAATTGATACATCACAGTTTAAAGCCTAGAAAGCAGGATGCAAAATCATCCTTCTATAACACCTGATGACAATTGACAACTGGGTTTTTCAGCTCATTTGGAATATTCAAACTGCTTTTGATTATATTTTGGTATTTGAGATTATACTTTTCAGAGAATCTGCATAAAGTTATCTTAATACACCAGATATAGAGAGTGCTTGTTATCAAACATGCATGTGTGAAAGTTTATATCTTGTATGTGTATTTTGAGAGATAATTAAGTAATTAATTATTATGTTAACGAGATATATTAATTAGGGTAGATCTGGGTCAAGATGACATAGTCACAAAAACTTTGTACAAGATATATACAAATAAAACTTGGTACAACATTGTACAACATACACACAAATATAACTTAGTGTAACATAGTACAACATTGTACTACATTAACACACAAAAAACTTAGTGTAACATTGTACAACATATACACATATACAAAAGATAACATAGCTAGAAAACAAAATCTAGCATTTTACAAAAACAAAACTTAGTATAACATTGTATTTGATATAATTACATATATAGAGTTTTGTTGTTTACAAGTATTCTGATAGTGTGAAGATGACGGAGGTCAGAGTTTAAAGGTCATGTCTTTAATCTATTAGAGGTCAAAGTTGAGAACTGTGGAAAGATTAAGAAATAAAGGAATAAAAATATCTTAATTTTGGCTCTAGTTTATCTTCTGGGTTAATTTAAAGATAAGACTTCGCCCAGTTTTCTTATAAAAATTGTTTTAAAGCCATCAGTTTTGATAACTATAATCTCTTAATTCCAACACAGATAATAGTAGAAATTAAGTTTGATAAGTTATTAAAGCTAGGTTCCCACTTTATAATAGTAGATCATTGGTTTGGCCGTGCATTTAAGTTAGGTTTTCACTATACAATAATGTAACTTTAGTTTGATAAGTTACTAAAGTTAGGTTCCCACTTTATATTATTGAAACTATGGTTTGATAGTTAATAGTGATACTTAATTTGTAAGCCAAATTCCATTTAACTTTGTGCCAATGAAAAGAAAAAAAAAAACAGAAAGACTTAATTATAATGTCTCATTTCATTCGTTCATTAGCTTACAATCTACGATCAATTCACCTAAATTAATTACAACAAAAAACCTCAAAAATTTGTTATTTATCAAAAAGATGAAAAATAGATAAGAATATTTCACATGAAGAAATTTGAGTTAAAATATGAAATTTCCAGACTGAATTTGAAAAAGATAACATTATCTGTCTTAGTCCTAATTTTCTTTGATATTTTCTCTATATAATCACTGAAAGAGGTTTTATTTGACTAATCAACGTTTTAATTGAGTTTCTAGTCAAGTGTTTGGAAGAGTTTTTAAGTAGTTTCAGTACTTACATACCCAATATCCTGTTTTTCATCACTTTTTTTCAAAGATTTTAAGATCGACATAAAACACACTGAGAATAATATTTAATGATTGGTCTTCACCCTCAAACACACTGGTTGAGGCATTAAAAGTAAGATTTAAACCAATGGCATCAGGTAGAACAACAATACCACATTATATCTTTCCTCTTTAAAACCTTTTTCACATTGACAAGCTATTGAACTGCATATGATACCTTGACTGCAATAGCCACCTTTCTTGTATCAGAGAAGTCTGTAAATGCAGCCATTTGATTGGATTGTACGCTAGCTAATACAGCCAATCAGAAAAATCAACAGAAAGACTGCAAACAATTTGTCAGCGCTTGAAATCATAGGTTATTGTGAAGATGCTTTGAAACTAGGGCACTGCTTTCTGTATGTTACCCGAAAAATCTGGATTCCTTTTCCTTTGCCCCCAATTACTTTTGTTGTTACACCAATACCTTGTGACTTATTGGTCTAATTTTCCACAAAAAAGTCAGTTTATGAGAATTTAAGAGAGTTTATGAGAGTAATGAAGTAAACTTGCCGTAACAAAATAAATATTGTCAAAACATCAATTATCATTGAGTGGTTTGGCCTGCTACAACAGGTTGAAAACTATGATTTGTAAATATCGCTGGATATATATCAATGCCAGGATAAGATATAAGTATGTTCGAGCCATTGGATTGGTTTATAGCAACAACTCCATTGACCAATCAGATTTCTACAAATTATGAAGTTATGATGAACTCTAGGCCAGGTTAAAGCCAACATGAAACCTGAACTCTAGACCAGGTTAAAGCCAACCTGAAACCTGAACTGTAGACCAAGTTAAGCCACCCTGTAACATGAACTGTAGACCAGGTTAAGCCACCCTGTAACATGAACTGTAGACCAGGTTAAGCCACCCAGTAACCTGAACTCTATACCAGGTTAAAACCAACATGAAACCTTAACTTTAGAACAAGTTAAGCCACCCTGTAACATGAACTATAGACCAGGTTAAAGCCAACCTGAAACCTGAACTGTAGACCAGGTTAAGCCACCCAGTAACCTGAACTCTATACCAGGTTAAAACCAACATGAAACCTTAACTTTAGAACAAGTTAAGCCACCCTGTAACATGAACTGTAGACCAGGTTAAAGCCAACCTGAAACCTGAACTGTAGACCAGGTTAAGCCACCCTGTAACCTGAACTGTAGACCAGGTTAAGCCACCCTGTAACCTGAACTGTAGACCAAGTTAAGCCACCCTGTAACCTGAACTGTAGACCAGGTTAAGCCACCCTGTAACCTGAACTGACTATGTTGATGTTTATTATGATATGTGTAATGATTAAGATAAACCATGTGTTAAAATCATGAGGTCTGGTGGAAATATATCTGTTACCACATGTATAGAGCTGTTTTGTTTCTAGCCAACTACCACCTTCAAAATGTGGCTTTATTGACCACCCTTGAACAGTGTGTATTTAGCTGGCCTACCATCCTTCAGGTGTATGTTTCTAGCCGGCCTACCATCCTTCAGGTGTATGTTTCTAGCCGGCCTACACCCTTGAAATGTATTTTTCTAGCTGGCCTACCATCCTTCAGGTGTATGTTTCTAGCTGGCCTACACCCTTGAAATGTATTTTTCTAGCCGGCCTACCATCCTTCAGGTGTATGTTTCTAGCCGGCCTACCATCCTTCAGGTGTATGTTTCTAGCCGGCCTACCACCCTTGAAATGTATGTCTATAGCAAGTCTACCACCCTTCATCTTCACAATGTCTAGCTACTTCATCATATACCTTGACGGCAATAGCCACCTTTCTAGTATGACAGAATGCAGTGATTTGATTGAAATGTACGCTAGTGAATACAACCAATCAGAGCCCTTAACATAATTAGACTGCAACCATTATGGCTAATGGTTTATAGATTGTCTGTCAAAGGCTTTCATTGGCTGTATTCAGTAGAGAACAATTCAATCAAATCGCTGCATTGACAACCTTCCATAATACAAGAAAGATGGCTATTGTAGTCAAGGTATAAGTACAAAATTTGTAACCGCATAACATGAAGACGACCACTCTTGTAATGTTTGTTTCTGGCTGGTCAACCACCCTTTCATTTGGTTTTCTATTAACTTCATGCAGCAATTCAATTTAATCAAAATTCTACATCTTTAAAAATTATCTCAGTTCAGAAGTTCAGATATCTTTCTCCTATCTTTAAGAATATAAAGAATATTTAGAATTCTACAATGCAACATGTACATATACAATACTCTTACAGTCTACATGCACATGTTATGAATGGCACATGTTATAAGTCTGATGAAGGGAACGATGAATTAATACAATGGTAAAAATCAATGTCAGGAAATAAAATGAAATGAATGGAATTTTACGTCCCACTATTCTGCGCCATGTGGGCTAATGAAAACGGGCAACACCACCATGCAGGGTTCAATGAAGGAAATTTTACCAGGACAATGGCATGCTCTTTTTGGATTTCCAACTATCGAAGGATCTTTAAGGTGCACAGCCTGTTAAACACAGGGCCTCCGTTTATTGTCCCATCCAAACAACCAGACGCTTTGTCCATGTCAGCCCCTCTTACCTGCATCACTGACAGGGAGAAACTGGGTTGAAAAATCGAAGGTATCATCTGGACCTATGAGTCGAGGTCAGCAGAAACGGGTGCAATAATTTTTTAGAACAAGCTTACACAGGATCTGATTCAGTCTAAGGGTACAAACATCTGTATCATTACATAATCTTATTGTTGTTGTTTATCTTGTTAAAGAGAGTCTAAATAGCTAATAATATTTATTTGACACTCTGCATCCCTTTCAGAGAGTTCACATAGATAATAATGTTGATTTGGTATATTCCTTGAAGATATAGAATCAGTATTAAAGGGATTTTAAAGAGGTTTTCTAAATTTTGTATGTGTATCAGGGGCACTAATAGCATCAATTTTCACCATTCCTATTGTAAATCAGATGTCTGTGGTTCCTGCAATTCTACCAAGCACTTCAGAATATAACTAATCGAAAATATGCTTTATCACACATGGCCCTTCGAGATTAGTGACATCATCAAGCACCTACTAGTAGTTTTAGAGGAATTGCAGGAAGACAGACATCTGATTGAAAATTGCAATGGTGCTATCAGACAGCTGGTTTGGAAATGTTTAATTTTTAACTAATGCTTCACTACTATGTTGCTCAATTGTTGTTAAATCTTACCAGATGCACATGTAATGGATGTGCAAAAAAAATTATTTCAACTGCTATCTGGGTGTATGCTAATAAAATCTCTGAAGAGATGCACACATGATGAATGTGTTAAAACTATCTACTACAATACTATACTGTACTTAGGAGGTGTGTTACCCAATCTTGTTAGATTTCTACCAGATGCAAGTGAAATGTATGTGCGTATCAGATGTAAGATAATCTAGTAATTAAGACCAGGTAAAGAAATGGTAAAGTTCAGGTGTTGGAACGCCAGTGTGTGTGTTATATTAGAGAACATGTTGTAGACAAATGGCACAATTCAGAGTTTATTGGAATATAAATATTTTCTAGATCAAGTTTCTGATATAAATTATATCATTTCTTTATCATGTCTGGTAGTATTTTATACCTTTTTTCTTCCTCTTCTAGTTCTATAGTAAGTATTGTGGAGAGATGACAGGACTCTGTATTTAGCTTCAAGCTTAACTAGAATAAAGAATAGGGATAGAGCATGCTTCTTAATAAGCTCTGTCTCCAGCTTCCACCTTTACTATAATAAAAGAGAGATGGCAAGGCATACACACCCTTCGCAATGTCAAGCTATTACGAACTTTGCACTTATAGCCACTATTCTTGTGTCATAGAATGCAGTGATTTGTTGGATTGTATGCCAGCGAATACAGCCAATCAGATCTCTTGACAAAAAGATAGAGGCTGGGAACATTATGGATGTATGTTCACATACTTTCTGTCAAGGTCTCTGATTGGCTGTATTCAGTAGCGTACAATCCAATTAAATCTCTTTATTTACAACCTTCCAAGACACAAGAAAGGTGACTATTGCAGTCAAGGTATAAGTACAAAGTTGGTAATAGCTTGACATTATAAAAATGACAAATAAGGTATCTAGATCAGAATTTTATTTGTAAATAATATTTTATTCATATAGAAAATGAAAGGGATTGAGGAACAATCAAACAAGGAAATTTAATTTTAGTCTATAAAAATTCAAAAATGTTTTCATTCATGTTGTAATATCATCATCATTCAGTATCTATTTATAATTCACTTTATCTCAAATATTTCCTGATGAATTACTTTACTATTTCCTCTCTTCAGTTTAAAATTTTCTTTAATTAATCCTTTATCATATAATGTAACACTTTCATTTAATCCTTTATCATACAATGTAAAACTATCATTTAATCCTTTATCATACAATGTAAAACTATCATTTAATCCTTTATCATACAATGTAAAACTATCATTTAATCCTTTATCATACAATGTAAAACTTTCATTTAACCCTTTATTACACAATGTAAAACTTTCATTTAATCCTTTATCATACAATGTAAAACTATCATTTAATCCTTTATCATACAATGTAAAACTTTCATTTAATCCTTTATCATACAATGTAAAACTATCATTTAATCCTTTATCATACAATGTAAAACTTTAATTTAATCCTTTATCACACAATGTAAAACTTTCATTTAATCCTTTATCATACAATGTAAAACTTTCATTTAACCCTTTATTATACAATGTAAAACTATCATTTAATCCTTTATCATACAATGTAAAACTTTAATTTAATCCTTTATCATACAATGTAAAACTATCATTTAATCCTTTATCATACAATGTAAAACTATCATTTAATCCTTCATCATACAATGTAAAACTTTCATTTAACCCTTTATCATACAATGTAAAACTTTCATTTAATCCTTTATCATACAATGTAAAACTTTCATTTAATCCTTTATCATACAATGTAAAACTTTCATTTAACCCTTTATCATACAATGTAAAACTTTCATTTAATCCTTTATCATACAATGTAAAACTTTCATTTAACCCTTTATCATACAATGTAAAACTTTCATTTAACCCTTTATCATACAATGTAAAACTTTCATTTAATCCTTTATCATACAATGTAAAACTTTCATTTAACCCTTTATCATACAATGTAAAACTTTCATTTAACCCTTTATCATACAATGTAAAACTTTCATTTAATCCTTTATCATACAATGTAAAACTTTCATTTAACCCTTTATCATACAATGTAAAACTTTCATTTAATCCTTTATCATACAATGTAAAACTTTCATTTAATCCTTTATCATACAATATAAAACTTAAATTTATTTAACCCTTTATCCCACTTTCAATTCAATATCTTATTAACACCAATGGATAGAAAATAAAATTGGAAGTGTTCATTTGGTGCTAAAATCAAAATGTCCCCCTTTCCCTTGCTATCATTCTTCTTTCAAACCTTGTAAGAAATTTGAAAATCACAAGGTTTTAAGCTTCAATTCACACTGAAGATAAAACTCTGTGGAATTATTCTGTTGATTTGCAGGCCAAATGGAAGCAGGCTGGAACAGGAAGTTAAATAATTTAACAATTCTCATATCTTACCTATATTTAAATGCGCGGTTTGTATCTTGGAAGGTTGCCATTGAACTCTTCATTTAAAGAAGATAAGAAAATAAAGGTACGTTAAGTTTAATAACAACTCGTGTCTATCTTCCGCTTCGTATTTTAAAATGATTTTTAACGACAAACCATTTGTCTACCTGGTTTTTCAGTTTTTCACAAACATCTCTAACTGTTTTAACTATCACACATCAGCCAAAACAATCTTCAATTCAAAACGCCATATTTCACTTGGTACACAGCCAGAAACGCTGTGTTTTGGTATAGTCAGGGACATCTCCCCGTGCATTATTAACATTCTTGAAGGCAGTTATGACAAATAGGAACATCGTGCAGTTGTCCACTTTTATAAAATTTGGAGGAGTTTCATACAAACGTAACCAAGATAAGAATTAGAATTTTAAAGATATACAGTTATCTGATTTGATAATAGAGAAATACACATTTAAACTTCATGGTTGGATTCAAAATATCTCTTTGCTGCATATGACTTTTAGCTTTTAGTCTTACTGAAAATAGTCATAATTATCCAAAACTTTCCTAATTTACTCCCCAAACATTTCAAAATTACCCCAATTTGAAAAAACACCTGCGTTAAGGTACCAGACACTGGTCAAATACTAAATACAGTTATTTTAAATAAGTATATCAAGCCAGTCTATGTGTTTTCTATCTATTTAAAACCTGATTTATTTAGAAAACAAATGTCTGGTTTCTGTTACTTTTACCTGATAAATGATGTTGGCTGATGGACTTAAAGGTGCTATACCTGATAAACTGATGTTGGCTGATGGACTTAAAGGTGCTATACCTGATAAACAATGTTGGCTGATGGTATTAAAGGTGCTATACCTGATAAACAATGTTGGCTGATGGTATTAAAGGTGCTATACCTGGTAAACTGATGTTGGCTGATGGTATTAAAGGTACTATACCTGATAAACTGATGTTGGCTGATGGTATTAAAGGTACTATACCTGATAAACAATGTTGGCTGATGGTATTAAAGGTACTATACCTGATAAACAATGTTGGCTGATGGACTTAAAGGTACTATACCTGATAAACAATGTTGGCTGATGGTATTAAAGGTGCTATACCTGATAAACAATGTTGGCTGATGGTATTAAAAGTGCTGTACCTGATAAACAATGTTGGCTGATGGTATTAAAGGTGCTATACCTGATAAACAATGTTGGCTGATGGTATTAAAGGTGCTATACCTGATAAACAATGTTGGCTGATGGTATTAAAGGTACTGTACCTGATAAACAATGTTGGCTGATGGTATTAAAGGTGCTATACCTGATAAATAATGTTGGCTGATGGACTTAAAGGTGCTATACCTGATAAACGATGTTGGCTAATGGCTGATGGAATAAAAGGTGCTGTACCTGATATAATGTAATATTTGAATTAAAGCCAACAAGCCAGATGATACCAGAATGCAACTGGATTTGCCAGCATCCCTTTTGGAGAGTCTACTTAGCAAACTGGGTTTGTTAATACAGTATAATGCTAATCATAAATCTACTTCTTAGTAATTAGCCAAATACAATTAATTATTTTGTACATTTCTCATTCATAATAATGATAAGTTAATAACATCAACAAAAAAAACTCTGGTCTTATACAAGAGGCCAGGTAAAAAAAATCTATTTTCTATTTTCTATTTTCCATCTTAACTGACATTATCTAATTAGAAGAAATATATTTTCTAACATGTAAAATTAAACATGGAATTCAGCGCTACAAGATATTTCAACTTGTCTTCCGTTCTGTATGATAGGCATGGTGCCAATGTTTTATAACATCTCCTCTCCATCTACTAGTCTAATCGTAATTTTACAGGTGTGCCATAAAGATATTGTGTTAACAACAAATCCAGTCCTACTAACAAAATTTTCCACTCAACACTGAACTGTTTTTTTCCCTTGCTTTGAATTTAAAAACCTAATTGCCTGTAAATAAATAACTAGACTCTCTGAAAGGGATGCCAAGGTGAAAAACCTCAATACCTACATAAACATTACTAGCTATGTGTACTCTCTGAAAGGTGTAGAGTTGACAAACGTAAATACCAAAATCCAAAATAAATGTCATTAGCTATGTGGACTCTCTGAATGAGATACAGAGATGACAAACCTCAATACCTACATAAACATTATTAGCTATGTGTACTCTCTGAAAGGCATGCTGAGTGGAAACACCTAAATACCAAATATATCTTAGTTATGTGGACTCTCTGAATGAGATACAGAAATGACAAAACCATTCACAGAGGGGAATCAGTGTAGATAATGAGAGATAAAATAAAATATTCTATTTCATCACATTAAATAATTAATTTATAAAACTTAGTTTAGAGAGTGCATATCAATTAATCGTATAAAATACAACCTAGTAAACAACAACTGGTGCAACTTGCAGACGAATTAAAATGGCCGCCATTAAAAGAGGAATGAATATTCATGGCGTAAGTGATATCTTAGCAACCACTCTCTTTTAAAGATTACAGCTGATTTTATTTCCGTTTATTTTGTTTACCCAAACTTACATATTTATCGCAAAATGACGTCATTTAGATTTTTTACGAGTTGAAAATTTAACTGCGTATTACTAATTAGATATATCTTATCAGAAACCCCCGGAGTTGTTATAATTTACACTTATTTTAAAATGACTGTAATATTATAAACTAGAAGTTAGACCTGTCTGGTAAAGGGTGTTATATCAATAAATAAAAATATAATAATTCATATTTAAAGGGATTACCAATTGTACCTTAGCCTGAGAAACAGGAATTTATTTAGCTAAGCCGATCAGTAACAATGTTAACAAGTCACTGTCGAAATTTGAGCCTTCAAATTCATGTATGTACAGAATTATCCATGTTTGAAAGTTAAAAATACGGTCGTCTTTTCAAGAGACACTGCCATATAGAGAAAAGGCAACTGTAGAAATAGAAAAGAAATTCCTAGTTTGAGATATTTCTGAAGACTATTTACATATATTCAAGACTCAAATCAACCTCCTAAAATGATGCACATGTCCCTTAAAGTCCGATCAATCAAGAAGAAACTGATATATGACTAACAATATAATATATAATATTTTTAAAATGACTCTAATATTATAAACTTACTGTTAGATCAAGCTCTGTTAGTGGATAATTAATTAATATATAGGTCAGATCAAGAAAGAAAGTGATATATGACTGACAATATATAGAATAATAAACAATTCAAATCAATTTCAGATTAATATATGAATTATAGTCAGACATGTTTACTGCTGTCAGAATTATTGACTGGTGTTTTTATAATCAATTGTTGACAACTGACACCAAATGCATCTTACGAACTTTGTCTTATACCTTGACTGCAATAGCCACCTGTGAAGTTTGTTAATGCTGCGATTTGATTGGATTGTACGTTAATAAGTCAATCGTATGTGCTAAAGTACAATCCAATTAAATAAAAGAAAGGTTGCCATTGCAGTCAAGGTATAAGGGGAGGTTCATAAATCCTAATAGCTTGACATTGTGAAGATGCACCAGATCTTGTCCATTAGAATTCAGTTGGGGGTTTTCATACTATAGAATATTTTTACAAAACCTGATCTATGAATTTCCTAACTTTGTACAGATGAAGACCCTCCGGCAGTATCACACAGGACACAAGGCTGTTGTTTTGAGATATTTGCCAGTTGTATCTGATTTGAGCTCTAAAATGACCGAATGGGACTTTAATTTTCAGGACAATTGGTAAAGACAAAAAAGTGCTTAGAAAAATCAAGTTGTATTTTTTTTTGTTCCATGACAGAGGTTTTGTAGATATTCAAAAAAATTCACCAACTAAAAAAAAAATTTCCTGGCAAGAATAATATAAGGAAGATGTTTAAGAGTTATCAGCCTTTAGTTTGTTATCCTAGTATAATTTAGATATTTTTTTGTTGAAGTTGGAATATAGTGTGATCTAGTGAACTCATGAACTGTTTAAAACAATGGTCCACTGTTTTCTCTATATACAGTCTACTGTATCACTCTGTAAATGTATTTACCATGTTTTTCTTGATATATACAATATATAGACCAAGACTGACATGATTATGTTCTAGTCAAACATGGCTGGTAACTACAGAACACACAAAAGTCTAGAGACCTTGTAAGATTTGACATGACTGATAAATACAGTCAAATCCACAATCGGAAGCTTTAGTCAAACATGACTGGTAAATACAGTTCACTCCAAAGTCTAGATCCCTTATCAGAAATGGCTGGTAAATAGAGTTCACTCAAAAGACAATAGCTCCAGTCTGACATGACTGATAAATACAGTCAAATCAACAGTCTAGGGCTCTAGCCAGACATGACTGGTAAATACAGTCAAATTAACACTAATAACAGTCTAGAGTTCTTGTAAGACATGACAAATACAGTTCACTTGAATATGACTGGTAAATACAACCAAATAAACAGTCTAGAGCTCTGGTCAAACATGACTAGTAAATACAGTCAAATAACACTCTAGTCTGACAAGACTGGTAAATGCAGTCAAGTCTTAAGAGAACTGTGATAGTGTTAACCTAATTCTGACTGCATAGAGTATGTTTATATATCAAAGTATGAGGTTTTAAAACTGTAGAATAACTGTGAAGTAATTTGTAAGATATATTCCATGCTACCCCCCACTGTGACCGATATAACGAGCCATTTTAAATATATTTCAACCACTGAAACAATCTGAATCAGGCAGAATAATTATCAACAAAAATAGCTTGTTTCATAATTAACTATTTCAATCAGGGTTGCTGTAGTGAATTTTTTACTACCAGTCAATGGATAAAATAAAGTGGTTTTACATTTTACTAATTATCTTCACAATGTCAAGCTGTTACAAACTTTGTCTTATACCTTGACTACAATAACCACTAATCGTGTATGACAGAATGCAGAGATTTGATTGGATTGTATGTTAGCAAATACATCCAATCAGAGTTATTGACTGAAAGAAAGTCTGTAAATAATAAGCCCTAATGTTTACAGTCTTTCTGCTAAAGGCTCTGATTGGCTGTATTTGCTGGCGTACAATCCAAACAAACAACTGAATTCTGTGATACTAGAAAGGTGGCTATTGCAGTCAAGGTAGATGCCTATTGATCTGTTCCAGATTTGGTTAATGATGACTGTCAACACCATGCAGTGTGCATTGAGAGAAATAATAAATATATTAAATTTTTTCAAACAGACTTCAATCTTACTTGGACATTAGTTTGCTGTAGTCAGACATGACTGGGAATAAAAACCAATTTAATAAGGTTTGATTCTAGACCAGAGAGTAAATTTTGTATTTTTTGACTTGAGGCCAAGTATTGATGTAAATAAGAAATGAGTATAAAAAGTAAATAAAGAATTAACACCTGTTTATTTTCCACCTGTTACAAGTTTGTCATCTTTAACGAGTTTTTTATCTTTTGATATCTTAATCTATAGGTTATATAGACATAATCTTCACCCTGATAATCAAAAATACAATTTTAAAATTAGGGGAGAGGTGGGGAGATCTTAATTTGTTGGTATAATAGACATAATCTTTAACCTAGATAAACTACAACTGACAAACCCACAAATAGAATTTCAAATATTAGGGGAGAGGTGGGAAAAAAGCTTGGACTGGTATCATAATTTGCTGGTATAATAGATATTATCTTCAAAGGAGCACCTTCACTTCCAATCATACCTTAGTTTCAGATACAGAATTTCCTTTAGCTGACATAATCAGTAATAGTGTTCACAGCTTCAAATCCATGTGTATCTATAATTATTCACGTTTGAAAGTTAAAAATTCGAATTTTAGTGAGACTATGCCATATTATATAAAACACATATATATGTACTTACTGAATGGGGGACAACCAGCAACTCTGAGGAAGTCCCCTTCTAACACCCTCTGGCACCACCACTCGTGTTCAGCATATCAATGGGTGTGTAATATGTATACCAAATATCAAAAATATTAACTATGTGGACTCTCTGAAAGTAAACTGAGTACAGAGCATCAGGTGTACTAATCCACACCCCAGTTTGTTTTATTCCTCAAACTTCAAACCATTATCATTACTTTATCAAAAATCAAACTCAACTTGGCACCAAACTCAGAGTGTAGCTTCCAGCAATTTTGGCACAAATGGTGAAATTGTGAAGGTCAGGTTGTCTGTGGAACTGGTAAATATCAGAGGAAAAGAGAAAAATATATGAAAGAAAAGTTCTTTCATGTAGCTTCACTTTGAGTTCAGAATTTGAAGGATTTATCCACATGATTGGCAACTACAACTATAGCAACATTTCCAATCATTCTGCTAATTTCTAATCAACAAATTTTATCATTACTTTAAAGGGATTGTAAAGAGGTTTTCTAAATTTTGTATGTGCATCTGGGACACTGATAGCATCAATTTGCACCATTCCAATTTTCAATCAAACATCCGTGGTTCCTGCAGTTCTACAAAAACTTTAGAAAAGAAAGAACAGAAAATTTAGAAAAACTCCACCATAACCCTGGACTGTACAGTGTCGGGCACAGGGACATCGTAATATATCCGGTAATGTCTAGCAATTTAAAAGATTGCATGATCAGATTACGTTTAAAATTTTTCTTGTGGTTTTTCATTGGATTTAATCTGACAATATGGGTCACAAATCAGACATGACTGGCAAGTAAATGAAATCGACAATCCTAAGGGTTGTGTAACCTGACAATAATCTCTTTCAGTCAAGGACAGGGTGTCGTCCGGCTAGATATATAAAAACTCAGTCAGATACAGGTTTCTGATTTAAACTGATGTTATCAATGCGGTAGACATTTTATAAATAAACAAACTATGTCTATCCTAAATTTGAGAATTTTACATTTTTATTTTTAATTTTAATATTGATATCTGTTAGTTTATAAACAAACTTGGTCTATCATTTTATAATTTTCCTTTTTTTTAATTTTCATTTAAAAATGGAGATCTTTTGGTTTATAAACAAACTATGTCTATTCTCAGGAAGGAGATAATTTTAGACGTTCTAATAACCCGGATAAAGGCAAAAACTGTAGAAAATGTCAAGGGGTCACGACACACGCGTAAGAACTGTTCTCGGACCATTTACACTAGTTACCAAATTTGAACTGTTCCGAGACCACCTCGCCTCGGTAGTCTCAAATTGGAACTATTCTCAGAATATTTTCATCCGTTCCGTTCTCGGAATTGTTCTCAGAACGGATAATTTTGAAATTTGTGAAAGGGGTTTATCTCTATGTCTATCCATCATTTCAAAATTCTACTATTTTTTTCATCATTTCAATTTAAACAAACAATTTTCATCTACGCCAGTTTTAAATTTAACTGATTTGAAACTCTTGCTTTATCTCTAGTTTATATTCACACAATGTTTATTTTATAAATTTCTTGATAACATACACACAAACAAATACTCTTTATAAATATCAAAGTTTTAAGAGATATACAAGTAAGGTTCTCTGAAAATTTACAGCTTTTTTTCATTGTGGGCTCAGTGAGTTCACTGAAGGTCTAGGGGTCAATCCAGACATAGGTCAGATAATACCTTTGGATTTTTTAACTTGGTATCCCCTTGTCGTCGATGCTGGTCGGAGGGCATGAACCGTGGCTTATGGAGACTACAGATGTATGTTAAATATGATTCCTTGACAATTGGAAATTGAAAAAAGAGAAGGCTATATAATGCCTTTATCCTGACAAAATTTGCATCGTTGGCCCCCATTTGAAATATAGCAGTCTCCTGATGAGGATTTTGTAACTGAAACATGCGTACATATTGGGAATGAGCTTATTTGGGTTTAATTAGATTGTTTATCTTCTACAGACTATATTGAGTCTGACCTGACCCTACCCCTATTGGTGACCTACTGACTGAGTTCACATGGTAAATACTGAGATGATTAATGGCTATATATGAATGAGACTTGTACAGTTTGTGGTTTTATCAATTATTTATAAACACAATTTTTACAATTAGAACTTTGGAGTACTATGAGATAAGACACAAACTTATCCAGGTCTTCTCCAGTTAAAACTTCTAATTTTAAATTCTAAACATGAATGTTCTGTTATTATATATATCACCTTGACAATGTCAAGTCATTACAAACTAAGTCTAATACCTTGACCGCAGATGCCACCTTTCTTGTACAACGAAAGTTTCTATATGCAGCGATTGGATTGTACGTGAATTCTGCAAAATTTGACAACAGAGTTCCATTTCCACTTGTGTTCACAAATACAAAATAAAATATCAAGCATAGAGCAGTTAGATTATAAAAAGTCATTTTTGGTATAAAAACAGTAAATAATATGTTAATTAGGGACCAAGGTCAAGCCTGGAGGCCACCACAATATTAAAACTAACTTATCATCTAATACAAAATTATATATTATAACTGTTTTTATTCTTTTATTACAGCAATAAAATATAGTAAATTCTTCTCTTCTGAATCATAATGTACTTTAATAATACACATATAGTATATTTGAGTCTACAATGCACAGTTTAGCCTAAAAAGGGCTTGCCAAATTCAGGGTGCGCAGTCTTAACAGTGACAAGAAATTTTATAATTTGCACCAGAGGTAGATTATCTTCAATATTAACACAAATCATCTCAAACCCCTTGTTTTTGTTTCTTAATTCATGACCCTGGCCAGTGCCTTTTTGAGAATACTCACTCATCTCACTCTAACATAAACTGTCTATAAAATCAGCTGATAGAACTTAATTTCAGCTGTCTGTATTACTTTACAGAATCAACATGTATACAGTGGCGAATTAAGGGGTGCCATGCTCCAAAACAACCCTCTCTCATCAGGAAAGAGAAAAACTTTTATTTCCTACTTTGATTGCCAAAAACGCATTAGATATATTATCTGCCTTCCTAGATTAGAATATTTTTCAGGGGGAGTACCCCACTGACCCCCCACCATAACTACAGCCCTCTAAAATCCGAAAGGTGAGCAGAGGTGCTTGCATGGCCCTGCTGTCATTGAATCCTTGGCTACACCACTGCATGTATGTTTTTACATTCTCGCATGCAGATCAATATCAAAGTACGCACATGTCTATTTGGAAAGGGAGTTACATTTCAATATTTGACCTGAAGGAACTTAGATTATATATGAAGTTCTGATTTGATTAAAACATAAAACGATTGTGGATTATATAAATATCAAACAGTTCTAGTGTAAGATGAAAATAAAACAATGTTCTATATTGTAATACATTAGTAGTAATTGATATGGTGAATGACATTTTCCCTAGGGTGAAAAATCACTTATTTTACATTATGGATATCTTAAATATCTTACAGCTTTCGTATTGCCCTCTTGGTTCCTACATTATCAAAGAAATCAACTTCAAAGGATAGTCCCACGTAGGAAATAGTATCAGTATCCCTGTAGAAAAAAAACCATTTGCTTCGAACTCATTAACAATGCCCTAGCAGATAAAAATCCGAATCACTTCTGACTGAGATATCTCACTATCCAAGCAGACAACAATCCTCTTGCTACTGACTGATCTGTCCTAGAAGATGACAGTCCAACTAAATATTGATATGCTATCCAACTGTCCTAGCTGACAATAACTGAGCTATCCAACTGTCCTAGCTGACAATGACTGAGCTATCCCACTGTCCTAGCTGACAATGACTGAGCTATCCCACTGTCCTAGCTGACAATGACTGAGCTATCCTACTGTCCTAGCTGACAATGACTGAGCTATCCCACTGTCCTAGCTCAAACATTGCAACTAAATACGGAATGAGCTATCCCACTGTCCTAGCTGACAATAACTGAGCTATCCCACTGTCCTAGCTTACAATGACTGAGCTATCCCACTGTCCTAGCTGACAATGACTGAGCTAGCTCACTGTTCTAGCAAAGGACAATCCAACTTACTGACTGAACCTTTCACTGTCCTAGCAGATAGCAATCCAACCTCACCGACTGCCCTAATTATATAAGAACATGCCTGCAATTATTCTTGTTATCTGAAAGCTATCAGAAGTTTTTTGAATTTGACGTCAGTTTACAGGCAAAGACTGTAGAAAACGGAACGTAGTAAATCTCGTAAAATGATATAAATCATATCAGACTGTAGACCACACCTAGTTGGACTAGAATCTCTTTTAAACCATGTTGAAAGATTATCAAAGCTTGCCACTGTTATAATGTAACTTGAAACTTGTGTAAATTATTGTTTTTTTAAGTAAAAAAGTAGAAACGTTGAATCTGTGAGGTAGACAGTCTACCCAAGTAATTTAAAACTACAATTCCAGTTTCAACTTTGTCGACTGTTTTCTATGAACTCAACTGTCCTCACACCTCATTTAGCCAGAATAATTTGGTCCTTGGACCGTGATATACAGATGAGATATCAGCATATCTAAGGACAGATACAAAATGTCAGTTTTTATGGGAGATGGTCCAGTACCACAAAAGAGCTGAGGGGTAGGATTTTTTCCTCATCGCACAACTCCACAGGGCCCAGTAACATTGTGCCGATAACCAATTCATATATCGCCTACAAGGAACGGGTAAGTTCTTATGACTGTACTAGTGCAGCTGAAGGTAATCCGGGTGTGGATTTCACACCCTAATACTAGACATTGAATTACAATTTAAAATTAGGGGCCTACTTCATCCTCCCGAACAAATCGGTTGTATCTGTCATGTCTGGCACTATGTGATGCCTGATTTTTCCATATTTTCAATGTTAGCCATCATATCCTTATAGGCTTACTGAGCAAAAGCTTCCTTATGTACAATATTTTTGAAAGAAAAAAAAACAATTCAGCCTCCCGACAATTTGGTTGTCTCTGTATTGCCTGGCACGATGTTTCATATAATTTCAATATTACCCAGCTGTATGCCTACTCTTGCCCAGATTTACATATAACCTACCACAATATTATCTATAAAATGGAAAAAACATAAAAACACGAAAACACTTAATTTTAGATTGAAGTAAAGTTTTAGCCATCATTGGCACGCTGGGTTGGCAGATTTTGGTAAAATACTTAAAACTTGAAATGACTTAAAATAATCAGAGGTAAAGCTGGTACAGAGAGATTCTTAAAGATAGATTTCTCTGTTTTTAAAATGTTCAGGGTTTCTTCTAAGCATCACAGTCTTCTACTTCTAATCTATATAGCGTCTATCTACACCATTTTAAAAAATGTCATTATTGCCTTAAACCCCTTTTTACATTGCAAAAATTATCTGTTCTCCCAACAATTCTTAAAAAGGAACAGATCATAAATTAGTTTGATTGATCTAGGACTAGTTCTCAGATCAGAACAGCTAAATTTGGTCGTGTAAACGCTATGTTTTCCCAGAATAGTTTTTTGAGCATGCATCTTGACCCTTGTATGTGTAAAAATACAAAATGGCTGCCAATGAAATTGTTTTTGTTTTCACCCAGGTTACAGACGTCTATAATTACCTCTTTCTTAAAGAGTTCCATTGATATGCATCTTAGAACAGAAGATCGTTTACACAAGTATTATGGGATTAATCTCGTAACGCTCATAATTTTGGTGGTGAAAATTTTGGTGATTTTAATGCGTTCAGGTTTAGACCTAGAATGGAACACTTTGTAGCTTCCTTATGTCACTATTACCGAAGTATCTTTAATGGGTCTTTAACCCAGGCAGGGTATGCTTACTCTTCTAGACACCTGATACCACTTTTCATTCTGTAATATTTATCATGATTGTTATATATCATGTGAAAAGTTCATTAGCTGCTACCAATGTTACGCCAATATGTTGTTTGTATTTGGGTTTCATTTTGCAGTTTGGATCATTAGTTACTTGGTTTAGTATCTTTTTTAAGTACAGGTTCTATGTTATATTTAAATTTATTTACAGCCTTGTTACAACATTCAAAAATATAAATAACTTAACTACACCCTTGCCTCTCATTCTACAAGACTGCCAGAAACTCTGTTGGTACCAACGCCAAGTTTTACTGATAAAATAATTCACAAATATCATTATTTCAATATTCTTCACATTCCATACCATTTTTTTTATAGGCTTGTTGATTAGCTGTTTGCACTGGTCGTGTCGGACTAGAGCTGTCATAAAAGACACAATATAGTGGCTGGTGTGGCACTTGATGCAGGGTTATTTGTGGGCCTACAAATTCCTATTTGTCCAGAATTATCTGTGTCGAAATGACTATTCGGACTTTCTTGAAATTCGTAATAGAAAAAGAAAGTGAAATTTCTAGTTTGAGGTATGATTGGAGGAATTTTACAATTTTCCTGCAAAACACTATTTACATATTCAAGACCCAAATCACTTTACAAGACTTTTTTGTACTATCATTATAAAACTAAAAAAAAGAGCAAAATTTCCAGAGATTTAGGAAATTGACTGTGCCACAATATCAAATCAACCACTGACAGGTGTGAGAAACTATAAATAAAAACTACAGTTTATTCAGTTCAAAATATATTCTGTATCCTCAATGTTTCTATCTTATCTTTAAACTTAAAATACATGATAATAACTTGAAAACTGGCTCCACTCCTAGTGTAGGCTGCTAAAATAATAAAACACTGTTTATTAACTATTCCAAATACCAGTAAGTTAGATCAGGGATCTTGATTTAGTTGTTTCAGCCTGTCACGTCTGACTACAGCTCTATAATTTAACTGTTACTATACCAATACCAGTAAGTTAGATCAGGGATCTTGATTTAGAATGAGCCTGTCATGTCTGACTACAGCTCTATAAAACTGTCCTCTGTTATTATACCCATACCAGTAAGTTAGATCAGGGATCTTGATTTGGTTGTATCAGCCTGCCATGTCTGACTACAGCTCTATAAAACTGTCCTCTGTTATTATACCCATACCAGTAAGTTAGATCAGGGATCTTGATTTAGTTGTTTCAGCCTGTCATGTTTAACTACAGCTCTATAAAACTAGCCTCTATTTTTATACCAAATAACTGGAATTAAGATCAAGCTGATCAGGTATCTTGATTTGGATTTGACTGTCATTTCTTGTAATGTTCGAATAAAGCTCTTAGATATCTAACAATTATTGTAGTCTTTAGAACATAAAATGTCAAAATGAGCCAGTTTTTTTGTGAATTTTTCAGATTATAATCACTCCTTAATTCTATAACAATATACATTGACACACCACAATGTTCTAAAATATCTGTGAATTGGCACCACTCCCTGAGTAGGCTGATAAAATAACAGAACAATTCTCCAGTTATCAAGGCAACAATTCCAGGAATCAGGAAATAAGACACACAGAATTCCTGCCACATATTTTTAAATTTTTATCATCTTTGGTTTCAGAACTTGGTGCCAAGTCAATTCTGATTCTGTAGCTGAGTTAAGGTGGTTTATGTATGGCACCATATTGCCAGCAGACTCTTGAAATTATGAATGAAATAAGAAAACATTTTCCAATTTATGTGAGCACATCAGTATTCAAGATTCTTACAATGTTGGAGTCTTAGTACAAAACATCTCTCTACCAGCCTCTCAGAAAATCAGAAAAATCCCCATAAACCAGGGCCAAGTTTTTCCTGACCCTATTCCAACCAACAAACTGTCTAAATGGTTATCAAAGGCTAGCATAAGGGCAGAGGTTTGAGATTAGTGGGGTCTAAACTCCAGTCCAAAGTCCAATTTTTCCTGTTTCCTTCAGTCTTGTCCCGTACCAATGTCAAAATGATCTCTTTGTCCACCATTTACCATTAAAAAATCTTGAAATAAACTATTAAAACAGGGAGGGAAGGAAAATGGTTGAGATTGACACTAATAGCAGGAAATTGTTCTAATGGAGAACTTCTCTACAAAACACAATTTATTTCTTTTATCAAATTACTTTCCTTCTGTTTACACCCTCTAGATTGGCTTACTGCTATATTGATTACAATTCTGTACACCCCACAGGTTAGCTTACTGCTATCTTTACTAAGACCCTTTACACCCTTTAGGTTGGCTTACTGCTATCCTTTCTACAACTTGATTGCTATACCGGTACCTAATGAATGAATGAATGGAGATGGCTCAAGAAATGACATCCTAACAGATAGACCACGTCTATCAAATCTTTTGACCCTTGACAAATTAGTTTCTTAGACAAAATTTACTGTGGGACAAACTGTGACATTTTTCTTCAAATATTTAGGTATTAACAAGTCAAAAGGTAAACAAAATATCTGGTTGTAAAGAGATTTGAATTGGTACCAACTGGTCATTGCTGATTGACGAATCACAAGTTTTTTTTAATCTTGACAAAATGACGTTTTTCAGAAAACTGAATGGACTAAGCTGAATGCATTTTATACCTTGACTACAATAGCCCCCTTGTATCAGGGAATGCAGTGATTTGATTGGATTGTACGCCAGTAAATACAGCCAATGATATCTCTCCACAAATAGGCTGTAAAAATTAATGATTATTGTTTACAGACTTTCTGTCCAGGAGCCCGATTGGCTGTATGCGCTAGAGTCCAATCCAATGCATTTATAAACTTTTTTGATATTAGAAAGGTGGTTATTGAAGTCAAGGTATAAGACAGAAGTTAGTAATAGCTTGACATTGTGAAGATAAACTGGACATAGATCATGTATACAACTCTGACTACAATTAATCCAGGTTCAAGTGATTTATAAGTTTATTATTGTTGTTAAAACATAATACCATACTACCTCCTGGTTAGAATACAAACTAACATTATCTTATCTTTTCTTCCCATTTTATTGTCAACTCTTGTAGTTTTATAGACTCTTATCACTGCTTTATTAATAATACATTCAGTTTATACTAAAATAACCTTTATCAGATTTAACAAATTAAAAATGTGACAAGTAACTTTAAAATCAAACCCTGACATGAAATTTATCATCTTAAACTTTAATGTTTTAAATGTAAAAATAGCTGAACAATACTGAACTATGAGTTCAAATCAATTCATATCAAAATTAAACATTCGGTACATCTACAATTAAATAAAAATATAAAGTTTGTCGTCACTTTTAGGTTGCTGTCATTAGGGATGGGTAAAATAATCGATTAAGGTGGTTACGAATTTATAATTTGGGTTATTGAATTTCGAAATGTCAAAGTTACATTTTCTCCTGCACGTATACCTGTTAACAAGTCATAATATCTTACCTTGAGCACATAACTTACACAATAATCTATAATAAAATATCAAAGCAATGAATATATCATTATCCTTTCATAACACAAAAAAAAAAATGAGTTAATAAATCTGACATGCTTTGTAAGCTTAATGATTGATAGCTGGCCCAGGTTGCCGTCAATAATCGATATCAATTTGATAATTGATACCCAGCCCTGGCTACAACTATTCTCACCTGTAGTACTTACAGATTGTAGGTGGACGATGGGAAGGGCCTCTAATAAAAGGTATGATCTAAATACACAAGACAGAAAAGGCAAGGGTGCATACTAGTAGGTATTTATCTGCATTCAGTGAGGTATCCAATACTTGTTGTCCTGATACATGATTGTGTATCTGAAACATGTTTCAGCAGCATGAATGAGTGCTAGTTATAAAGCCATATTACCTAAACTACTAGACTGAATAATTACTGGGGTGGGTAAATTTTATATAATTTATATCAGCTAAGTATAACAAAACTGAGTATGTTACCACCTTACTATTAAACCAGTCCCCTATAATCTTTACTCTAATAACCTCCATATAGATAAGCTTACTTCACTTATTTGTACTTATCAGATCATTGGAGTTAAGAAAAAAATTACTAAATGGAGGTCATCAGTTTCTAAAAGATGTAAATTTGTCATGGTTGAAGAAATTATTACAAAATATGAAATGAAAGCAAAGTGAATGAACGGATGAATTTATGACTGAATGTAGACTTATAGAATGAATGAATGAAAGCATACACAATGATTGAAAGCATAGACAGTGACTGAAAGCATAGACAATGAATGAATGAATGAAAATTTAAGAATCCTGCATCTAATGATCATTATGGTACCAGGGTACTAAAGATTGTCTCCAATTAACCCTTCACCTCCCACTTCAAACTCAGCTGTCTTTGATTTCTAATTAATCAATCTGTCAGGGTTAACTAGCCATGACTAAACTTGCTACATCTTAGACCCCCCAGTTTACACCTCCCCCTGGGTTATATCACCTATTACTTAATCTTATCTTATATTATAGCACAGGGAGTTTCAATAATAACCCTAGCTGTGTGGGACAGGACATGCTATAGGGGTTGAGAATTCAATTATAGAACTAGCTAAGAGGGACAGGGAATTTGACTGAGGGCATGACACCAGAATGAAAATATCCTAAATCTTTTAGTTCACCCAAACCTAGTTTCAAAGTCAAATGTTGGTCAAACAAACACATATTGAAGACTACTTTTGGCGGGTATACTGTAGACTCTCAAAAACACTGGCAAAGGCTTTATTCTTGCCTCAGGGATGGTCAAATCGATGACAGTTGACAATGAACTCGTTATGGACTAGGCTCTTAGACCCTGGTTGCTAACTAGGACAAGTTAAGTACCTCAAGATAATTTTTACACTCTTTAAGTGCTCTAGGATTGGTTTTGACTCTCCCCTTGTCCACTTGACTGTGTTTTAGGGTCTAGGGTTTATTTATGACAGGGGGTTGATCAGTTTACCTAGAGGCTAGAGTACAATAAGTCTGGGAAACTTTGACCCTATCTACAGGCTACGAGTTATGAACAATAGAGCAATATGATTAATTGTTAGAGAAGGTCAAAGTTTCTGGTATATTATCAAAGTTGTATTGCCGCTATTGAGATAGGATTCAACTGAAACCCTAACCAAAGTAACGGATAACAAAAAGATTATTGTTCTATACTGATATTACCATTGTCATTGTTACCTCACAATAATGTTATGATTATATTGTGTAACAGTCAAGTCTTCATGTTTTAGTTTTTATTGAAAAGCAAATTAAAACCATGCAGAATACAATTTCAAAATTCTGATTAGAATTTTCTTTTCACAGCTTGTGGCTTATAACAGGCTAGATGTACGGTACATTGCATTCCACCTTTCTAATTCTGTACAAATCAAAAGCGATTTCCTCCACTCATTAAGCTTCACTTAAAACATAAAAATATTAATCTTAAATATCAATTTTGTGATGTTGATATACCATACCAGTATGCATAAAAAATAGTACTGTAGGCTACCGGTAATGCTTATATAAGCCAAATAAGCTTAGAGGACTCACGATATTTCGACAGTTTAAATGTATTCCATAGAATGGAATGGGTTTGCTTTGTAGCAGATACGTATAAGACTTAGTCTATGTCTTTGTGTTAAAAATTTATACTGTGTCGCTGCAGGTCTATTTTTAAAACAGACAATTGTATCATGTTTGTAGTATAAATATGTATTATGTAAGATTACTAAGAAGAATATCATACATCTTATAGCTGGATTAATGTCAATGTTTGGTGACAAATTACTAAAAGTATTGTTTGCCTCTAAAAAATGTACATATTTTTGTTTAACAGGAGTTAAATATTTTTTTAGGTTTTATATGCGTAAATGTTTTATGCATCCAATCCAGTTTTCAATTTACAAAATTAATTGTTCAGTTAACCTTCAATTCAATTTCATTGTATTGTACCAATTGAAGCCTTCACTTTACAAGTAATGTATATTCAAATATATAGCCAGGTGAAAGGTGAGGCAAATTACACAGGTAAAAACTGATTAGCTTACCTTGATTGCCTGAACTCAAACAAACCAACACACAACAAAATACACTGAATGTTAGTTCTCTCATGATGAATTATTCCTTCAGAACTTTATAACATATAATATCACATTGAAATCTATTGCTTATTGCATATTGTATCACTGACGATATAAGTGAATCCGTTACAAATGCCAAATGATAGAATGTTGAACTAAAATTGTTAAAAACAACAGACAAAATAATCCAAACAAAAACTATAAAATAATCTTTAAAATAAAATCCACAGTTTGTAACGAGCAAGCCATTTTCATATATCTCAACTCCAGCACAGATCAGCGTGCTACAAGAAAATACGCTCTAAATTTGACTCATAACGACTCGATTACAAAACTTGTGTGTACATTTTCAACTCAGCCAGAAACAACGAGGGAGTTCCTCGATAGCTGTTTTATTAATCACTTTCACGCCCTAGGAAATTATAAATATGTTTATATCTTTGCGAATTTCTTTTGTCATTTTTCAAACATTATTTTTTCCTATTTGAATTAAGTCATTTATGAAAATCTTTTAATATTGTTTAAAATAGATTGACATTTTGTGGTGACTACATGTTTGTTCATTTTAGTAGAGGGTATGTAACAGATAAATAGAAGAGCAAGGAATTCCCTTACGTCACAAACCGGAAACTAACTTATTATCATTAAAGCGCATGTCCGGAAACATTACAAGACAAGATGGTGAGCAAGGAAAATATTTATCTTTTTTACTTTGATTTTTGAAGCATGTATTAAAATTACAGATATCAGAAATTGTCGACATTGATGTCTTTGATTTTCTCCTTGATTCAGAGGAAATACATAACCCCAGAGATACGACGTCTGTCTGCAATTTATGTATTTTGTCTGCATCTATTTTGTATTTTATTTCTGTGAGAAAAAATGATGGAGTGGGGAAGGGAGTTTGTGCAGTTATTAATTGTGTTTACCAGTAAGAAATAATTTATGATTAAATACAATTTAAAACTGTAGAAATACTCGAGGGTATTAAAACCATTAGATTAATTTGATTATATAATATCCTGCGTGACCCGAGCAAAATGGAACAAGAGAGAGGAGAAATTTGATTGGATATTGATTAATCATATTTTATGTCAACATCGCGTTGATTACATCCGGACATTTTTATTGTCATTAATGGTTCTCACTTCATCACTGTCACTCGCTAGTCTTCAAATTACCCATTTCATTTATTTGTCTACCATGTTGACTCTCATAAAGATTATATAGTTATGGACCTAATGGTTTCTGAAATTACTCTGAGTATCTTCCTTTTCCGGTTAATATTACCTGCTTATGGTAATCATTTCTATTAAAATCATGGGGAGATATGTTCTTATTGACTTCGGAAATTATTTTTTGGATTCCCATCAAACATGTTCTTTTTCTAATCAAATACTCTTATTGACTCTGATATTATTTTTCTTTTTCTATTAGATATTTTTTTTCTATTAAGCTCTCATTGTTTGGCTATTCCTAGTAACTTTCATCTTTACAATGATATATTATTACAAACTTTGTCTTATAAGATGTTGTTGAATTAGATGAAGTTCGAAATAGCTTCACATTGTGAAAATGAGTTTCTTTATGAGTTATGTTTTATTTGACAAGAGGTGAACAAAATATAACTCATTATTTCAACAGCATACTTAGCATTGCTTTTATTTAGATTTTCTATCAAGTACGATAATAAAGGAAAGATGATTTATTCAAGATCAACAAACTGCGCCATTAACATTTAGATCTAGCATCCATCTTTTTTGATTGTATTGATCTATATATTATGTGAGCCATCAGAATTTATGTTTTTTGTTTACTCAAGGAGAACAATACCGGATTAAGCTTATGTTGTTTTCAAGTTTTAAAAATCAAAATGTTTTGATTTTCTCTTTCAGAGTTTTGGATATCCAACCTTACGACCTCAGAATGATGGTGATCAACCAATCAAATTGCCAAAAGGACCGTACAGTGTTCCAGAAACTTTGACAACTGGTTTGAAGAATGCTCGGGATACAACGCCTGGACACCCTTTAGAATATTCTGAAAAACATGTAAGTCTGATAAGTGATGTAAATTTATAATCAACATCATTTGGACTTGCTTTTGAAACTGATGGCTGTTATTTTTATTCGCACCTATACAGAACTGGCCACTTAAACTCAAAATAGTCCTCCTCATTTTAAACTAGTTGAAGTATTTTTGGTGCGCTAGAGATATGGTGCATTTATCAAATGTTTATTTCTAAATATTGACATGATTTTATTGCAGTGGGCTGAAAATCAAGAAGCAATGGATTTTATGATGTTGAGAAATATGCAGGGAATTCACATGCCTCTCAGATTAAAAATGGAACAGAATATAACATCTAAGGTTGGTTATTTTTGTGTTCTTCATTCTGAGCATCCATTGCAGTTTTATAACGAAAAGGACACTTGCTTATCTTAGTCTTGGACTTGATGTCAAATATCTTTTTGGGAAAAGAAAATTAATTAGGATTTTGTTGCTGTCCCGGGAAACTTTCTCTCTGAATGCCAAGGATTACCAAGTGAAGCATAAAACAGATTAGAACAGAACAGAATATGGAACATGTCAGCTAAATTATTGAAATCATAGTTGATATAATGGAATTGTTAAAAAAGAACATGACAAATAGAATGTTAACTAGTCAAGATAACTATTTCCAGTCTTGTACAAAAGAAAGTTTATCTTGTAGATGCAGAGATTACCTTGTTTACCCAGCTCTCATGTAATGTTGGATACCCTCACAGGACGAAATACAACAGTAGATTTTGATGATATTTTAAATGGTATGTCTGTCTTATTCAGTTGTCCTTTGAAAGTTAATATGACTACTGTACTTGTTATTTCTTGAGACTGCCATATAGAAAAGACACATATAGTAATAGAAAGTTAAATTCCTAGTTTGAGGTAGTTTTGAAGGAATTATGCGATTTTCGTACATTTCTAGTACTTCTAAAGATTATTTACTTATATTCAAGACCCAAATCAAGCTCTGAAATGGCAAACCTGTTCCTCTAAGGCAAAATATTAATTCGTGTCTAAGGTTGAAAGAAAACGTGTTGGTCTGCAGACATTACACTGATGACATTACCAAAGTTTTGACAGGTTGTGATCTTGTAAAGTGTAATGTATAAGTAATTATATTTTTAAAAAAATCCTGAATTGTATTTTTCAGTGAGAGATGAAGCAGAAGTTTTGGGTCACCCTCACGTTCTGACGTCACTCAAATATTAAAATATTCAGAATTCATCATTATATTATTTTGTATCATATTGATTAAATCATTTACATTCTACTACAATGTTTGTTTGATTATTGCCTGGAGGAAACACATGAGGCGTTTTTATTTAAGCAAATGGTATCAACTCGCTTTGATGGCCAATTATCAGCATGTAATGTTGCATGGTTACTTTTCAATAATCCTAATACACACATTATTGAACAGTTGAATCTGCCAATGGAATTTAATTTTCTATATATCTTTCTCTTTGTTGTTATAAAATTTCAAACGCTGGTAAAAATAATGTTTTTGTCTTTATTCCAATAATCTAAGAATGGGTTCTCGAAATGTTTTACTCGTTGTCATTGTTGCCCACCATCTTGAATTTCCAAACAAATCGTACCAAAGCGCTGTTAGTCACAATTTGGGTACGCGCTTTGGCAAATCGTTAAAATAAATGTGTATTGTAGGCGCTTTGCTTGTATAAATGCACACTTTGATCTGTGTCGATACGATTTGCTTAAATAAAAACACGCTTGTTTGTTAAGCAAGGAGTCTTGGCAATGGTTTATAAAGAACCTCAAGTCCAGTATGATGTGGAAAGTGAAGGCTCGGTGAGTCTAATGCATGTGTAACAATCCAGCCCTGCCCATGCCAAATAGAAGCTTTTCATTTTCAACCTGATTGACAGATGGAAGGGGAATACGTGGGTATGAAAACAAAATCATTGCAGCTGACAAAATCAATCCACATCCATCGAAAACAAACTGTGTGTTCTAGGCTACCTTTTAATACAAAATTAGTAAATATTTATCTAAAATTATATTAAAAATAACAAATCTGTCATTGAATAAATTTATGAAATTTCAGGTCTTATTTACAATTAAAGGCATAAGTATTGAGAATTTGGAATATGGCAAATAGAAACTATCAATTCATTATATATATAAAGACACTTTTTAAAATTTTACCTCATTGTGCAATTCAGATAGGTCACTAAACTGCCGGGATCCATTTATTACTCTGGGGTCAACTTTAAACCTTTTACGAGCCTTGAAAGATTTGTATAAGCTACCTTGTTCAGAAAGTTCAAAAAGCTGACGTAGTGCTGATGTTTACTAGTTTTTAGCTGTCCTGTAATCTAGGGATAGTGTTGGAGTTAAAATCAACAGTGAAGAGATCTTTAGTGTCTGTTGATTCTTTGTATTCTGTTAGCTTCTGAGAGTCTGGATTATCAGAGCCCGGATCTGAACTCGAAAATACCATCTTTAAACTGGAGTATATCTCTTCGCCATCGCTTTCAATCAATGTATCCAAGTCTATTTCTTTCTTGTTTTGGTTGTTGAAATCTTTTAATATGTGGCTTCTAATTGCTGAGGTCGATTTTAATTCACTGTTGCTACCACTGGTGCTATGATTTGAGGAATGGTTTCTGATTGGTTTCTTCGATTTTAATTTACCGTTGCCATGACTTCGTAGATGTTTTAGTAAATGTCCACGATGGATATATTTTTTGTCACAATGAATGCAGGAATGTGATCTATATGGCTTGTGCTCTACGGAATGTCGTTTGAGCTCAATTTTTGTCACAAATCTCATGTCACATTGGTCACATGGAAACGGCTGTATGTTGCTATGTTCCAATAATTGATGCTTACGAAGATGGACTTGATAATGAAATTTCTCATCGCATATAAAACATGCAAACCTTTTCAAGTCAGAATGGGTCCATAAATGCCCATACAAGTTATCTACTCGACTGAAGGCACTTGGGCAAAAAGCACATTGAAATTTTTTCCATGAAATATGAATTCGTTTGTGAAGAGTTAATAGTCGTTTATAATTAAATGATTTACTACAAACATCACATTTATACTCTCTTCTGTTCAAATGACCTTGCACATGATTTTTTAATTGTTGTCTGGATTGGAATTTTCGGAAACAGAACATGCACCCATAGAGAGGGGGTTTTATAGATGAATGCATTCTTTTCTTATGATTTGCCAAATGATGTTTATGGAAGAATGTTTTGCAACATTGGTCACATGGTATGTCACGTGACATGTTAGAATGCTGCACCAATTTGTGTTTCTTCATGTTACCCAATTGAGTAAAGCCTTTACCACAAACATCACATTTATGTTTCATTATTCCAAAGTGAATAGCTCTGTGACGTTTTAGAGAACACAAAGCACTGAATGATTTACTACAAACATCACATTGATGTTTCTTTCCAGTATGTTTTTGTGGTTTCTTTTCAGTATGTTTTCTTTTATGACATCTTAAATGAGAACCAGTATAAAAATGCTCATGACAAATATCACATGGAAAGGGTTTGATTCCACTGTGCCATCTCAATGTATGTGACTGTTGATTTGACTTGTGGTTGAAGGCTTTGTTGCAGATTTGGCAAACATATGGCTTAGCTTGAGTATGAACCAGCATATGAGTGTTTAAGTTACTCTTCTGATAATATTTCTGTGGACACAAATGACACTGAAATTTTTTATCTCCAGTATGTACAAGAGAATGAAATGTCAAACCTCTTTGATTGTTAAATGCACTTCCGCACTTATCACATTTGTATTTCTTCATATTTTCATGAATTTCCATATGTAGTTTGTAAGTGGCACCATGACGAAACGATTTTCTACATAGCTTACATTCATATTCTTTAGTATTTGTATGCAAACGTTCATGTTCCGTCAAAGACCATTTTCTGGCAAAGGTTTTTTCACAAAATGAACAAGAGTGCGGTTTTTCTTTTGTATGAGTTTTAAAATGTCTTTCAAGATGATATTTTGATGTAAATGTTTTTGGACAAACTGAACAAGAAAAAGGACGTTCACCATCATGATTTTGAAGATGTTTCTTTAAATTTCCCTTTTGGTTGAACAATTTACTACAAATATGACATGTGAAGGGTTTCTCTCCAGTGTGTATTCGTCTATGCCTTCTCAGGCATTCTTCACTTGCAAAACATTTACTACATTCACTGCATTGAGGTTTTTCCTTTACCGTTGAAACCATCTTGTCTTTTTTACTGACTCTGAAAAAAGGAAACAACTGAAATTTATGGATGTAATCCAAATATTTAAAAGGGAACATTTATGACCATTATTCTCATATTTACCAGCATGCTTTGTTTATATCTTACTATTTACATTAGCTATCGTTTTGTCCATTGGACTGATGCAAATTTGTGTGGCGTTTATATCACAATAAATGCCATTGCCTCATAATAAAAAATTAGGCATAGCTATTTCAATCAATGACATTGTTATTCATTGACGTCATTGTATCAAATAGACAGTCTCCAATGTAAACAATAATGTCGGTGGTCCCAAACATTGAAACTAAAGTCTTTGTCTCAAAATTAGAATGTCTTGAAAACGTAAATATAAGCAATTAACTATTACCCTATGGATGTACATCATTTATTCAATTTTCCCGCTATTCTTTGTACTGATATACGACCATAGCCACCATAGGGTAACAGTTTATCGCTTAAATATATTCCCTTGTGTTTTCTGTTCATTACGATGAGTATAGTTGGCAAATCAGATACACAGTCATTATTACAGCAAAATTAAAAAAAACCTTACATCTCTGTTTGCATAGAGTGAATACACCATTTTGTGGTACAGAGACTTGCTGTATAAGCTTATGTGGAAATACAAACTGAATTACGTCGAAAATCAGAAATCTAGAAACTTTTAATAGCTTTTGACTAACTTCTCAAATCTTCTTTTGTAGTTTCAACGACGTCCGCGCTTTTTCCTTATCTTAGAGTTACTTCCCTTTAGAAAATGGCAGCCTCCATGAAATAAAATTTCATATTATTTCCTTAGAACTTTTGACAGACTAAAATGGATCTTGAAAAGTTTGTCACCAAGACCATCGATCTTTTAGAAAAAGAGAGACAGACAGAGATCGACGAAACAAGGTAAGCTTTTCTCTTTTTTTATATCGTATTTTTATCTTGGCAAAAATTGAAAGTTGCACAAACAAGCCAACAAGAACAAGCCGAAGTCCGAAAGAAACTGTATAAAAAAGTACAAAAATGCAAATATTGTCTTGTGATCTGAAGAAAAGGCTACATAGTTTAAAGACCCAGTTGTTGAGTTGAATTTTCCAAAAGAGTGAGCATGTATTGTCAGAATAACCTTAATATTTTGTAGCAATCAATTTATGAAATAAAGTTTTTTGATGTTAATCTCATCATATATGACAACTGTAGATCTTAAACAATAAGTTTTTGGACACAAAAGTTGAAAACTAAAATGTCGCTAATGGAGAGGACGCCTATAAGGTGCCAATGTTTGGAGGATTGGACTGTTTTTTCAGATTTTTGACAGAGAAGATACCAGCTAAAGAATTACAAAGAAAAGGTGTTTGTTTGTTAAAACTGAGACTGAATGAACGAAGATCTGGTCTTTATGGCAGGACAGTGGTGACCTTTGAACCCTTTTGGTCAGGAAATGAACTACCATCCCATAATTTAACACATGGTAAGAAAATTACAATTTTACTGATTACTAGAAATATTAGCCTCACAATAGTAATGGTAGTCTTAGAAGAACTCTCATTGATTAAAACAAGGACATTTTATTTCAGCAGATTATAGCTGACAGTAGCCACAAGTCTTGGTTATGTTAAACAAATGGCGGCTGTGGGTTCAATTCTCGATCAGCGTGTGATAGTCTGATGACCTTGAATAAGTCATCTTCACCTATAATTCCAGTCCACCCAGCTGTAAATAGGTATGGATAATTCCGGGAAAGATCAATGCCAAAAGGTTTGGCCAATGACCAGCTGGAAGAAAGGATCCTTAACTGAATTGTTTCCTTCTTTTCTTTCTTTCAATATTTCAACTTCACATTTATATTTTCATCCTTTTCCAGGTGATATCGTAGGATTGAATTTATCTCAAGGTGAAGGTTACTCTGATAATTTGGCGTCTGGTATTGTGTCAAAGGTCAACCAATCAAGTATCAGTGTTGCCTTTGATGAAGCTACAGATGTGTTTTCATTGGACGATGATGTTCAGTATAAATTAACAAAGCTAGCTAACGATGTGACATATAAACGATTAAAAGGGTATGGATTAATAATTTGAATATTTTCCCTTTATCTTCTGTTTTAAAAAATAATACGATTAAACCTGGGTTTAATTTTGAATGGTATTTGTTAAAGAAAACTGCTGCAATTTTTTTTTAAATTTGCTGAATATTTGACCTTTTTTTAAGGGGCAGTATGCAAAATTTTCATTATCAAAAATGTCATTAATTATACCTCAAAATATTTATAAAGTATGCTATATACATCTGTGTATCTAGTTGATCGAATTGAATAGTTTACTAATTGTTAAAAGATAATTTGATTAAGAATTTCAAGTCTTTACATAGAAAGTATATTTTCAGAGCATTAAAGAATTTAAATCGGTATACATCTGGACGATCTGGAAACTTGATTAATGTATTGTTTCATGTATCAGAGTTATCTCCCCCTAGTCAACCGTTTGGTAAGTTGCTTAATATTTTACTGTGTTAGAGGAATTTTATTTTCAAGGCGTGCTGACCTGGAGTGATTTTTGATTGATATTTATCTTCACAGTGTCAAAGTATTACGCACTACCGCTTCTACCTAGACTGCAATATCTTGACATTGTGAAGATGATTGATAGTGGGCCTAGTATCCGTGAAAATAGGAAGCAGAATGTGATCGAGGATTAATTTGCTGATAATCCTGTCATTAAGTTCAGTGGTAAAATTATCATAGCTTTCTAATTCTCTGATTGGTTAATCAGTGAAATTGATTTTGAATTTAGTCTTACTCAATTACTGTATTGAGCAATACAGTTACCTGATTGGATAATAAAACTTAGTCTAAAATAGATTTCAGTGATCAATCAGGTAAATGGAATGATAAGTTTTCAAACTCGCCTTTGGAATTGTCGTAATTCATTTTTGTGTGTGTTTGGGCTTACTATTTATATTCATGTATTGTGGTATATTTTCAGCAATTGAATATTACAATGATAAGTTAGATAACTCTCAGAAAGAAGCTGTAAAGTTTTCCTTACTACAGAAAGAATTGGCTGTAATACACGGTCCACCAGGTACGTTTGATGAAAAAAATATCACATTTAGTAGGTCTGGCCTGGGCCACAAGCCTTTTTTTCATACTTAGCTGAGATTTAACTCAAATTTGAAGCACTACTGATGCATAAAAGAAAAACAATATATATTGATCTATTCCTTAGGAAACAATGTATCTGGCATTAACATGTTAAATCTTACATTTTCTTGATACAAGAGACATTATGAATTTGAATAGAAACTAAATTAAGCATGAGAAATGTTTTGTGGCCTCAGGTAAGACCTCACATATTATTGGATTCTAAATTTCTATACGACCGCATAGTTGTGGTCTATCTATGCGGTATATTTCCAGAACCTAAGTTTTAAAAGTTCAAGGGACATAACTGATGAAAATATATTTACTTATTTAAGAAAATGATTTTTGAATATTTTAGGTACAGGAAAAACAACGACTGTAGTAGAAGTAATTCTACAGGCTGTTAAACAGGGTCTCAAGGTATAGTAAAGTTTTATCTCAAAATATGACAGTCTTCTTAAACATTCATCCCAATAACCTTTTGACCTAACCTGATGATCTCTGCTTTAACCAATCGAATTTAAAATGGTCAATTTGGAACATCCAATGAAAAGGCCTGTTCTACATTCAATTACGCTTCTGGGAATATGCCTTCTGTCACAAAATGTCAGTGCTTAAGCGGGAAGAAAATTATAGTAATATTAATTTCACATTCCAATCTATGGCCAACTTTGTGTATATTTTATATTTTGGCATTTAAATTGTAGGTTCTAGCCTGTGCACCGTCAAATATTGCAGTAGATAATTTAGTAGAAAGAATATCCAGGTATAAACAAAAAATTGTTAGGATCGGTCATCCAGCCCGTTTATTACCCACAATTCAGAAGTTTGCCCTGGACTCAATTGTAGCTAATAGTGAAGAAACACGGCTAGTAGAAGATGTTAGAAGAGATCTTGATAAAGTTCTGGTAAGTTTTTTTGACTGATTTTTAGAGGTTATAACTTTATTTATTCTTAGTAATAGTAGTAGTAATAGTGATTAGAGGCTGCAATATAATGTACATCCCACAGAAAATATAATGTACATCCCACAGAAAATATAATGTACATCCCACAGAAAATATAATTTACATCCCACAGAAAATATAATGTACGTCCCACAGAAAATTTAATTTACATCCCACAGAAAATATAATGTACATCCCATAGAAAATATATTATACATCCCACAGAAAATATAATGTACATCCCACAAAAAATTAGAAGTACAACCCATCAAATATCCTATACATCCCAAAAAAATATAATATACATCCCACAGAAAATATAATGTACATCCCACAGAAAATATAATATACATCCAAAAGAAAATATCATGTACAAATATGTATTATTCAAAAACTAAAAATCTCTTCACAGTATAAATATAGATTGAAAATGTTGTTGGCCATTAGGAGATAGGGAAAAAATTCCAGTTTTTTCATGAAATTGACATACACTTCCCCTTTAAGTTATCTATATGATTTACTTCCTAAAGGTAAAAATGAAGGCATCTAGAAATAAAGGAGCCAAACACGGTTTGAAAGAAGAAATTAAAGTTTTGAGAAAAGAATTACGAGAACGAGCCGCTGAGGCGACAAGGCAGATTTTAACAAAAGCTGAGGTAGTCTTGGTAACGCTGACTAGCGCCACTGACGATGGTCCGTTAAAATTTCTAGAGAAGGATCATTTTGATTTGGTTGTCATTGACGAGAATTCTCAGGTAAATCTCAAGAAGTTTATGTTTATTTGTTTCAGTCGATTGTAAACATACTAATAAAATGCCCAGCAGTCAAATGATTTGGATGCTTGTTGGCTAAACCAGGTTTGTTCGGATGGGACAATACACTGAGGCCCTGTGTGCTTCTGGCTGTGCACGTTGAAGATCCCGCGACCGTTAGTACACTAATTCCACTGTCCTGGCAAAATTTCCTTCACTGCATGGCGTTGCCTGTCATCATTAGTCTAATTATGTGCAGAAGAGTAAGATTTTAAACTCTATTGATTTTATTCATTTGCTCAACCAGGTGTCTAAGACTCTATGTTCATAAAATTCAATTCATTTGTAACTATTTACAGGCCCTGGAAGCAGGGTGTTGGATTTCATTATTACGAGCACCGCGATGTATATTAGCTGGTGACCATCATCAACTACCTCCAACCATTCTCTCTAAACAGTGAGTTATTTTTGAGTGAGTTTTTTTAGTATCTGCTCTCTAAACAGTGAGTTGTTTTAAGTCTCAGCTCTCTAAACAGTGAGTTTTTTTAGTATCTGCTCTCTAAACTGTGAGTTGTTTTAAGTCTCAGCTCTCTAAACAGTGAGTTTTTTTAGTATCTGCTCTCTAAACAGTGAGTTGTTTTAAGTCTCAGCTCTCTAAACAGTGAGTTTTTTTAGTATCTTGCCTTCTAAACTGTGAGTAGTTTTAGTATCTTGCCTTCTAAACAGTGAGTTGTTTTAAGTCTCTGCGCTCTAAACAGTGAGTTGTTTTAAGTCTCAGCTCTCTATACAGTGAGTTGTTTTTAGTCTCTGCTTTCTAAACAGTCGTTTTATTTTAGTCTATGCTCTCTAAACAGTGAGTTGTTTTTAGTCTATGCTTTCTAAACAGTGAGTTTTTTTAGTCTATGCTCTCTAAACTGTGAGTTGTAAACAATTAGTAATTCAACCCGGATGTGCCACGCCCACCCCAATTTTTTTGTCATAGGTGAATTCATATTCAAAGTGTCTAGTTGTATTCCAAATATCAAGGTTCTCCATAAAATAGGTCATAAGATATACATACACCAAGATAAAAAAGACACAAATATGGTAAAACAAAACTCAAATTTGAAAAAATCACCAATTTCAATTTTGCTTTAAAAAAGCAATTGTTCTATATCTATGTAAAGTGCATGAAAAGCACATTAGGAAACCGAAAAAATTAACCCTCTAGGTTAATTAGGTCACATGCTAGAGCAGTCCAAAGTTGCGAATTTGGCTTTTTACGGATAGCTATAAAACCGGAAGTACATGTCGGGGGTCAAAGGTCAAAGTATGAAATGATAGCCAAGGTCAATGACCTTTGACCCTATAAAGGTCAAGGTCATCAAAGGTCAAGGTCACGAGATACAAGCCTTCAAAAATTGAAAAATATTCGACCAGAAGTTGCAAAAAAGCAAAAGTCAAATTCAAAAATCCATTCCCAACATTTTTGTCGCCATCGACTAAAGTATACACCAACTTAAAAATTTGACCAATCCCATTCTCCCCTGAAGCCCCATTTTGAGTTTTATGAAAAAGTATCAAATCAAGATGGCGGCCGAAGTATTTTTTTCGGACTAAATTTTATTTTAAAATCGGCCATAGAATTACGATTAATAACGATATACATAATTTCAATCACACCGGAAGATATTCAACCGGAAGTGAAAATCGATTTTCCACTTTAACCGGAAGTGACGCAAAAATTTTGAATACGTCAAATGGTTTACATTAGTGACATGCATCTTTTATCAAAATTTCAGATTAATCCGAAAAAAACTGAAAAATAGTCCAAAAATTTCGAAATCGGCCAAAAAATGTATGCTACGAATTTTCGAAATTTGAAATTTTTTAAGTGCTATCAGGTCAGAAATTACAGGTAGATTGTAGAAATGAAAACCCGAAGAAAATCGATGCAAAAATACGCCTTCTAGAGCCGATTTTCGACTTTTTACACATGTTCAACTGTGGCACTTCCGGTTTTGCAAAAATGTTCCAATTTATATTTATGCACATCGTCACCTATATATAAGGTCTATGATAGTTGAAAGGTTGTTGCAACTACTGCAGTCTAAGCACAGGAAGGTGTATAAAAATCGAAAAAAAAAAAAAAAAAAAAAAAAAAAAAAAAAGAATTGACATTTCGATAACAAACTGGGACTTTGCTGAAAGCAAAGTCTCACAATAAATACAAAGATACACTAGAACCACTCGTGGTACTGAGTGGGACTTTGCTCTTGTGCCAATTTGCTAGAGAATCTGAAACTATCAACGTTCTTAGCCAATTAGGTCACGTGCTAAAGCAGTTAAAAATTTTGAAAATTTCGCTTTTTTGGAAGGTTGTTAAAGCGGAAGTTGAAGCCAGACATAAAATATGAAAGTATGATTAGATTTCCAAGGTCAATGACCTTTGACTATGTTAAGGGGAAGGTCATTTAAGGTCAACGTCACTAGATATGAGTCATCAAACTTTGAAAATACAAACTTTATAAAACCGGAAGTTGACGATGAACATCAAGTATGAAGGAATAAATCTTTAGCCAAGGTCCTACAAAGGTCAAGGTCATCAATGGTAAAGGTAAAAAATTTGAAAATATGCAAAATTTAAACCCTGTTCCTTTTTTTGAACTACGAAGCGGAAACAACTGACCTTTTCACACAAAATGGCCAAATGGGTGAGGTAATTGTGTGCAAGGTCCTGTTTTGAACAAATGTATTTTATACAAGTTATACCCCTGATAAAAATGTAAATAATAAGTAATTTAAGCCTAATGTGCCACGTCCACCTCAACTTTTTTGTCATAGGTCAATTTATAATTAATATGTCTCGTTGTGTTCCAAATTCCAAGCTTTTACAGCAAATAGGTCATAAGAAATACATAGAACTAGCTCAAAGAAGCTAACATATTGTAAAAAAACACCGAAATTTCACAAATTCAGAAATTTCAATTTCGCATTATATATCACTGGAAAGAGCTCGATGAGCACATTCAGAATCCACAAAAATTTACCCTTAAAATTAATTAGGTCACGAGCTAGAGCAGTCCAAATTTGCGAATTTGGATGTTTTTGGACAGCTATAAAAGCGGAAGTAGACGTCTGAGGTCAAATATGAAAGCATAAACTAATAGACAAGGTCAATGTCCTTTGACCCTATAAAGGTCAAGGTCATCAAAGGTCAAGGTCAAAAATTGAAAATTGTGAATTTCCAAAACCTGTTCCTTTTTTTGATATATGAAGCTGAACTAACTGACCTTCTAAGACAAAGTGGCTCAAAGGATGACGTAATTGTGAGCAAAGTTCCATATTGAACAAATGTATTCTTTGCGAGTTATGCCTTTGGCCAAAAATGTCAATAATGAGTAATTTAACCCGGATGTGCCACGCCCACCTCAATTTTTTTTGCATAGGTTAATTGATATTCAAATTCTGATGCTATGTTCAAAATGTCAAGCTTCTAAATCATGCAGGTCAAAAGATATAGGTCAACAAAAGTCAAAAAAGGTCAAAATCGAAAATTGAAAATATGCAAATGTTAAAACCTTTTTTGGAACTATAAAGCTGAAATAACTGAGTTGTTAATACAAACTAGCCAAAAGGATGAGGTAATTGTGTGCAAAGTCCCTTTTTGAACAAATGTATCCTATGCGAGATATGCCCCTTTCTCTAAATGTAAACAATTAGTAATTCAACCCGGATGTGCCACGCCCACCTCAACTTTTTTGTCATAAGTGAATTCATATTCAACATGTCTAGTTGTGTTTCAAATTTCAAGGTTCTACATCAAGTAGATCATAAGATATACATACACCATAAATATGATAAAAAAACACTCGAATTTGAAAAAAATCAAGAATTTCAATTTTGCTTTAAAAGTACGATTGTTATATATCACTGGAAAGAGCATGGGAAGCACATTAAAAATCCGAAAAAATTGACCCTTTAGGTTATTTAGGTCATATGCTAGAGCAGTCCAAAGTTGCGAATTTGGCTGTTTTCGGAACGCTATAAAACCGGAAGTACAGGTCGGATGTCAATGTATCAACTGATAGTCAAGGTCAATGACCTTTAACCCTACAAAGGTCAAGGTCATCAAAGGTCAAGGTCACGAGATAGAACTTGCAAAAACTTCAACCGGAAGTTGCAAAAAATGAAAAGCGAAATTCAAAAATCGGCTTCCTAGTTTTTGTTGGCAATCGATTGTAGATTACATACACATCAAAATTATACACTCCCATTTCTTCATAGAGGCCCCATTTTTCGATTTACAAAAGTGTGTTTTTTCAATATGGCGGCCAAAGTATCACTTCCGGGCTGGATTTTATTTTAAAATCGGCCATAAAATTTTATTTGCCAAAGATCAGCTAAATTTGGTTGACCTACATAAATTAGACCGGAAGTTATTCAACCGGAAGTTCAGTCGCTTTCCTGTTGAAAATCGGAAATGACGTACAAATTTTGACTGTACCATATTATTTACATTAGTAAACTCTCTTTGCATTTAAAATTTCAGATCAATCGATGCAAAAGCAAAAAAGTTGCAAAAAAATCGAAAAATTTGATCGAAAAAAGTGAGCGACGAATTTTCGAATTTCGTAATTTTTCAAGTGCTATCAGGTCAGAAATTACGGGTAGATTGTAAAAATGAAAACCCGAAGAAAATCGATGCAAAAATGCGCCTTCTAGAACCGATTTTCGACTTTTTGCACATGTTCAACTGTGGCACTTCCGGTTTTGCAAAAATGTTCCAATTTATATTTATGCACATCGTCACCTATATAGAAGGTCTATGAAATTTGAATTGTTGCTACAACTACTGCAGTCCAAGCTCGGGAAGGTGTGGACGAAACGAAAAAAAAAAAAAAAAAAAAAAGAATGGACATTTCGATAACAAAACACAAAACACAAAAAGAAGCAAGAACTAAATAATAAAAAAAATATCACAGGTTTCAATTATGCTGCTAAATTTTTGGGATAAATTACGTAAAATAAGTTACTCTGATAAATTACTCTGATAAAATACTCTGATAAATTACTCTGATATAATAATGATCATTCCTTGCATTACATAATACTTTAATCAAAAATATTTTACCAGAGAAACTAAACCTGTTTCTGTTTGAAAGATCGACAGTCAAGAAATTCCAATTGATAAAAACTATAGAAAAACTCACTTTGAAACATCAATAATAAAAATCTATAATCAATATGATAGCAAAAAAAAAAGAATTTATCAGTTTATTTCTTTTATGATTTTAACCTCAAGAGATTAGTTCAGTAATGGGGCAAGTTACATGAAGAACAGGAAGTATTTTTAGGCCTTCCTCCAGGTGTGCTTCTTCCCTTACCACAAGTTGGGGTAGTTTTTTCTTGAAATCCCATTTTTAGCCTCATTTCATTGAGATTAATATCTTCTGTATAAAGAATTTCAACATCAAGGGAGGTAACTTTATAACTAGCCCCCACTTTATAAAAAAATGGATTATTTTCAATATCCAGCTTTACCAATCTATTTTGACAAAAATCATCTTCCTTGCTTCCAGCTTTCGTTAAAACTAATGTCACCCAGTGTATTCGACTCATACAGAAAAAATCAGCAAAATACAAATGACAACCGTCAACTAAATATTCTGGAAATATCATAATTCTATAATCTCCAAAATAACTGCTCATTGGTAGGTCTCCAGAGCTGTTTGCTGGGGTGGCAGAAAAATGGAGACCACAAATATTATTGTTAATACTTGAATATTGATCACCGTTGTTATCTTTTAAATATTTTGCTATAATTCCTGTTTTCTTGGATTGTAGAATGGTGGGATGGCAGCTTGGTTTGTTTCGATATAAATAATTCACTGAATATACACTGTGTCCTTGTATATAACTTTTAGCTTTTTCCTTCAACTTTTCAACATCTCTCTGACAATTACCTGAAAAATTTCAAAAAGTCAAAATTGATGCATTCTGGGAGTTTTTTGCTCAAAATCTTCAAAACTAGATACCATAATCTAGTGAAACATGTTCTAAACTTGTCTGAAAGTTTTAACTAAAAATATCCTTCCGTTTTAATGCCAAAACTATTTATAAGGTTTCATAAACTTTTTCCTGTAAAATGTCTACCAATGTAGTCTAAGAGTTTCAACTAAAATATCTTTGTGAGGCCCAACAACAAAACTAGTTTAAGCTGCTTAATTAACAATTAGTACACTACATTTTTAATTAACCCTTTTAAAACTAATTCAGTTTGATCAAGTAGATATATAGATGTAAATAACATAATTTAAAAATATTTTCAAGGATATTTTGATAACGAAATTTTTTCATTATGCCCCTATAAGATTATCATAGAATAAGTTTTACTGAAATCAGATTTGAATGTCACTGTGAAAGATGAGAGAACAAGAATATGGTTAAGATGTACACCCAATGATCTTTCGAAATTCTGAATTCTGATGATGTCACTAATCGCAAAATATGCTTTATCACATAAGGACTTCAAGATTAGGGACGTCATAAAACGCTTAGTTTTAGTGGAATTACAGGAACCACATACTTCTGATTGAAAATTGGAAGGTTGCAAATAAATGCTGTCAGTGTCCCCAATAAACATAAATTTTTTAGAAAACCTCTTTACAATTCCTTTAATATATCAATGATAAGATATAAAAAATATTCTTACGAGTTTTTAAACTTAGGTATGAGTTATCGGCAGTCACAACATATTGCTCATCACGTTTATCTACTTTGTACAGTTTACATGTATAGTTTCTTCTAGATTGTAGCTCAATAGTAGAATCTTTGATCTCATTATTTACTGATGTTGACAACTGAATGAATTCGGTGTTTTCATGCTTCAGGATTTGTACATAGAAATTTGTGCCACCCTCTTGTGATCCCTTCAGTATAAAAACTGGATGAGAAACATTGGGAAGTGGAACTCTCTCTTTTACTTCACAATTAATTGTATTCAGACTCATAGAACACATCTGAAATAAGAAGTTTTGAAACAGTATTTTGATTTGTTAGGCTCACTGAGTTAAAAGTTTTCTCACTAACCTCAGAGTTTTGTCAGCGAGTTAAAAGCTCTCTCACAAACCTCAGAGTCCAGGGTGTTAGGCTCAGTGAGTTAGAAGCTCTCTCACAAACCTCAGAGTCCAGGGTGTTAGGCTCAGCGAGTTAGAAGCTCTCTTACTTAGCTCAGAGTCCAGGGTGTTAGGCTCAGCGAGTTAGAAGCTCACTTACTTACCTCATAGTCCAGGGTGTTAGGCTCAGCGAGTTAGAAGCTCTCTTACTTAGCTCAGAGTCCAGGGTGTTAGGCTCAGCGAGTTAGAAGCTCTCTCACAAACCTCAGAGTCCAGGGTGTTAGGCTCAGCGAGTTAGAAGCTCTTTTATTTAGCTCAGAGTCCAGGGTGTTAGGCTTAGCGAGTTAGAAGCTCTCTCACAAACCTCAGAGTCCAGGGTGTTAGGCTCAACAAGCTATCAACTGAACCATGTGTTACAGTCCAGGCCTCGTATTCTCGAAACGATCTTAGCGCTAGGATGTTCTAGGTTCTTATCTTCTAACATTGATTCTAGGACATCCTAGGTTCTTATCTTCTAACATTGATTCTAGGATATCCTAGGTTCTTATCTTCTAACATTGATTCTAGGATGTCCTAGGTTCTTACCTACTAACATTGATTCTAGGATATCCTAGGTTCTTATCTTCTAACATTGATTCTAGGATGTCCTAGGTTCTTACCTACTAACATTGATTCTACTAACATTGATTCTAGGATGTCCTAGGTTCTTATCTTCTAACATTGATTCTAGGATATCCTAGGTTCTTATCTTTTAACATTGATTCTAGGTCATCCTAGGTTCTTATCTTCTAACATTGATTCTAGGATGTCCTTGGTTCTTATCTTCTAACATTGATTCTAGGTCATCCTAGCCCTAAGATCATTTCGAGAATGGGAGCCCTGATTGCTAAGCTCAGCAAGTTATAGAGGCAATGCATGTTAAAATGACATGGTCGTCCGAATATTTTCCTTAGCAACTGACTGAGATCAATTTCAGCTATCTGTTTAGTTTTCAGAATGATTCCTTTACAATTGATCTCAATTTTGGCGAGCTATCACTTTCAAGGCATAATGAACCTTCTTATTTGCAGTCCTTACTGATATTTTGGTGCAATAATTAGTAAATGCATGCTTGGAATGATAATAACACACGTGGCAATAGTCTAAAGAGGTGTGGTATAGAGATTGAATCAAAGATAGTTAGACTTTAATTGAATCTTATTAAAAAAAAAAGGTGAAATAGCATATAAAAATTTCAGTTTACCGATTGATATGGTCGACTGGACTGTTTCTGAATCTCTCCAGATGTTGGTTTATTGTAAAAATCTTTACTCAATACTTCCCCATTGTCTCTGGTACCATATATAGTCATAAAAACACAATCCTCATCATTGGCCATCAAAATCCATTCTTCCGTCTTGGTGAAAAAATAATAACTACGTTGATTGGCAGTTTCATTATGAACCTTAATGATAAACCTGTTGATGTCTGGATTATTTGGTAAATTGTAGTCAAATTCTTTCCTTCCAATTTTTATATTTTTCTGAAATTAGATGTGTGAGATCAAAGAAACTGAAAAATTTTGACTTGTTAGTTCAGTGCATTTTCTGAACTGTCAATATCTCCTTAGGTTTTTAACTCAAGAAGTAGGTATACATGATGACAGTGAAATGTCATTCTGATTTAAGGTAGTTTACAATGATAAGAGATGCTTTTCCAAGTCATTATGAGTTTTCTCTCTTGATTTTCTTAAAACCTTACCTGAACCATGTTGAAACAATCCAAAATGATCCCAAATCAGCTTCTATAAAATGTTGACTGTCCTAAATCAGCTTTTATAATGTCGCCTGTCACATATTACCTTAAATAACAATTGTTTATTTCGTCAGAAATAATTTGAATACATATTCTCTTTAGAATATTTAACTTTCCTTGAATACATGATCTATAAATAGATTTCCAGAAATATTTGTTGAAAGTAAAAGAAGACTTTTTTCTATGTAGGCTTGCGATATGGTAGTGTCACCTAGCTGTGTACAAGGTCAAGGTGACGAACTATTCAAGTTCAAACCCAGTCTAATTAAAATAAGACCAAACTTTCCTTTTTTTTAGCTTTTATTTTTAATATAGCCACTTCAGTTAAGGTCTAAGGACAGCCCTCTTGAACGTTTGTCAAATTAACCTTTTGACCTAACTTGATGACCTCTGCTTTAACCAATCAAATTTCTAACCTCTCCAGCACTGGCATTTTTTGAAGTGGTGTTTCAGTCCAAAGGTTAATCTGATTAATATTCTAGAGGGCTGTCATTGGACCCCTACTCAAGTGGCTATATTAAAGATAAAACTAATGAAAAACGGAATGAAAAACCAGCAGATTAACGGCCTGGAGGTCAAGTCAAATATGACTGGTAAATATAGAAAAAAAAAACAAAACAGTTTAGAGCTTTAGTCAGACATACCTGGTCAATACAGCCAAATCAACAGTCTAGAGCTCTAGTCAGACATACCTGGTTAATACAGCCAAATCAACAGTCTAGAGCTCTAATTAAACTTCACTGTTAAATTTAGCCAAATCGATGATCCAGAGCTCTATTCATACATGACTGGTAAAAACAGTGAAATCAACAGTTTAGAGCTCTGGCCAGACATGACTGGTAAAAATAGTCAAATCAACAGTCACTATTCAGTCATGACTGGTAAATGTACCCAACTCAACAATCTAGAGTCCAGATCTGACTGTTATACATAGTTAAATCAACAATCTCTAGTCAGACATGACTGGTAAAAACAGTTTAGAGCTCTAGTCAGATGTGACTGGTAAAAATAGTCAACGGTCACTAGTCAGACATGACTGGTAAATACTGAATGTTAGACATGGCTGGTAAATATAAGAGAATCAGTTGTCCCTTTATAGCTAGAGTATTAAATAGATTCTACGAATTAATATTGTTTTAATTATGTGATCTGATTTGTTCATTGTATTGATATTTTCCGAGAACTGTAACTGACCTTGACATTGAGTAAAAATGAAAGTAGAAATAAATCATTAATATCTTTTAGACTTTAACTTATGAGGAAGTATTTCATAATAAAAAGTGGTAACAGGTGTCTTGAAGTGTAAGCATACTCACCCCTCCATCTGTCCTGTCATTAGGGTGGGGTTCACGGGGGCTTGGCCTCAGCAAATGAGAATTAACCCCCAGCAAAACCTTAGTTCAGCAGAGATTGATTAAAGGGACAGATGTACCAATTATACTTTAGTCTCAGTAACAGGAATTTTTTAGCTAAGCCAATCAGTAATAATGTACACAGCCCCACTGTTGAAATTTGAGCCTTCAAATCTATGTGTGTCCGCGATTGAATGTTAAAATGACAACTCATCAATTTAAGATACTCTGTGATATATAGAAAAGATATAGTTTGTAAAATTAGTTTGAGGTATTTTTGAAGGAATTATGTAATTTTCATACATTTCTAGTACTTCTGAAGACTATTTACATATTATATTCAAGACTTAAATCAACCCCTTAAAATGGCACATCTGTCCCTTTAATTTTCAGTTTTCTTATACAAAACCAAAAAGATAGAGGTTTGATAAGGTGTAAAGTACTGTAAAATCTTTAGAAATGGGTTCTCTGGGCTTCTAAATTTCTAATTTTCATGGAGGAGAGCCCCAGCTTTTAGAACTCTTGTTAATTGAAGTCACCCCTTGGTTCCCTTGGCAGCTCTGGCTCCAATTCATTCCTGACAACAGAGCTGCCTACCATTGTTGCTCAATAATACACACAAACTACAGAAGAAAAATCAAAACTTCCTAGAAGTGACTTAGTTTAATCAGTGAAAATGAAAGTAGAAATAAATATTTAGAAATTCTAGAGTTATATATATGTATATGTAACTTAAGATTTGTTATGTATTGTTACACCTAGTTACTTGTGAAGTGTTTTCAAACTTTATTCAATTATGAAGGTGAAACAGAATTTAGGATTTCTGATAACAGACAAAAACACATAGAAAAGATTTCTGTTTCTAAACTGTTGCAAATATTGAAAAATAAATTGTCCTGCTTCTGGCCATCTGAACCTCAGAGCCAGACAAAAAATTATTTCACCAAAATTCCAAATCTTCATCCATTTGGCTAAATTTGCTTTTATATTTTTTTTTAATTTTGCACAGCCAAATCTTGCGAAAATTGGCTTTAAAAAATATAGTATTTACGAAAATCAGCAATGTATTAGAAGAGTTGTCCCTTTATAGCTAGAGTATTAAATAGATTCTACGAATTAATATTGTTTTAATTATGTGATCTGATTTGTTCATTGTATTGATATTTTCCGAGAACTGTAACTGACCTTGACATTGAGTAAAAATGAAAGTAGAAATAAATCATTAATATCTTTTAGACTTTAACTTATGAGGAAGTATTTCATAATAAAAAAAGTTGTAATAGGTGTCTTGAAGTGTAAGCATACTCACCCCTCCATCTGTCCTGTCATTAGGGTGGGGTTCACGGGGGCTTGGCCTCAGCAAATGAGAATTAACCCCCAGCAAAACCTTAGTTCAGCAGAGATTGATTAAAGGGACAGATGTACCAATTATACTTTAGTCTCAGTAACAGGAATTTTTTAGCTAAGCCAATCAGTAATAATGTACACAGCCCCACTGTTGAAATTTGAGCCTTCAAATCTATGTGTGTCCGCGATTGAATGTTAAAATGACAACTCATCAATTTAAGATACTCTGTGATATATAGAAAAGATATAGTTTGTAAAATTAGTTTGAGGTATTTTTGAAGGAATTATGTAATTTTCATACATTTCTAGTACTTCTGAAGACTATTTACATATTATATTCAAGACTTAAATCAACCCCTTAAAATGGCACATCTGTCCCTTTAATTTTCAGTTTTCTTATACAAAACCAAAAAGATAGAGGTTTGATAAGGTGTAAAGTACTGTAAAATCTTTAGAAATGGGTTCTCTGGGCTTCTAAATTTCTAATTTTCATGGAGGAGAGCCCCAGCTTTTAGAACTCTTGTTAATTGAAGTCACCCCTTGGTTCCCTTGGCAGCTCTGGCTCCAATTCATTCCTGACAACAGAGCTGCCTACCATTGTTGCTCAATAATACACACAAACTACAGAAGAAAAATCAAAACTTCCTAGAAGTGACTTAGTTTAATCAGTGAAAATGAAAGTAGAAATAAATATTTAGAAATTCTAGAGTTATATATATGTATATGTAACTTAAGATTTGTTATGTATTGTTACACCTAGTTACTTGTGAAGTGTTTTCAAACTTTATTCAATTATGAAGGTGAAACAGAATTTAGGATTTCTGATAACAGACAAAAACACATAGAAAAGATTTCTGTTTCTAAACTGTTGCAAATATTGAAAAATAAATTGTCCTGCTTCTGGCCATCTGAACCTCAGAGCCAGACAAAAAATTATTTCACCAAAATTCCAAATCTTCATCCATTTGGCTAAATTTGCTTTTATATTTTTTTTTAATTTTGCACAGCCAAATCTTGCGAAAATTGGCTTTAAAAAATATAGTATTTACGAAAATCAGCAATGTATTAGAAGAGTGTGTGTCACATGATCAGATGACACTAGATGAACAAGACGCAAGTTACTATCAAGTGTCAATATCGATTGATTGGAAAGAGAAAATCAAGTGTAATACGAAAGAATATTTGATGAATGTAAATTAGGTCACATGACAGAATTTCAAAAGGGCTATAAAACTGTCAGATAATTTCTAACAACAAAAACGCCTCATTTTGACCTCCAGATATAACTTTAATAATACGGCAAGTTACAATATTCACAGGAAAGATTTTTAGCTAACCCTCCAGTTGTGCTTATTCTGTTTTCACAAGTTGGGGTATTTTTTCTTGAAATCCCACTTTTAGCCTCATTTCATTGAGATTAATATCTTCTGTATAAAGAATTTCAACATCAAGGGAGGTAACTTTATAACTAGCCCCCACTTTATAAAAAAATGGATTATTTTCAATATCCAGCTTTACCAATCTATTTTGACAAAAATCATCTTCCTCACTTTCAGCTTTCGTTAAAACTAAGGTCACCCAGTGTTTTTTTCGAGGCATACAGAAAAAATCGGCAAAATACAAATGACAACCGTCAACTAAATATTCTGGAAATATCATAATTCTATAATCTCCAAAAATGCTGCCTTTTGGTAGGTCTCCAGAGCTGTTGGCTGGGGTGGCAGAAAAATGGAGACCACAAATATTATTGTTAATACTTGAATATTGATCACCGTTGTTATCTTTTAAATATTTTGCTATAATTCCTGTTTTCTTGGATTGTAGAATGGTGGGATGGCAGCTTGGTTTGTTTCGATATAAATAATTCACTGAATATACACTGTGTCCTTGTATATAACTTGTAGCTTTTTCCATCAACTTTTCAACATCTCTCTGACAATTACCTGAAAATTTCAAAAATCCTAATTGATGAAATAAGATGATCATAGTATAAATTTACCATGAATCTAAATCAAAGTTGGATATGACTGTCAAAGATGAGAGAACAAGTTAATGGTTAAAGGGATTGTTAAGAGGTTTATTATACTTTTAATGTGTATTGGGAACAATGATAGCATCAATTTCAGCATTCCAATTTCATTCCACTAAAACGAAGTGTTTGATGAAGTCACTATCACAAAGAGCCTTGTGTAATGTAAGAAGCAGATTTTGTGATAGTGACGTCATCAAACACTTAGTTTTAGTGGAATTGCAGGAACCACAGACATCTGATTGAAATTGGAATGGTGAAAGTCAATGCTATCAGTTTCGTCAGTCAGGCAAAAATCCAGTTCACGGATTTGCAATTAGTTTGCAAATTTGCCAAGCAGTTTAAAGATTCTAACCTAACTTCGACGAAAGGAGAACCAATCGAATTAATGCCAACTAGCAAATTAACGCTGTCTCATGGAAATCAGTTATGCCGTCAACACCAGGTGGCGTGAGCAAGAAGTCGCACTACCTCTCGAGTCATCTGCTGATGATGGGCCTGATGGCCTATGTTCACTTGTCATTGTTTGGGAAAAAAACGACTGAGATAACACATGGTGTAGAACAGCTGTCAAAAGGCCAAGGTCGTTGACCTGTCGTAGAGCAGTCTGTAGCAGTCTGTATTATTTACGACATGGCCATATTTCTTAGTTTGTGTATTCATTATAACAACACTCAGTTTCTATATTTCGAAAATGGCACAAAACGAAAAAGGATTTTGAACTTGACACGAAAATCATGCGCTGCCTGGTGTAAGTTGACGGCATAACTAATTGCAAATCCGTGAACTGGCTTTTTGCATGAATGGCGTTCGATACTGTTGAGTTGAATTTGAATTTTGTATGAGAAGAATTAAACAATACTTTGTTGTAGATATGATATTAACTTACGAGTTTTTAATAGGTCGGTACTACTGGCAGTTAAAACACATTGCTCATCATGTTTATCTACTTTGTACAGTTTACATTTATAGGTTCTTCTAGATTGTAGCTCAATAGTAGAATCTTTGATCTCATTATTTACTGATGTTGACAACTGAATGAATTCGGTGTTTCCATGCTTCAGGATTTGTACATAGAAATTTGTGCCCCTCTCTTGTGATGCATTCGGTATAAAAACTGGATGAGAAACATTGGGAAGTGGAACTCTCTCTTTTACTTCACAATCAATTTTATTAAGTATTTCAGAATCCATCTGAAACAAGAAGTTTTGATATGGTATTTTGTTAGGCTCAGTGAGTTAGTAGCTTTCTTACTAAGAGGCAAATGTTCTATTCCTGCATCGGAATGTCCCTTTAAAGTAGCATGACATAGAGAATGGGCCTGAATGAGAGTTAGATAATGGGTTAAGATAAAGTCCAGTGAAAAAACGCTTATTTCAACTGACCGATCGACTTAGATTCTCAATCTCTCCTGAAGTTGCTGGCTTGTGATAAGCTTTACTCAATACTTCCCCATTGTCTCTGGTACCATATATAGTCATAAAAACACAATCCTCATCATTGGCCATCAAAATCCATTCTTCCATCTTGGTGAAAAAATAAATACTACGTTGATTGGCAGTTTCATTATGAACCTTAATGATAAACCTGTTGATGTCTGGATTATTTGGTAAATTGTAGTCAAATTCTTTCCTTCCAATTTTCACTTTTTTCTGAAATTATATTTTTAAGTATCTTAATTTTCTCATTGGGTGAATTTTCAGCTCCAAAAGTTGACAATTTTATCGAAGAAATCGTCGACAGAAGTCATAAGATCAGATTTATGAAGTGATGAAATACTTGCATTTTTCATATTAATTCCTGCGATATTGATTCTTAATTTTCAAGTTGGTGCGAATATGATTTTGGATTTAGAAAAGTCCAAACTAACCGATAATATTTAAACCTCAGGTTTGCAGTCTTTCTTACGGAAATGGATATTTATCACTACTTGAGAAAAGTAGAACTCAGTTTAAATGAAAACTGTCATTTATTAAATTTCATAATTGACAATATAATAAATGTTTTGCTAAAAATAGCATGAAATACAAAAAACTAAACTTATCTAATAATAAAAATATACAGAACTACAAAACTAGAAAAAACTTATAACTAACAAAAATTATAATATACATATATTTCAAAGATGGGTATATTCTGGCACAGTGTTGTCAGTGAGACAAAACTGACAAAAAAAAACCCAATCAACAACATGAGGAATTATTACAAAATATACTTATTTGGCAAGGTATGGCACAAAAGTGTTTGAGACATATCACATGATAATTGACGTAACATACATTTAAATATTTGGCAAGGTATGAACAGACTAAATATTGTTTGAAACATATCACACAACAATTGAGCTAACATGGGGTTTTTATAAGTTGCTAATATTTTGTTATACACCCACATGGAAATGGGACTACAGTTTTTATCTGTTTTTGATGAAACTTGATATACATGTATATATTGATGAGATCTTCGAAATTGGTAACAATCATATGACTCATTTCAGAGTTATTGCCCTTAATTTAGTAAAAATGTGTCAAATTTGGCTTGTAGGCACGATAGAGTCTACAGTTTTTATCCGATCTTGATGAAACTTGGTATGTATGCACATACTGATAATATCTCAGTTGAGTTCGACATTAATTGGATAAAAGGTTTCGAAGTTATTGTCTTTGAATTAGTAAAAACACGTCAAATTTGGTTTGCAAGCAAGATAAAGGCTACAGTTTTTATCCGATCTTTTATGGAACTTGGTATGTATGTATACATTGATGTGAGCTTGCTCAAGCTCGAAATTGATAATGATCAGATGAATGGTTTCATTCCTGACAGCTGGTAGCATACCTTGTGCTCATATTACTGTGACCAAAATATCTTGTGCCCGTAATACTGTGAGCAAAATACCTTGTGCCCGTATTACTGTGACCAAAATACCTTGTGCCAATATTACTGTGACAAAAATACCTTGTGCCCATATTACTGTGACCAAAATACCTTGTGCCCGTATTACTGTGACCAAAATACCTTGTGCCAATATTACTGTGACAAAAATACCTTGTGCCCATATTACTGTGACCAAAATACCTTGTGCCCCTATTACTGTGACCAAAATACCTTGTGCCAATATTACTGTGACAAAAATACCTTGTGCCCATATTACTGTGACCAAAATACCTTGTGCCCCTATTACTGTGACCAAAATACCTTGTGCCCGTATTACTGTGACCAAAATACCTTGTGCCCGTATTACTGTGACCAAAATACCTTGTGCCTGTAATACTGTGACCAAAATACCTTTTGCCCGTATTAATGTGACCAAAGTACCTTTGGCATATATTACTGTGACCATATTTCCTGTGACTAAGTTACCTTGCACCGATTCCTCAATTGGTATACTTTACAAAAACACCTTTTTAATCCTTTGATCTGCTCCAGACTAGCAATGATTGACAATATTGGATATAAAAAAGTCACTATAAGTTTTCACTTGATTTTCTTAAAATCTTACCTGAGCCATGTTGAAACAATCCAAACTGATCGTAAATCACCTTTTATTAAATGTCCTAAATCGGCTTTTAAAATAGTGACACGTAGTACCGGCACTATTGTGTCAGACACTAGGTGGCACGCTAGGTAATTAGGACACAAAGCCATATATGGCCATATGAGATAAATGGCACAGGTAGAAACGCGGGATATCAATATCACCAGAGAGTATAGAGATTCTATTACTCTGAGATAACTACATCTGCAACACAGTACTAATAGTACATACTGCATATTAATTGATTTTGTCACAAAAATATTTGATTTGCATAATTCTATATTATTTTGTCACATTTTAATATGTAATATGACTGCCTTTATTGTCTAGCACTTGTAGAACTTGCTCTGGCATGGAATTGATTAATTTTTTGCAATTTTCTTCGATCTGTTTGTTTACCAGACCTGGCCCCCGTATTCTCGAAACGATCCTAGTGCTAGGATGTCCTAGAATCAATGTTAGAAGATAAGAACTTAGGACATCCTAGCGCTAAGATCGTTTCGAGAATACGGCGCCTGAATTATAGCCTGATTTTGCTTACTTTTTGTTGCATTATCCTTATTGCTGAGACAAATCATTATGATTGACCACAATTGTTTGATTGGAATTAAATATGTAATAAATTAATAAATAATATTGGATAAATTTGCAATAAAACTTTACCAAGTTCATGGGAGATTGAAAAAAGAAGTTCTAATTTTCAAAATAATTTTTGAAACTGTAGTCTGTTTTTAAGTTTTTTCAAAATAACACAAAAGATTTGACGAAAATCAGACTAAATATTATTGTTTTAAAAACAATTTCCGAAATTAAGGAATTTTCTGCCACACTTGGGTGTGATGCCTACTGCAATGGAAAATTGGCTCAGAGCGTGTTAAGGTCCCCATAAGTGTGGTATAAGCGTGTAGGGCATGCAAGACATCGCCCATTTGTCGTATTTGCCCAAGTCACAGCGTTTGTTATGGACATGGTTCACGCACTAATGTTTGGCGATCTTTTGAAAGCGCTATAGATCGAGAAGGTCGTCAGACAAGCGTTGTAACATCTCCTTGAGCGGTATAAAAGCGCAATACACGTGTGCCAAAGACGCTGCAAAAATGTTAGAAGGCACTATGTTCACATAACTATCGGTTCAAGGTCAAATCATTTGACAATCCTCGGCAGTTTCTGTTTCTGAGCTGAATGTAATGGAGGCTGTTTTAGGTCGAATGTTTTAAGATCGTAACTTTTTAGGGTTTTTATCTCTAGTTTTCTCACGTTTGACTGAGACTAGTACATTTCATGTTGCTGCAAGATCGCAAATTGCAGAGCTATATATGTTCGCAGTCTGATATGATGGGGCTATAAACAAGTAAATGAGTCCGATTTAAATTGATTTGAAAATGGAGCCGTAAATTACAATAAACATAAAGTATAATTCATACTATGTATAATAAATTACTGTTTGGATGAAAAATTGAAACCAGAGTTAAACATAACATTACGAAAAAAAAAAAAAGCAATACAATAATCCAATATTAACCTACCCCTAACCCAGTATTATCCTCCTTTGATGCCTTACAACAGTAGTTATTTCCCTTTGTTCACTCATATAGAATTTACCTCCTTTGATGCCTTACAACAGTAGTTATTTCCCTTTGTTCACTCATAGAATTTACCTCCTTTGATGCCTTACAACAGTAGTTATTTCCCTTTGTTCACTCATATAGAATTTACCTCCTTTGATTCCTTACAACAGTAGTTATTTCCCTTTGTTCACTCATATAGAATTTACCTCCTTTGATGCCTTACAACAGTAGTTATTTCCCTTTGTTCACTCACCAATTTGATCACTTTGATACATTACATCTGTAATGTTTCTTAAGTCCCTTTTTATATTTTCAGGGCAGAAAAAGAAGGATTAGGTAAGACCCTGATGGAGAGAATAATAGATCACTATGGTGACGAGGTAGTCAGGATGTTGACGACTCAATACAGAATGAATGAAGCCATCATGCAATGGTCGTCTGATCAGCTTTATGGAGGGAAACTTACTGCCCATAGTTCTGTACAGTCTCATTTACTCAAGTAAGTCATTCCATTGTCAACTTTTGATTTTCTACAGGATATAGATAAGCTTTAGATCTTTTATTTTTGAAGAGTTCTATATAGAGTTTTTGCTGAGATGATATAGTTTGATACATTTCCATTTTGATTTAACAGTTCTAATTCTGAATAGCTGTCTGTGGGATATAGGTACATATTGATTAAGCTTATTGTACAATATTTTTAAATGTTCTTGTATTATTAAAGAGACTTGCCCAATGTCAGTGACTGTGAGGAAACAGAAATTCCACTTCTGATGATAGATACAGCCGGTTGTGACCTGTTTGAACTGGAACTATCAGAAGAAATATCAAAAGGCAATGAAGGTAAAAATTCATGATGTTCATTTGAAGTTCCAGTCAAATCTTAACTACCTCATTTGTGCTTCTTTACTTTGATCTTTATTCTTAAAGCGACATTTCGCTTTTCTTGTAGGTGGACATTTATTTTTGCTCAAATTTGTGAAAAATATACACCAAATTCTAAAGGCATGTTCCCCTTTAACATATCTGAAAAAATATACGCCAAAAATATTTAAAACATTTTTTTGATAATGAAGTTTAAATGTACATTATTTTTCTTCTTGATTTTCTGTTAACAGGTGAAGCCAATATAGTTGTCAGCCATGTTGAAAAATTAATTTCTTGTGGTCTGTCTGCTGAAGATATAGCAGTTATTGCCCCTTATAACATGCAGGTAAATTGGTGTGAAAAATAGATTTTTAAAGCTGAGACGAACTGCTGGACAATCTTGATAAAATGTAAAATTTTGATATACTGAGCCTGATACAGAACAGGACTGGCCCAGGACCAGCTTATAGAATTTATTGTAAAATATGGTTATTTCTATCTTTAATGGTGATTTTTTTAATTCAGGTTGATATTCTACGAGGTAAATTGTCCGGAGATCATCCTAAACTTGAGATAAAATCTGTTGACGGTTTCCAGGGACGTGAAAAGGAGGCTGTGATCCTGACGTTTGTGAGAAGCAACACTAAAGGTACTGTAAATAGATATTGATGGCTAGGTATGAACTACCATGTCTCTCTCATGTAGTTTAAGCCTTAAACTTTAAGGTGCCCTCACACTATAGAGGAAGATCAAGATGATCAAGGCTTGATCCCTCTAGATGTGGAATACAAAAAGGATTTCGCTGTTCTAAACATTTTCCTTTGTACTGTGCAAGTTTTTTTCAGAAACAAACCTTTTGTCTAGATAATAATTTCGGTGCTTTGATTTGTTATAGGGGAAGTGGGGTTTTTGGGTGAAAATAGAAGAATAAACGTTGCCATAACGAGAGCCAGACGCCATGTTGCTGTCGTCTGTGACTCTGAAACTGTCAGCCATGATAAATTTCTCAAGTCTCTGGTAGATTATTTCAATGAAAATGGTGAAGTTTGGTCAGCTCATGAATATTTAGAAGGTAAGATGGAGGTGAATTGCCTTCATTATGTAGTTGTCGAAATTTTGCTTGACAAGAGAAAATTTAAGCTATCTAAATATTAACTTAATAATCTGATAGAGCTCAATTTCAGCTATCTATGTGGCTATCTAAATATTAACTTTACTAGCTGATAGAGCTCAATTTCAGCTATCTATGTGGCTATCTAGATATTAACTTTATAATCTGATAGAGCTCAATTTCAGCTATCTATGTGGCTATCTAGATATTAACTTTATAATCTGATAGAGCTCAATTTCAGCTATCTATGTGGCTATCTAAATATTAACTTTATGATCCGATAGAGCTCAATTTCAGCTATCTATGTGGCTATCTAGATATTAACTTTATAATCTGATAGAGCTCAATTTCAGCTATTTGTAAAGTCATGTAAATATTTACCGTCTGATAGAGCTCAATTTCAGCTATTTGTAAAGTCATTACCGTCTGATAGAGCTCAATTTCAGCTATTTGTAAAGTCATGTAAATATTTACCGTCTGATGGAGCTCAATTTCAGCTATCTATGTGGCTATCTAGATATTAACTTTATAATCTGATAGAGCTCAATTTCAGCTATTTGTAAAGTCATGTAAATATTTACCGCCTGATAAAGCTCAATTTCAGCTATCTATATAGTCATCTAAATGTACTCTTTTTCTGATAAAGCTCAATTTGAGCTATCTTAATATTTGCTTTAGCATCTGAAAGAGCTCAATTTCTCCCTAAATGAATATTTGTTAAGCATCCGATAGAGCTCGATTTCAAGTATCTCAATATTTTTACTTTAGCATCTGAAAGAGCTTGAGTTGGTTTCAGCTTGTTTTAAGCATCTGAAAGAGCTGGAGTTGGTTGTGTGGTGTATAACTGGTTTCAGCCTGTTTATCTATGATTTTTCAGGTGAAATACAACATGTCAGTATCAAACACCAGTCAAAATACTCAGACAATCTAAAACAGCACGACAAGCCAGCTGATAAACAGTAAGTATGAAGAACTTTAGTTAAGTCAGCATTTGCCTGAAGGGGTAAAAAAAATAGGGTTGTGAGCTCTTATCTTAAAAGGCATGCCAAATTTCATGTTTTTTTGCCCAAATTATTTCAGTCTACCTAGTTGTATGTGGGTGGGAATCGTCAGGGAAAAATCAATGCAAATCGGTTTGGTTAAGGACCAGCTGATGAAAACAACTCTCCAATATATATGATTTTTTTTTTTTTTCATTTGATTAAATTTCAAATATTTGATTTGATTTTGTGACAAACTCACTCCTTGGTTTTAAATTCGAATCCAGTATTAGAATGGCTGCTTTGGAAATTGAAAATTTTTTATCTAGAGCTGTCTTATATCAGGTTGACAATTTTTTAGTGAGAAAAAGAATACAGAAGAGGCAGACAAGAAGAAAGAAGAGGATTTCACAAGAAGATTGGAGAAATTTGTCAATGGAAAGAAAGAGTCCATGATTTTTTCATCTAAACTCAATTCTCATGATCGCCTTCTCGTTCATCAGGTAAATCTTTACCAAAAATCCTGGTGTTTTTATTATTTGAATAAAATAAAACTATAGGTAAACAACAGGCAATATTAAGAAAGCACAGGCAAAGGACGTATAAGTTTACAGTTCTAGAAAATAAACAAGATTGTGTGTTAATAAGTAATACTTTCATATTTGTTGTTAAACAGGGTTAAATTTAGATTGAGCAATTTATCACACCAGATAATAGTTTTGGCTAATTTTGATTCGCATTTCAAAAATATTTGGTAGCAATTATAGAGAGAGTTGCGGTATGTTTTTAGATTTTGCTGAAAATTCTCATGAAAATATATATAATTCGAATGGATTTGTAGATCATCGTGATAAATTTTGATTTTGGCTAATCATAGGAATTATTAGAATGCAGAACTGTGCTGCATTACTGCTCAAATTGAATTCTGATACACAAGTCTTAATGAGACATTAGTATATAGTCGTTTAAATATTTTAGCTGATAAAGCTTACAGAGTTTGTCTACAATAGGATCAAGTTAAAATATTTATATTTCAGATTTCTGACAAGTTGGGTCTCCTGCATATCAGTAAGGGTGAGGGTAAGGACAGGTGTATTGAAGTGAGAAAGCCGGGCAGCAGTAACCAATCAGATTCATCCATTCACCAACCAAACAGCCAATCATCTTCAACGATACAAACATCAAGTTATCAATTAACCAATGAAATTGTTCAGGAGGCAGAATCACCGAGTCAAAATGATGTTGCTGTCAACATATCTTGTGGTAAGGAATTGGAAAGTGAAAATTGTAAAAAATTGGGAAAATCTGAAGATCAAAGCAATGTTTCTTCTGCTGAAAATGTTGGTGCATCTGCATTTAGTGAGGGTGCAAAACCAAAATCAAAGATGGCAACCAGCCATGTCACCAGCGTTGACTGCAAATCTGATTCTGAATTTGATCATGTGATAAAACGAAAGCCTAGTGATAAAGTAACATGTTTGTATTGTAAAAAAGAAGTTATTCGGTCAAACATAGAACTCCATGAGCTTCATTGCTATCGTAAAGCGAAACAACAGGAAGTTCAGAAATCGGCAGATGTGAAGAAGAAGGAGAAAGTCCAAGCCCAGAAATCAATTTCTAAAAAAGAAAACGCAAATCATAATCGAACTTGTAAAGCGTTGGAAAAAGTGGATGGTGACGATTTTGATAAAATGTTAGAAACAGTCACAAAACTGGATAAATTTTGTGCATTTAAAAAATGCAAGGAATTGACCTTGACCTTGGGCCAGACATGTAACTTCTGCTCTCAGAGATTTTGCTTCACTCATTTTACTCCTGAGGTACACGGTTGTGGCGACCAGGCAAGATCCTCAGCCAGACGGACAATAGTTCGGGAGGGAGTAATTTATCAGGGAAGTGGAGTTCCGGACAAAAAACCCAACCCTAATAGAAAAAGTCAACTGAAAAAGAAAATGGACAAAAAATTAGACGATTTGTCGACACGTCGTTTACCGAAAAAACCAAATAAGTAATTTCTGTGATGTGTGAATTCTGACAAATAAAATTAATTTAAATTAATGATTTTTATATCTGTTATATAAACCAATACCTTATTCTAGTCCACCCCTAAAGCCATCTTGGATGAGATGTATCCTAGTGCAGTGCTGTCATGTAATTAACCTGTGAATTGTTTTTGTTTGTCCAGGGTTAATGAAGTGCTTTGATGTCCCATTTAGTATCAGCCTGGTGTGGTATTGTGGGCTATGAAGCAAAAATCCTATTATCTTTGCAGTTAGTTAAGTCTTGCATAGTAATGGTTACTTTGAAGCATTGTTTTCTTAGACCAATGATTTCAGGTCCTCTTGATGAATCAATTCTAATACAAAGACCCAAGATCCTCCTTATTTATTGATTCTAATCCAATGACCTCAGAATGTTTACATAAACATCACTGTAGAAGTAGGCATAATACATGTTAGAAGAACTAAATACCAATAGGTGCCCTCACACCATAGTGTGGTTGCAACTAAGTTCTGAACCTCTATTCTTATTCGCAAATGGTTAGGCTATGGTGTGAGGGCCACTTGAGGAAGAATCCAGTGATAATAGGACTGTGCGAGATTTTTGTTTAAGCTATTGTGATCTGGTTTTTAAAGAACAACAAGAGTTGTCCTTTGCTTTTATTAATGAGAGTTACTTCCCTTCTATTGAGGAGAACGAAACAAAAAGTAGGAAATTCTTGTGAACGGATATCATTTTTACAATTTCGTCGCTAAGAAGAACCAAATCAACATTTTCGACTAGTTGCAGATCTGTCATTGTTTTAGAGTTAGACCTCCTGAAATAGTTGTTAGATTCCAAAAGGTAGTATATTTCCACTTATTTTATTGACAGAAAGGGTGTTCAGCTGTTATCACTCTCGCTAACCTGAACTGAAGTGCCTGAAGGTCCAGGGTTCCATTCCGGCATAGCAATAAGAGGTCGAAATAATACCATAGGATTATTCAAACGTGTTTCCCCTCTTTAGTGATGCAGGTCTGCTAGGCTACAGGCTGTGCACATTAAAGATCCCTCGAAAGTTGAGAATGTAAAAAGAGGAGGCTGATGCTGCTGTCCTCATTGCACACTGAATGGCGTTGCCCATCTTCATTAGCCCAGAAGAGAAGGAAGTAAAACTCCATTCAATTCATTTGATTTCAGCTGATATCACTAGATTGACACTGACTAATAACAGTTAGACCCAAACATCAACAGTCTGTTGTCATTTTGGTTCTAGATTACAGGCCTTAAGTTATCTGATTTTCAATATTGTTTTAGAAGGAGAATGTAATGTAATCAAAAAAGGGAAGTCTGAAATTTTGCTGTGAAATTTATATTTAAATAAAGTATTTGATGTGATTCTTTCAGACATGGCCATGGCTAGAGAACAGACGGACAAGATGGATGTGTCCGATGAGGAAAGTGAGTTAATGAACAGCAAGTTTCAATGTAGTATCTGTCTTAATTCCTTCACAAAACCCAAAATTATCGAATGTTTTCATACATTCTGTGAATCTTGTTTGAAAAATTATTTGAATAATTACCAAGGAAAGAATGACTTCCCTTGTCCACTGTGTCGAAAAAGGGTCAAGATCCCCAAAAATGGGGTAAACGGATTCATGACAAATTTTTATTTGGAAGAAAAGAAGGTCAAAGTTCAAGAACCGGTACCTAAGAAACATTTGTGCATTCATCATGATAAGGACCTTGACCTTTACTGCACTGATTGCTGTGTGACCATTTGCTCAAAATGTTTCCGAGTCGACCACAGTGGACATTCGGTCACTGAAATTGAACAAATTGAATCAAAAGCTAGGTCAGATTTGGAAGAGGTGAATTTAAATGCAAAGAAAAATTTACAAACTTTACAGAAATATTCAGAACATATGAAAAGTGAAATGTTAGAACTTCAAATGGTGTCGAGAAGACAGTGGGATCAAATCGATGAACACGTCAAAAATATTTGTGATACTGTCAAAAATCAGGGGCGAGCATTCAAAAAAGAGGTGAAAATACTTTACACGTCAGAAAAAGAGAAATTGGACATTCTGTGTAAAGATGTTAATGTAATGGTGGACCAATCTCAAAGATTATTCGATGATTCATCAGATTTATTACAACGTAGCGACTCGCACGAGATTTTAGATCACTTACCTTACCTAAAAGTCAAATGTCTCGAAAGTGAAAATCGAGCTCATTTCCCTGTATGTAGTGTTACCTATCCAAAATTCATTCCAAAAGAAACTGAAATGTCAGTTGAATTTTTCGGAGAGTTGACAACCAGTTCGAGATCAGCAGAATTTGCTTTGTTCGGATCAAAACATGTTGGTAAAAGAACATCGAAATGGAGAAAATCAGAGAAAAAGCTTCGAACCATTCCAACCAGATTTGGGCTGAAGACTGCCTACAAAAAAAGACTTCTACTTGGTGTTGCTGACCCTTCACGCTCAACTGGCCTGGAACATGATAAAACTAGGATGGGAAATAAACCATCAGTGGAAATTCAGGCTTGTTCTTTGGAGTTGGGACATATTGATAAAAAATTACAGAAAGTAAAATTTGAAAATCAGGAAAGTTCATCTAAAACATGTGAAAATGATTTGGACTCGGAATTAGATTGCGAAATCTATGAGGACAAGACTGAAAGTGGAAATTCTAAACAAGTTGCCAACTGTACGACTGGTATTTTTGGGGAATTTTCCAACCAGGATAAAGATGAGAATTCAAACAGTTTGAAATCGTTCAGAGATTCTTTTACATTTCAGTTTAGAAAAGATGGACAAAACAAACAATCCGACTATCCAGGGCAGAACCAATATGATTTTAGATTCTTCTTGAACAGTATTCTAGAAAAAGGGTCAAAGTGCCGAAAACTCCATTTTAAAACTGACGAATATCTCTGGGTGTTGACAGTTACTCATGAGAATAGTTCCAAGTTATCACTGCAGGTTGAATTAGATACTCTGGGTTTATATAGAGTGTCCTTCTCCCTAGAACTAATCAACCATGACAATGATAAAAACTCCATTCGCCATCAAGAACAGTCTTGTTTAATACATGGTGTTTGGGGACCTGGGTTTACATTGAAGAATTTTGTTAATCTGGATCTTCTGGCTGATCCGAATAACCATTTCCTGGATGTGGATCAGCAATTTTTAGTTCGGTTAACTGTTGAGGATGATATTTATAGACTGAAGTAAAGTGCTACTGGAGCACCTGATTCCAGTCTGTGATATGGTTTGTCAGCTTGATATCCTTGCGAAGTATTCTCTTAAGTACAATGATATTCTTATTTACTATTGAATCTTTATCTTTTCATTTTGACCTGGGCTTTTTTTATAACAAATGACCTTACCCATTTTCACAGTAAATAATTTTTAGTTTGTAGCCTATATATTTTAACATCCACTCCAGCTTCTCCACAGTGCTTGTAAATAAAATCTTGTTATTTCAGAAGTTGATTTTATTAAATGATTCAAAAGATTAGATTAAAGCTAGTGCTGATTTACTTCATTGTACACTGGAAGGCATACCGTCATCAACCCAATTGGCAACAGAAAAGAAAACCCCGTTAAATTATTATTAATTAACGATATGAGATGAAAATTGTTGTAGTCTGGATTCTATATTCATTTTTATAATTATCTCCCCTTGATCAATTTTGACGTCTGTTCTGGTGAAAAGGGAGATTTTTCCACAACACATACAAGGGACAGTGATACCTCTATCACCTGTACATACCAATCTATAGATAATAATATATTATCATGGTTGCAGAAGCACATGTTGGTCTAGAACCCAAGGATGAAGAGTGAAAGAGTCCCATGAAGTAGGAAGGCTACAGCCTTACAAGATGTCAAATGAAGGTAGGTGATCGAAGTCTGTCAAATATATCCCTTATAGCTTATAACCTAAGAATAATTATACAATACAGAAATATCACGCAGGGAACAGAGGGTAGAATAACTAAATGGGGGATGGGGGGGACTGTCGGGGTTGAGATTCCAAATGCGTCGCGCTGTGGAAGTGCCTTAGGCGCAAGCCCCCTATTGGCCGAAGGATTACGATAAGATTCTCCCTATGAACATTTAAAAAAACATAGAATTAATTTGGCACATTCTGGCACATATTTTGGGGCAAATTACGTATAAAAATCAATCTTTAAAATTGTTAGAAATGAATTGGGGGTACAAACCAGTTATCTAGAGGGGCAAATACCCAGCCCTCTTGCTGGAAGCCGTCTCCGGGATAATGCTACGATTGATTTAGGCTACAGGACATACAAAATAATAAATGTTTAAGTTCTGATCTTGATTTAGTGATTGGCGAAATAAATTCCATCCGAAACTAGTAGCCTAGTTCGCTAACTAAGACTTCCTAAGTCGAGGAAGTGACTCAAAATGGCTTTTTACTAAGTTCTTGAGTTTTTTTTACATGAGGCCTAAGAACCATACGTGGTGTATGAGCCTAATTCATGTCATAAGATTGCAATAGAAACATGTTTATTGATAGGCCTATATAAGAATAAAGTATGAAAATCAAACAAGATAAACAGCAAGGATTGTGCACGCTTTAAGCTATTTCTTTCACTAACACAAAAATTTAGTCCGAAAGTTTTCCACCCGCTGCCCGAAAACAAATAATTAATGGGAGGGGTAGGGATAGCCATGTGAACAAATTTTCTTTTGTCACACGATATCAAGCTTCAATTTACAGCATATCCATTGTATAAAATTTCATCTACTTTTCCGAATGTTCTCCAGATTTCGGATGGTCTTTTCGATTGTTTCCCGAAACACTCGTTTTTAACACTGTTATATTCGCCACATCTTCGTCGTATTTCACAGTTTTAGAAGATTTGTGTTCTACGTCACTATTTTCATCACTGTTTCTTTGATAACACGGACTAGCTGGAGAATTTGGCGGGGAAAAGTCAGACGTCGATGGTCGTTGTTTTGCCTCGTCTTTTTTCCACTTCATTCTTCGATTCTGAAACCAAATTTTAATATGTCTTTCAGTTAAATTCAACATGGCGGCTAACTCAATGCGGCGCGGTCTAGAAATGTATTTATTGAAATGGAATTCTTTCTCGAGTTCTAGAAGTTGTCCACGTGTATAAGCCGTTCTGGTTCGTTTATTTTCATCTTCCACCGAAACTGTAGCTCCTGTAATAGACAAAACAAATTTGTAGCCTATATTTAGGATGGAAAACCGTATTGCAAAATATGAAAATAATTATGTATAATTTTTTATAGGCCTACTACACATTACTCTAGTGCGATATAAGATAAACCGTAACCCCGATTCTAGCCATGATTGATTTATTTTTGATGCCCTAAACCCTATTGGTAAAGGTTTGTTCATCGACGTTGGCGAAAGAAAGAATGACAAATATCTTTAATTTAAATTGAGAATTTTCTGAAAAAGTAGAAATAATAATGAATAAATTATGTTATACTACATATAGCTCTATTGCAGTTATCGTCATGAAGGCATATTATTTTAAAATATTAAATGCATAAAACAAGCATGCAGATCTTAGAGAGATTAGCTTTCAGGTACATCACAGTAGGATTTCAAACTTTATTTCTTTTCAAGAAATTAGCCCAAGTAATAACTGAATTTTACAATTTTAATTATTCAATTAGTCAACTAATGATCACGTGTCAAGCCACGCCCATCTTTATCAAATTTAGGAATAATAAACCCAGACGAAACGAAATAATACGGTTGAAAGTGTCTTATGTTATTCTTGAGGTGTTTAGGTAACCATTAAATTTCTGACCGGGATATTTTCAGAAAGGAAAGATAATAGTCTAACATACGGTGGTCATCTGTTAGGGGACGGTGTCGTGCTTTATTGTCCCCCGGTCAAATGGTCCACAGTTAATGAAATATTGTCATCATTTAATATCCTTGTTTAATGTGCAGATTACTGATGACGGGGTAGTTACCTCGGGCAACTCCAAACAGTTGTCGGTCAAAATTTCGCATAATCGTTTAATTTCTGATAACTTGATGTTTCGCCTCGTGGTTTCCTTCACTTGCTATTATCAGTATATCAGTCTCAAATTTAAGATAATTTTTAATCAAACTTCATTAAATAACCACAATTTTAATGAAAAGTGGAAAAATATCACTCAAAAAAACCTACTTTATCATCATCATAAATCTGTAATTATAATTAAATAAGTAAATAATTATTTTAATTAGCTTGTAAATATATAACTGTATAATACGTTTTTATTTTTTGAATGTATAACCACTGAAAGTATAACCAGTTATTAAGCTCACCTTGAAACTCGGTGAATAATATTATAGAAATTGTTTCCTAAATACTGAAATTAGTATATAATTGGTGCCCACTACTTCAGATAACTCAAAGACTTGGCAAATATTTTTCGAGGACTCGTCTAATAAATACATATATTACAAAAAAAACCTTAAAACAGATTCCCAAATATGGTATACATACAGTTAATATATATAATATAATATAATTAAACCAATGCATGAATCAATCTACAATTAATAAATGTCAAAGCTATTTTTAAAAGTTAACTTGTCAAAATATTTATTTTTTTTTTAAAAATAAAATGAATAAATTTGTAATAGACGGTATAATTTATTCTCCTCGACCTGACAACAGATTTATTTTGATCTGTTTATCTTCATGTTGTACAACCTATTATCTGACTTACTGACCTCGTCTACATTTCAGTTTTATAAATTAGCAAATTGATAAATTACATTCCACTGAAAAAAATGAATGAAAATCGCAACAGGACATGAAATGAATTTAATATCGAATCATAGAAGATATTTAAATGTATTCCTTATTTTGATATGGAATTCAAAATTTGTAAAAATATAACGTATAATATAATACCTTTCCGTTCCTCGGACGTCATATACGAAAGTGATATGGGCACGTTTATGGCCAGACATAAAATTTCGCTATTTTTTGAGAATTTAACTATGATTAAAGCCAAATTTGGCATAACTTTCGGTATCGTCATAGTAAAAGGAAATAATAAATAATCAGTTGTGAGTAAAAAAGATAAAGTGAAAATAGTGTCCATGTTTACTGTTGAATTCTGCATTATTTTCATAAATTCAACATGATCAATAAATTATAAAAGTAAAATAAGACTATTTCAGAAGCATACTATACCAGTACTCTTATATGATAACTTTTTGAAAAAAAAAAAAATAAATGGATCCCTAATCGTCTACCAGATACCTATGTCCTTCTCATATGATTCAGATTAATATTTCGGCGATTACAATCGAGGTTTCCATCGACAAAAATTTACGCCTGTATCGAACATATCAGTAATTTCTCGACAATCAATACAGGGCTTTCACTGGACAAAAATTATACTTCACGAAGAACTCACTGAACCCCAATGCGAATGAACCGATTGAATCTCTCTCTGAACCTTCGCCAACACTTCACTAACCCTCAGTTGTAATTCTGATTTTCGTTGCTGATATCAGCGAACAGGTGTTTTTAGCTTTTGAGGGCATCAGAAACATTCTTATTGCCAGCGATTGACTACTGTAATCAGACAACTTGTCATCTACCAACGACTACCCAGTCTGCGATATCAGTTAGCTGGAAGCGGACGTTAACTTGACATTTACTTACGACTATCTAGTCTGCGACATTAGTTAGCTGGCAAAGGACGTTAACTTGTCATCTACTAACGACTACCTAATCTGCGATATCAGTTAGCTGACAGAGGACGTTAATTTGTCATCTACCAACTACTACCTAGTCTGCGATATCAGATTAGCCTACTGGAAGTGGACTTTATTCTGTCATCTACCAACCAACAGACAATCAACTTACCTGGCCACTGCGCCTTCCACTGATGAGCGTGAGATTTGGTTGTTTTCATCCACGGAAATTGTAACTGATCCGCCGTCTGGTTCCCACCGCGATTCTGACAATGAGCCGGTGGGGGTACATCCATCGACAATAGAGGGTTCACATTAGATGTCTGTAAATGAGCGGGAATCGGGTTGTCAACACATTGTGGTCCATTTTGAGAAGTTTCTGTAAGTCCGTCTCCAATCTGATCTTGAGCAACACCCGAGGTAGCTTCCTCATGCTGTAAGAAACACTGGTCCACTACCGCCATAGTATGGCCACCAAAAACATTTTGTGAACAGTTTCTAGAATAGATACACGTTGAGGGTTGGGTGGTGAACGAACTCATCATGGATGTAGTGTAGTTATCCCGAGAGTACATTGTTTGTCCAAAATAAGCTCCGTGCTCCATCGTGAGAGATATCTGGAAATAAAATGTTACAGTAACTTTCAGCACAAACTGGCACCTAATTTATAATTGGTCAATAAAGGTAACTATGTGATGTCATCACATTCAAGATGGCGATCATCATGGTAGATTTGAGTGAAGGTTTTGTAATAAAATGGACGATTGGCCGTCGATTTGATGGCTAGTTTAATAGGATTTGGACAATTTGACGAGCTCCCATCACCAAGTCAGAGTTTGTCCAATTTTCATTGTGATTGTAATAATAACAAACCAATATCTGTTATTTCTGGAAAGCCGCCATGATGGCTACCGTCAATCGCTTACTAATAAAAGTTTTATTGGTTTTTGGAAATGACGTTTGCTGGCTGGCACCTCGTGTTCCTGACACTCTGTATTGGAACCTGTCCTCGTGCTTGACACCCGTGTCTTATTACAGATCTGAGTTTAATAGAAAGTAATCAGGGGGAAAGTGTTTGACATGACGATACAATAAAATTAATAACTGAACAAGTCCTGAAACGATATTTATCCAAGTTGTCTTTAACGGGACTAGCACAGAAACGTCTTCAAAACTCTCCACGTTGTTTCATTAAGTAATGAATATTTGTGTGGCTTAGGGTTAGTCCTATGCCTTAAGTTCTCTGATGACAAACACAAGCTCAAGACCAATTGTTTCACATCTGTGAATTTTTGATCTGGAAATCGACACTAATATCATCAATACTAACTTTGTCAGAAAAAAATTCACTATTCTTTTTTCTTCATTGCAATTTTTAGCGATCTGCTTGAAAACTATACCTCTTTCAATTCAGTTTCAGACCAAATACTGCTTTGTGGTCTCAATGGAACCTCTATTTGCTGCAGACATAACCATCAGAAATAGTAAAGCGACTTGGTATTTATCAAGCCAAACTAAGGATCTGGTCTTTGATGGTTAAGAATATTTCATCTTGTAATAACCAAAAAAAGAAACAACCCAAGATGCCAAACTGAAGAATATCTGCTTACATCGACAATATTTTATCATGTCACCTCTAAGTTATGAAAGTACAATAATATTCTTTCACGTATAAAAAAGTATAATAAGCATTTCTGATTTCAAGTTGAATTTATCTCCGGCTTCTTGTCTATATCAACTGATGTTTAGCACAGTTTATTAATTGCTTCGTGAATTGTTTATCGTGTTCTTTTGTCGTCTGAAGATTATCAGAAACATTTAGATATTAATTTTGATAATGTCCACAATTATACCCATCTGTCATGTACAACATCAGGCACGGAAAAATAGAACGTAATATTCCATTCATTTCATTCCTACTCCGTAATCTAGTCCCTCCTGAATATCCTAATTCAATTTATTCCAGAAATTAAAACTAAAAATTATATTCTGTATGAATACCAGTGGTTATGTTAGTATCTAACCGTCCATGTGACCAGAATAGCCCCACCCCCTCCCTATCAGCAGTATGATATGAGTATTGTATCTTTATTAAATTCTGCCTGGCAACCCGGCAATGTTGCTGCTTATCTTCCACCTTGTACAGGTTTCACTGATTTAAAGTCCAGCCGAGATTACTGTCTATTCAAACAAATATCTTGTAACAAACGGGGGTTGGCTTCTGTATAGAGATAACATTCATTCATTCATCCATTCATAATTTTATTCTTTCATTCAGTTGTTCATTCATTCATTCATTCATTCATAATTTTGTTCTCTCATTCATTTGTTCGTTCGTTCCTTCATATTTTTTATTCATTCGTTCATTCATTCATATATTCAATCATATATTTCATTCATTCATTCATTCATTCATTCATTCATTCATTCATTCGGGAATTGTGCAATCTCTAATATTCTCTTTCTGTTTCCAATATACTAATAGTCTTCATTCTTTACAATAGAAGAATTTGTCGATTCTCTCAAACTAAAATTTTCAGTCAAATAAATTACATTATTTAGAAAAACCAGAATTATAAAGCCTGCTGGCAGAATGAAATTGTGGAATATGATTTAGTTATTTTCTTGGAATAAGACTAGAATATCTTTAATAATTGCTGTAATTATTTTTATATTTCGTATCTAATGATTCGTTAATTAATGATATATTAATAATCCTCATTCTTAGGCAATTTATTTGTGATAATTGCTATAAAGGGAAGTATTTTTAATCATTCAAAAGGAAAACTAGAAGTATTGAAGTTAATCTGTTTTATTCCGTTATTTCTCGAGTATCCTGCATAATAATCCGATAAATTCTGACCAATATGACAGGTTTTATTATTTCCGTTTGACAGTCTACTCGAAACGTGGGAATAACTTGATGAATGTGGTCATCGGATTATTGTCCTTATACGGGGTGTCACGTGTTCTTGCTGGTCAACGTACCGCTCGAGATGCAGTTCGTTTGACCGACGTGACCTGATGAATAAGAATTTAGCTAAAACGTATTACTATGGAAATGATAATATTATTTGAATTATTGTTGAGTTATAGAAATCCTGCCGGCTAATTAATCATCCAGTTCCTGTTTTTCACATCTCGAGATTCCACTCCTTACCACACACGTTACAATCTCACGTGCAGTCCTCGCGCGTGGTCATCAAAACGTAACAATGATGGAGGAATTGTTTCTAGCGCGTGACCCTCAGCAGCCTGACTAATATTTAAAATAAATGGAGGAGAAAAGGTGATAAATGCTCAATTAATTTGAATATTGTCGATTGGAAATGGAAAACAAATTAATTTAATTCAAGAACCAATAAACTAGACAAGGAGAAGGAACTCTTCAAATGGCCCAGAAAAAAGAGCAATAAAAGTCGCCCTAACGACGATTGTTCCAACCCGCATGCCATGATGGTTAATTGTTTTTAGCTGATTTTACCTCATTAATTACAAATAGCTTATTAATCACTGACGAATCACTGCTTGCTTGACTTAAAACTAGTTGAATAGGCCTACTCTTGGTTTGGTAGAAATCTTCTGCTCATTCTGAAAACTGCCTGCTTGGAGAATATTCACCAGTGTTTAATGTCGTCACTATACTATCTCAAAGGGACCTTATGATATACGCAGACTTTGCAATAGTGACGCAATCATGCGCATAGTTTTAGAGGAATTGCAGGAACACACAGACGTTTGACTGAAAATGTTATGAGTGTCCCTGATTCACATAAAATGTTTAGAAACCTCTTTACAATTCCTTCAAGGCATCATTCATTCATTTATTCATGTAATAGTAAAATATAAACATAAATTACTGTTAGTTGAGAGATTGTAGAGAGATTTGTTCAGTTGTTAGAGTGGGTTACTATATAACTATTTATCATCCTGGCCTGTCATTCCAGAGATAAATTATACAGTGAATCTGTCTGCAGATCGACCGGGGTCAATATCTAGCTAATATATTATTAATATTACTATCTTCTAATTTATAATCTATTACATAAAATAGTATCACTATTTTAAATCTTTCAAGTATCAGTTTGAAATACCGAGATTTTGCCGTGCATCTGCGGAGTACTATCGCATATTTGCGCACGGGAAACGTGTCGATCGTGCGAGGAACGTCCGTGATTCATACCCCACCATGGTCCAATGGTCGGGTCAAACAAGGGGAAGATTGAGGGCGATTCAAGACGACAATTGGGCAGATAAAAAAAAATTGATTCATCGAGGACAAACATTTCACTGGCCGTTGGATTAAACAAACCTTGGTGAAATATTAGACACTATTCTAGAGAGAATTTTATTTTAAGCTTGAAACTACCTGAAAAATATTTCAAAACTTATTTCAATAACTCTTAAGTATCGTGACTTCAAAGTTCTGAGCACTATTGAAAATAAGAAAAGCCTACCCAACTAAATAATGATATAATTTTTGATATTTCGGTGCGTGACAGTCGTTTTTAACATGGTAGATCATTATTGAAATTATTTCAAGCTATTTCTACCTGTTTCCATCACGTGACGTGTTGACTAGTTGCCCAGTACCGGTCACGTGTCTCTATACAAAGAAGAAACATGTCTGCTGTGCAATTTTCTAACTCGATGTAAGATAATCGTGCTTGGCTGAACAATAATCAAACTAGCGAAAAATACATCAGTTTTGATAAATCCTTTACTTTCCATATAATCTCGTCAAAATCACGTTGAAATCTCGCCTTTCGTGAGATGGTTAATTAAGATGGCCGTCGTATATTAGTTTAGAGTGTTGACGTGCCACGCCCCCTGTTTTGACCACGTGTTGGAGTGCCCGAAGCAAACATGTGAACTCAAGAGAAAGGGTTTTAAAACAAACAATAGCGACACGAGTTTAGATTTTTATTTTAAAAATTTTAATGTGTCTGATTATCTTAATTGTATTTAAAGGGACAGCCCAGATATTTAAATCAGATATCAAGACGCCGGTTGTAAATCAGGATAATGTTCAAATCTGGAATGTACAGGACTATATGTATATTTCTGTAGTTCTACATAAAAGAATATAGCAGATATTGGAATGAGATATTAAAAAGTATAAAAATATATACTTCAATAATCAAACGTTTTACTGATATTCAACAATGAGCATACGTTTATGAAATCTTGCAGTTTTATAACTGAGACTTGTACTCTCTACAATACACGGTCCCTCTAAAAATTTGTTTTTCTCCACGACCTGCGCCGCACACGCAACTATAACCATATACCACCAAAACGTAACGAGCTATTACCTACAAAATATCAGATGAAAAGCGTCGTATTAAATTGGTGATATACTGAGTAACTATACCTCTGTACCCATTGATAAATAATAACCCCCTAAATAGAGATGTTAAACTAAATCCCTCCGACTTCAAACCCCTTTAACTGTATACATAGTTTCAAGTATCTGCCTATTGTTCGGGTCTTTAGTTACAGTTAGTGGATAGCTGTATTCTTTATTTTATCTTTCATTTCCCCTGTAATATTGCCTAACCATTTATTCACACCGATACACACAGCGTATTTTTTATCATTTCGTCCTGGTTAAGTTACTCCTAACTGGATTAGCTTAATATTTTGTCATTGAGTCCTTTTCTCATTCGCCATTATCATCGTTCTGAGGTATTGTCAGAAAAATTATTTTCTGTTAAAAATTTTCATGAAAATCATCAGAAAATGAAATGAATCGAGTTTTAAGTCTTACTCTTCTGCACCAAATATGAAAAACACCAGAGAAACTGCAGGTGTAATATGAAGAAAGGAGGGAAGGAAACTAAATAAATAATGCTAATTTATAAAGTACCATTAGAACCTGGGTAAATCAAACCCTTTCATGTGGTACTATCACATCGCTTGTAGTTAAAAAAACCATGGCCTGAAGCCAAGTTAATATAATACGGAGGAACTCTTTCTTATGCTACCTGCTACTTTCTTTAAAATTGTCTAAACGAAATTATTATCAATAAAAATAAGATGTTTTGTTTCCAGTAAAGGGCATGCCTCATAAATATTATTTGTAATTACTAAAACTTCAACTAATACCTGAGTATCTTTAATCACAAAAGACGAAAAATTAGTAACGTAATCATAAAAATTCTAATAAAAACTTGAAAACAGGGTCGACGACAAGGGGCGCTATTGTGTCCTTCTCTTTTCTCACAGTAAATTAATGGCATGAAAGATATAAAGACTAGTCCCTGTGAGACGTGAACAATTATTGTAAGAGCCTAAGAAAAGAATATTGAAAATAAAAATAACCGAGTACTTAAAATAAAAAGTATCAGATACAGGTTCTTTGGAGAGAATTAAGGGTGAAGAGGCGAAGAAACTGAGTCGTCTTCTCTTATAATTCAACTGAATCAAAATGTGTAAAATGAAATGAAGTTATACGTCTTAATTTTCGGCCTCGGATTGAGCTAGGCGGGTAAATACAGAATAAAATCATTGCTTGGATTGTGAAATTATTTTCAATGTTGGGCGATAGTCGTTGGTTCCATGTGTTGACCACTTATAGGTAATGTTATACTTACAAATCATACAAATTATAGGACAATTTTCGCCACCATCCCGACTAGAAACAGGATTAGTATTTCAGTAATAAACGTACAATAAAACTATAACAAAAGGTTTGAATCAATGAGACCCATTATCACCCTCAATTTCTTTCTCTGTTTAAAGGATCTGTGGAAAATAACGTTATATTGTCAATTGATGGTATATTCCTTTTTTAAAAATATTCTCTTACTCATTATACGACTCTCGATCCATTTTTATAAAAGCTCTTCATTTCTATTCATAAAAATTCTTGTAGGTAATTAAATGGTACGGCCATGTCCGGATATGATGTAATTAGCAGAATGAATACAAAAAACGAATTGTAGAAATATTATATATTACTAAACGCACATATTCGCACATTCTGTAGTTGCCCTGTATTGTCCCCGTCTTCTTTAGGCCATTAGGTGCAGAAAAGTAGGACGTTAAATTCAATTGAATTCATACCATTTGTCGGCTACTGCCCATAGATATAAAAACCCACCCACAAATTTTCTGCCTTCATTCAACATGAATTATAAAATGAAAATATTTTCACTGTGCTCAAGAAATCAATCGTAGATCGAAAAGAAATATTGAACTATTGAAACAGAACCTGATAAATGAATTAAACATTTTATATCATTGATCACTGTTATAGAGTCTACCTCTTTTATTTCTATTCCACCGGTTCTTTATTTTTCTTGTGTAAAAAAACATTTTCAAACAAAGACACAAATCAGAAAATAGTAATTTAAGATTATTTTTTTTATCCAGTTTATTATCTTTATCATTTCATCAAATCTTCGTATTTAGACGCAAGTTGAGACTGAATTGAAAGCACAAAGGTGATTCTCTTTGCCCATTCTTCTTCTTTTCGTTCATAAAAATTATCGCCTTTGTTGTTAGCTCACTTGCCTTATATGGTAAAGATTTCCTTTTAAGGTAAACGCTACTACAGCGAATTCTAAAGAGCTTTTGGAGATGAAAATAAGAGAAATTCTGTTTTGAAACCGAGATATCTATTATCAGTTGGACCAGATTTATAATTTTTAAAAAAATCTGTTTGGTATTTTGTTTATATGTCCTCCGACCCTATATCTATCGGCTTCTCAGTTTATTCTCCACCCCATCTATTGAATTTACCGTTACACACCGGTTACAATAGGCCAGGTATAAGGTGGAGTTTAACTCGTTTTTCAATGTTTAAATTGTTCAAAGAGACGAGGAAAGTGATTGTAAAAGGAAAATCGGGACTGTATTTAACCCGACATTAAACCTATTTTATTAAATCACTCATATATAGTGTTATTTCGCCCTTAAAGAAATATTTTTTTAAGGTAGTTTTTTGTCAGTGAACGTGCAAAACATGAATATACGGCCATGCATTTGAATAATCTCCACTTTAATATAAAGAACGAGGTGTTAATGTGCTTTCTCCACCTTTTCAATTTTATTCGATTTTCAATCACAAAATATTCATATATTTTTTTATCTACTCAAACATCTGGCTGCATTTTGATGATGTTTTCTTTTGCAAAATTTAATTTTTAGATTTTCTGAATAAATTTAAGTAAATTAAACCAATTCAGAGCAACAGAATTACTTGATTTTACTGACTGTTTTAAGAGCTATAAATTTGTAATTGTCTGAATTCTAGCACAAAATTGGAGCAAAATATCGAAAAATATTAAAAATTTAGACAAAAAAATGTGTGATTTATGCTTTACAATATTGAAGAAAAAGTGATTGATTGGAATAATGGTGAAGTGATTTCCAATCAGCTAATCGAAGACAATCAGCATCGAACATCAGGAAATATAACAACGAGAACAAAGAAAAAATTCAAATTTTCATGTAAATCGCTAAAATATTCTTTGTTTTAACAATATTACATCAAAAATATAAAATTGGTCAAGAATTAGTATGTTAATTGGAAGAAGAAAGATAGGAGGGGTAGCAATAAACCCGGAATTCCCAACCATTTCAACCGTTCATTCATCATTCAACGCTAGTGTGCAACACAATGGGGTATTTTTATGTTAATTGAGCACCGTTAGCGGATGTTACGCAGAATCACGCGCATTGTATGACGGGAAGAAAAAGTTTTAAAAGTTTTCGCGGCAAAGTAGTGAAACTATGGGTGCGCTAATTAAAAGTTGAATAACTTTAATTTAAATGTAAACAAATTGGATATTTTGGTATGAAATTGTTGCTGAATGACCCCGCTATCATATAAAGTAAAATTCTTGTTTATTTAGACTCGATTTACATTTTCACAGGTATTCGAAAATGGCAGCTGGGAAGCGTAAAATGTCGTCTGATGATTATTTGACTTGAAAGTGAAATAAATAAACTAATGATGTCATTAATGATGAAATTAGCGAGGAAATCGATGGAGCTGCCATTTAAAACCTGAGTTGACGAACTTGGGTAAACATTTACAGTTAATGATATTTTCTAGGAGAGTTGTGAGTGGAGACTATGGTGTATAGTTGGGGTATAATAACTAGTACTGTCATTCTGACGTGTTTTTTTTTATAATGTAACACAGTCTAGCATACATTACCATTAATTAATAATCTACTCATTATCACTAATCACCCCTTACAATAACTATAGGGGCCGAGTCGCCATGAGACCCTTTCCTCTGCATCTCTCTCGTCCACCTTTCAGCATCTGTTTTTATTGAGATGTTAAGTTGAAGATCTCTCCACATCACCCTCTATTACCATAGAATTATACTCCTCGCTTATTACAGGGTTTGTTTTCTTCCTTAAGAAGTATGAATTATTCATCGAGCGCTTATCAACTCCACTGATCGCCAGGCGGCATGAAGAATTGTCAAGTACCGCTGAAAACAGACTGAGTTCCCCTTTCTTCTCCAAGCAGAGTGTTTTATTCACACACTGTTACCTCATTGTTTTAAACAAATCTAGTCACATCGTAGGGGGGCAAACATCAGTTAAAACATGTTCCATTTTCTTTTCTTCTAATTTAATAGAACTTTCTAATCAACTATCAGAAAGAATCGTGCATCTGGTCGCCAAGAGTTTAATCGTAAAGCAGGTGCCCAAATTTCAAACCTTTTTCTTTTTTTCGAGAAACATTTTAGGTATTGGTGTGTGTTAAATGCGCGTGCATGAATGACGTGGCACCATGTACAAGTCTTCTTCTAAGAAACTATTAGGGTGAAATTAAGATAATAAGGGAGGGGCTAAAAGCCCTGAGACAAAGCTACCCTACCCCTGTCAAATCACTTTTCTCCACGCTCATTTGGGTATGAGAAACCGGTGCACGCGTTTTATGAAAGTAACGGGACTCGGATCCCACGTGCACCGATATCAAGCTGGTATTTTTCAGATAAAAAGAAGAGCGAAAAAATAAGCATAATAAAAAAGATTGCTAATAAAATCCATTGGAAGATAAAACTAAAGTCTTGCAGTTTTTTCTGGCTTTGTTTCGTGAACAGATATCATTTATTCATGATCCGGTTGCAAGAATAAAAAGTTTGAAAGGGTACTTCAATGATTAGCTAAATAAGACGCCTATATTGTCTAAAACTGATATGAATTTCCGTCTTTTATGCAGGGTTTTTGAAATATGCCTGATAGTTTGGCTGCCATCTGCCTGGAGAGAAAAAAACACCGTCATAACAGTTGATTACTTCAAACACCCTGAGTTTGATTTCATCAAGTACAAAGACTTTGATGCAGTAAATTGCATTGGGAGACAGAAGAACGAGAGCCCTATAATTGTTACCAACGTCCTTAAAAAAACTGCCATAGTTCGACGGGAATAAAAGGCTAAAGTTGAACATTGAAAAGTTGAGAGAATATTGTCAGAGCGCTGCCATAGAACAAATCAAACTTCCTTCAGTAAATATGTATTTAACAATTATTACCCCGCCAACCCTTCTCGCTATTTTCACAAGTCCCCAAGCCGTGTAGAGAAAATCAACTCTTCAACGACTTCCAGCTTGCTGATCTTCCACGAACCTTCAAATTGTAATTGTTTTCAACAACTCTTCAAGTAGCGTGTTAATAATTTCAAAATACACATTTTAAACATCCAAATCAGGCAATATTATGTTAAAAGATGACAATAAACGAACTCAGTTGTCAGTTAAACGTTAGACTAAACGTTGAACAACAGTTTTAATAGTTTGATTTGAAAACAGGACTTGATCGACAGTTGTCACGTGGTTGTCAGACGATTCAGATTCTAGACAGAACTTCAGACAACTTTTCACACCTTGTTAACATTCAGGATGGTACTCGCTCACCTTTACATTGAGGGCACAATACACCTTCTTCATACGCCACCGTCTTATTGGTACCGAATAACCCTTTACAGCCCAGAATCATCAGTCAGAACTTTCTGACACTTATTCATATGTCATGAATTCTTGTCACCAAGATTCAAAAAGGCACCGATTCACCTTTTACCCACTAACCTTCATCTTGGTCTGGCTTCGTATTGGTCTTTTTACGTAGATCTTCGACCGTACTTTCGTGACCTCTTCGTGGTATCATTTATGATTGCCAGTAGATGTGAACTGAATGTTTAACAACTTTCAGCTAACTTCAGATCAGACAGCAAAATGTTTTTTAGCACTGCCAAAGGTGGTCCACTGTTGTACTATTTTCTATACCTGGAAACACCAAATATCACCATGCTGTGGGTTGTTTTACATTGAGTGGTTCACTGTTGTACTAAACTCTGAAGTATATTCTAGACATTGGTTCACAGCAGTTCACTGTTGCCTGTTCATAGAAACACCAGACATCACCTAAATCATTGTTATATTCTATCGTGGCCCAGTGGTGTTCTGTAGTCGTTTATAGTAATACCAGACATTATCTAAATCCTGGTTATATTCTGGATAGTGGTCCAGTGCTGTTCTGATGTTTGTTTATAGAAACACCAGACATCACCTAACTCATGGTTATATTCTAGATATGGTCCAGTGCTGTTCTGATGTTTGTTTATAGAAACACCAGACATCACCTAATTCTGGGTTATACTTTAGATAGTGGTCCTGTGCTGTTCTGATGTCTGTTTATAAAATCACCAAGCATCACAAAATTCTGGGTTATTTTCTAAAGAGCTGTTCACTGTTTTACTATTGTCTGGTTATAGAAACACTAGACATAACCTAATTCCAGGTTATTTTCCAGGATATTTCGAGGATCTAACCAAAACTGTGTTCCCTCGCCCAGTGACTAACGGGCAGACCACAAATCTTTTGCTCTATGGCTGTTTTTAGACAAAAAATATGTGCTCGTTTCACCTGTATGTCAAATGAAAATCATTCAAGATGTTCACACAATTAACACTGCAATGGTTTATTTACTTGGATACTGAACTGAGCACTATGATGACAGTAGCTAGTCCTAGTAGATGTGACTTTCTATGTTTCATGGAAAGTCAAGGAAAAATATCTGACACTGGGTAAGGTTAATGGCTTTGGTACCACTCTCCTAATCAATCGTATATCACACCCCAAAGTGCTAAATCAAGGATTTGGGCTCAGTTTGCCTTCATCAAGTCAATATTTTCTTCTTTGTGGACTAATTGGTCCAATTTAAACTGAGGGTATCTTCATTTCAATCTTCTATTGTATACAAAGTCTTAGTTCTTTGAGTGTCGCGACATCTCAGTCCCTTTTCTTTTCTTCTCTAAAGTAGTCATTACATTCAAACAGTTGAATGTTGAATAAGAGGGTCGACCTCTGAACAATACCATAGGAGTTTGTCTGGACTCGTTGAAGGCAGGTGGACGTTACCCAACCATTGAGTAACATCGGCGTATAGAAGGTATCCATCTCGAGGGGCGATGTCAAGATGTTGAACTAGTCATTATGAATGGACGAAATTTACTGGTATTTGGTAATGACACCGTAATGTTGTCATAGATTAGTTCCACTTAGCACGTTATTATTACCTCATATGACCATTAAGACACGCGACGGAGTTCTCCTCAAATCTTCAATGACGTAGTACCCACATGTCTATGACTTAATACACGGGTATTACAACGTAACAATTCTTGTCGATCACATGATAGGAAACTGTCAAAGGAGATCTAAATGTTTGTAAGGGTCCGTTAAAAGCTTTTATAACATTTTATTGGGTTTGAATAGAGTTGTCAAAGGAGACATATTTTTAGGGCTAGAGGGGTTAAGATGTTGCTTATGGACAATAGGACCAGTTGGTGCAATATGAAGACAGGGTTAATCAGATAGTATCAGAGGCTGGTATTAGAAATTGGCTAATTTTATACATCGACTTGTGGGGTGTTAATTTGGTCATTTGCGAATCACAGAAAATAATTTGAAGTAACAAGAAATAATCTCTAAAAACACACATCTGTTTGAGATATTTGTCTGATTTTCAAGAAAAGGTATAATAAGGCCAACAAAAGACACATGATTTATTAGCTAAAACAAAGTGAAAAAATTAAATTTTAATTGCAGTTCGTTACAATTCGTTATTGGAACATAATCCATTTATGATAACAATGAACCGTAAGGTACCACGAACTATGACAACCACGAGCTGTAACGAACCAGAAACTAAAATATAATATAATGGACCATGATTTATAACGAAACAGGAACTATAATGAACCATGAACTATTACGAACCACAAACTATATAACAAACCATGAACTACTAAAAACCATCAAACATCCGATCTAATGAACCACGAATTTTAAACTATGTAATATAACATCGAGCTATGGTCATGAACTATAGAAAAACATAAAATTTAATAAACTATAAACTTTAATGGGCCATAAACGATGATAAACTATGGACAATAATGGACCTTTCACAATAATGAACCATAAATATAACGAACCATGACCTGTAAAAAAGAACGAACTATAATGGGCCACGGAACTATAGTGAACCATAAAATATAATATGTAACGATCTGTAATGAACCATAGTTAACCATGAACTTAAGGATCCACCAATAATAATACGTTAAGAACAATAATAAACCAGGAACTATAATGAACCATGAACTATAAATAACAGTAAACCATATTGAGTCAGGCACTATAAAGAGCCATAAACTATAACGAATTATTAACTATAATGAATCAGGAACTATAATAATCCACAGGCTTGAATGAACCATGAATGAGTCATGAACTATAAATTTTGGAGAGGGTACTATGAATTCAATTGGACCATGAACTACAAAAAACCACGAACTATAACGATCAGTGATATATAATGAACCATGAACAATAATGAACTATGAATTATAATGAACCATGAACTATGGACAATAATAAACCATGAACTGTAATAAACCATGAACTATAACGTACAGTGAGGCATAATCAACCATGAACAATAATGAACTATGAACTTTAATGAACCAGGAACTATAGTAAACCACAGGCTTGAATGAACCATGAATGAGTCATGAACTATAAATTAAGGAGAGGGTACTATAAATTCAATTGGACCATGAACTACAATAAACCACGAACTATAACGATCAGTGATGCATAATGAACCATGAACAATAATGAACGATGAACTATAATGAACCATGAACTATGGACAATAATAAACCATGAACTGTAATAAACCATGAACTATAACGTACAGTGAACAATAATGAACTATGAACTATAATGAACTATGAACTATGGACAATAATAAACCATGAACTGTAATAAACCATGAACTGTAATAAACCATGAACTATAACGTACAGTGAACAATAATGAACTATGAACTATAATGAACTATGAACTATGGACAATAATAAACCACGAACTGTAATAAACAATGAACTATAACGATCTGTGATGCATAATGAACCATGAACAATAATGAACGATGAACTATAATGAACCATGAACTATGGACAATAATAAACCATGAACTGTAATAAACCATGAACTATAACGTACAGTGAACAATAATGAACTATGAACTATAATGAACTATGAACTATGGACAATAATAAACCACGAACTGTAATAAACAATGAACTATAGCGCACAGTGATGCGTAATGAACCATGAACCATGAACAATAACGAACTATGAACTATAATGAACCATGAACTGTAACATACCATTATATATAACGTACAGTGTACTTAATAAACCATAATAAACCGGAAACGATAATAAACTAGGAACTGTAATAAACCATGACAATAACTATAAAGAACTGAAATGTATAACGAACCATGAATAATAATGAACCATGAACTATAATGAATTATGAACTATAATAAACCATGAAATATTATGAACCACTAACCATCACGAATCACGAAATGTAAAATCAAATCTGAAACCAATTATAAATTCAATTTTGAATAATGGAAGCAGAACTGTTATGTCCGCATTCCCAAGAGGTATTCCGTGTCTGGTAATATTATTGAAATTTCAAGAATCATTTACACTTCCCTGAAAAGGTGTTTAATGCAATATAATCTCTCACCAAGTATTCCTTATATGGAATATATTCGACCTAGTTTGAAAATAATCATGAGCACATTTACCTCCCTTTAAATCAATCTTCTGTGATTTGTTATTTGTCATTATTACAATTTTTATCTCACGACAGAGGGACTGCCTTCAGCTTTCAGCTTTCAGACTATATATATAGATATAGATATTGCAAAATACACCAGTTATCTCATGTGCATACTTTCACAGTAATGGTTTAAACATTTAAGATGGCAACCGACCCATTTCATTACTGCATCTTTACACCATACCCCATTGCCCCTTTGGATGTATTACTTACCCATCAGAATAATCAAGTCTGGCTAAGGGCCTCGATTCACCCAATACTGCAAACATTAGTATGGCGTAAACCATCATTTTATCATTATCTTTTTTAAAGTAACTTGCCTAATGTTCTTCCCGCCCAATTTTACCAGATTTGAATTAATTTATTCATCGACGTGACAAGAGTTATCCCCTTCACGTGAAGAGGCGGTATCTTTGGTTACGCTTTAAACAACCACATTTAAATTTTAGTTTTAAAGAGCTTGATAACCTTCTGTCCAAATTAGTCCAACCTCAAACTTTACAATAAAAACCATCATTTAGTTCATTATTTCCAATAACATTTACGCGTGCAAAACATGTGCATTAAACATAGAGTGGTGTAGTAATTCTTAATAAAATATTTCACCATAAAAACCAAGGGATTAAACTTGTAGTGTGGTTTTGTTACAATTTTAAATCCCCGTCTTTTGAAAACACAGCGTAATTATAATGTGGACATTTTAGTTCTGTCGTATGACCTTTATAACATCTCGTGACACGTTGTGACGTCATTGAAGAGCTGTCAAGGGGAGATAATAGAGATCTGACAAGCTTTTGTATATCTTAATCTTAAACTTCAGATTGCATCTAGCGCGCGTGTGGGCCAGATTTCATGTTACTTAAGAAGTGACTTTGGTTGTACATATGTTAATAGTACCTTAATCTTGCCCTCTGTCGTATTTTAAACTATCATCCTCTCTAGTTATTGTGCCAGATACAGTTCTTAATAGCCTTAAACTTCCGACTTCCAAGTTATCTTTTCAGGTGGAGGAGGGCGGTTACTTCTCTGAAAACAGGATTTAGAATTTCTGAAGCCGGTGCCAAAATTCTCCCTTTTGAAATTTTCTTTATTTATCATTACATTACAATTCAAATGTTCTATCTATATTAACTAATACGTGTATTATAGACTACCACAAAGACTGGTTGAATCAAGTCTATCCCATCGTTAACGGCGGCCCCACCCCCAAAAACAAATACAGGAGAGCATATGTTAAAAAAATATTTTTTTTATTTATGACCCCTTAAGTCCACGGGCCCCACTCATATATTTAGATACTGATTATAGACGGTATTTTCCTATTTCAGTAATTTGTTTTGTCCAGTGGATGAAGTTAAAATAATCATAGTCACCATTTGATTTTTTTAAATATTTCTGACACGAAAGGAACTTCTCAAACTCTTACTAACACACGTGCTAAAATAATTTTTTCTATGTCTAATTATTAGATTAACAAAATATCTGCAAAGTTCTTATTATAGTATTATTTACTAAAATATAAAATTATACTAAAATATCCGTAAAATAATGTTAGTTTATAGGAGTAAATGATCCGAACACGCACGTGCCTAAGTACGTGTTGTATTTTTTTAGTACACAAACTACACGTGTGGATAATCCTGAAATTCTATTTAACAGACTAAAAGTTCCATTACGACTGAATTAGTAATTTTACTATCGTCAGTTAACAAATCAAGAATTTACTGAAAATCTTTCAACTTTGACAAATGTTTTTCTTGAATTGGTCGGATTTTATTAATGAGCATTTCGAATCCAATGAAGCGATTTAAGAGACACATGTACCATATTTCTTTTTTCATAAACGGATATTTTGTTAAGTGGGGAACATACGTGAAGACTTGAAAAATCTGGGAAAAAATCATCGACCGTCGAAAATGATAAATCAAAAATAACAATCTTTAAAAACAATTCAACATGGACGGCTTAAAACATTAAAAAATGGCGAGAAAATTAAAGTGATGATAATTATTGTTAAAGTCAAGAGGGGGACACTTCTGTCGTACAATTAACACTCTACAATAAACTAGCGATCTTGAACAAAACATCTCGGTAAGACAAAAACTAGGTGGAACCCGGGTTCACGTCAAATAAACGCTACAACAGATGGTTGGAGAAAAAATATAACAGTCATTTTCCACTGGTTAGTGGCCCCTCGCTAGGATCTCAGAATCAATTTAACGTATGCTAAACGTTCTAATTTGATTAATAAACCAAAAACAGACTGCTTGACTTGATTGGTGAATTATTACAAATTTCCCATTGAATCCGGAATAATCTAATTAAACGAGGTGTTGTTTTGCCGAATTCCAGCTAAAATCTTTCGTCTTAGAATATGATTTTATGGAATTGTTTACCACAAAAAAATTCTAAAAGTATCTAAACCTCTAAGAGGAGTGTATTGAGGCGACAAACAACTTGCGTCTGGTGTTTCTATTCTAGTAAATGGACAGGACGGCAAATTTAACCCACTGTTTTATAAAGTTGGTAAAAAGACCACAGAATTGGCGAGAAAATTAAATTATTTGAAGAGATTTTGAAGGAAATGAAGGCGTTTTGTTGGCTAATTGTTTACTTTCTAGACCAATCAGCGATTAATTATTTATTTCAATACTTCTGTTTTAAAAATAATACGCTAATTAAATGATTATCAATAATTTTGGACTGTAAATTGTTTGTAAAAAAATGTTTAAAGGGGCAGTATGCAACCGTCGTAAATTAGACCTGAAAATATTTCTAAAATATGTGTCTACTTGAACTTATGTCTCTTTATTTCGGTGTATAGATTTCATTAATTTGAGTACCTACCATTTTCAACCTAAAAACCAGACTGCCCGTTTAAACGAATTTGAGCAAAGAATTTCTCAAACTTGGTAAAGAAAATATGTCATTTGTAGACTTTCCTGGTGTCATAACTATGCTACAGAGTCCCTTTATTATAAATTAGGAAGATGTATACAACTACCAATCGGCTTAAACTGTAGATATAGATGTTCTTTGGATTCATTCCAATGTGCCCCAAAAATAATACAGTCAATTACCATATTAATGGGAAACTTTTTACTTCGAAGTATTTTCCTTTGGTATAGATAGTTCAGTAATTTGTTAAACAATCAACGGATTTAAGCAAGGCTTCAATTTTAATTTGAAATCTGTAAAAACTATAAAAACAGTTAAATACAATATGAAATATTTCTTTGATATCAGATCCTGTTTAAATCCAACTTAAGTTTCTATAAACCTCGTTAATCCTGTAATATCAGGATCTATAACTCTGTTTTAAACACGGTCTCTACAGGAGTCATAAAGACTGTTATTGAGCGAGCCTTTAGGCAAAATGAGAAAACCAATTGCAGAGTGGCGCCAAGTGATATTTGAAACATTTACATTAATAAATATACACATTACAAAAACAAAAAGTTCCAACAATATTTAGTGATGTGTTATTAGTTTCTGTACGTATATATGTTCAATAACAGAATATTTCCACTGTTAGAATATATACGATAAATGAATAGGTCTGTACATACGTATACTGCAGTTGAAGTTAATTGGTAATAAGGGAATATCTGATCCAACGGTCACTTAAAAAGAAAACAATGTGTTTATTTTACAATAACGAATTATTTTTACTATTATAAAAGTGGTCAATACATCAATTATCATGGAGTGATATAGAAATCGCTCTCTTAAAATAGTGCTCAATACACCAATATTGAAGAGCGATATAGAAATATCACTGTTAAAATAGTGCTCAATACATAAAATTGTAGAGCGATATAGAAATACCACTGTTAAAATAGTGCTCAATATACCAATATTGAAGAGCGATATAGAAATATCACTGTTAAAATAGTGCTCAATACACCAATATTGAAGAGCGATATAGAAATACCACTGTTAAAATAGTGCTCAATACATAAAATTGTAGAGCGATATAGAAATACCACTGTTAAAATAGTGCTCAATACACCAATATTGAAGAGCGATATAGAAATACCACTGTTAAAATAGTTCTCAATACATCAATTGTAGAGTGATATATAAATACCACTGTTAAAATAGTGCTCGATACATCAATTGTAGAGCGATATAGAAATACCACTGTTAAAATAGTGCTCAATACATAAAATAGTAGAGCGATAGAGAAATAACACTGTTAAAATAGTGTTCAATACATCAATTGTAGAGCGATATAGAAATACCACTGTTAAAATAGTGCTCAATATACCAATATTGAAGAGCGATATAGAAATATCACTGTTAAAATAGTGCTCAATACACCAATATTGAAGAGCGATGTAGAAATACCACTGTTAAAATAGTGCTCAATACATAAAATTGTAGAGCGATATAGAAATACCACTGTTAAAATAGTGCTCAATACACCAATATTGAAGAGCGATATAGAAATACCACTGTTAAAATAGTTCTCAATACATCAATTGTAGAGTGATATATAAATACCACTGTTAAAATAGTGCTCGATACATCAATTGTAGAGCGATATAGAAATACCACTGTTAAAATAGTGCTCAATACATCAATTGTAGAGCGATATAGAAATACCACTGTTAAAATAGTGCTCAATACATAAAATTGTAGAGCGATAGAGAAATAACACTGTTAAAAAGGTGCTCAATACATCAATAGTAGAGCATTAAAGAATTATCAAAACAGAACGTGGTAATATGAATTTTTTTTAATTTCAATCAAATATACTTAATACATGTCTGTAATAAATCAAAGTTTAAATTAATCAGTGAGACACAATTTAGAGTATTATTGACTGGATATCAGATTCCCAGTTTTGACCAAATCTAAAGAAATATATCTCTGACACAAATTCTCTATACGTGGCATAATAATCTTTCACTAGCATCAAATTTCTCGGTTTATTATGTTCTGATATCTGAACACTACTGGGGTTACTAATAAATTACCAATAGAGAAATTAACCCTTATTTTAGTACTAACTATACATGTCCTGTCACATCCAGACTCTAGGTTGACAGGGTTAGGGTTAAAAAGCGAGTGAAATAACCCCATTTAAATCAACCATAAAAACATAAAAATTGTTAGAATTAAATCCGAGCTGTCATACGGAGAATGATTCAAATTATCCAAAACAATAGCCTCATATTCTTATTTCACGTTCAACTGGGTTTTCTTTTATAATTCCCTTAAACCTGGTCACATATATATCAATTATTGAGCTCAATATTTGATGACGTTTTACACATAAATTGCAGGGTAGGCCAAGATGTATGTTGACCTTAATCCGCGTGCTCCATAATTACACGTGCCTGTGTCAATATGACGTCGCGCACGTGCACAATATTCCCGAATGAACATGACCAATAAAATCAGGTTTGGTAGATACGATATGGTATTAAGCGTGGAAATTTCTCCGCTTCGTTAGATAGTGTGGGAAAATGGCGGGCTGTAGACGTCATCAATCTAGCAGACGATAAAAGAAATTATAGATATAGAAATAAGAGAATCAGTTAAATTATTTTAAATTATAGACAGTGGAAATTTATTCTCTATTTTAACCCCCAGGCTCTGTTTTCAAATGAAATATGAATTTTAATCCTGCCATGCATTGATTGGTTAATCAACAGGAATAATGAAATCAATATTTTTAACGTTTTTGATGTGATTTTTGTTTATTTTGAGATTATACCCATAGTATATAATTATTCCAAAACGTTGAAAATTTTCAATTAACACATCTCAAGCTTGGTATATGTTAAGATAGCCTACCCACCCTTGCCTTATTTGTACAATTCAAAATTAAAATTTAACATTGGGTTATTTTTTACTTTACCGGACCACTTAAAACCAGATTCTTCATTATATCATGTTCTGTGGAAGTTTTACCCAATACCGTCCGATATGGTCATAATCATGCTTACCATTCAAAACACTGTTAGTGAGTGGTTAGGATTCCTCACGTTGGGTGAAGACATTTTTTCTATCGAGCATTATATTGGTTCAATATTAGATGAATACGAGATGCATAAAAATGCTTCAGATCATGAATTGCAATAAGATTCACCCATATAGATACGAAACATCAAGTTCTGCGAGCCGTATTAATAATATGAAATTTTCATTTATACATTTTTCAATACCATTAAATCCGCAAAATTTCTCGTGCGAATTGTAGCCAAACTGTTCAAGGTTAAATTGGACACAATAGATGGCAAAGTAGTTTTTAAGCCAATTACCCTAAGAGTCCTTGACAATCCCAGTGGTCATTGATGACCTTAACAAGGTCAGATCAGGGCGTGCACAATAGAAGACAAGAGCGTTCACAATAGAATACTAGAGCGTTCACAATAAAACCGGTTGAATTTATGTTGTGACGTGTGCGGAAATACGTTATGACATTGCTGTAAGTGTTTTCGAGGATGTTATTTTACATATATCACCATGACAGATTTCATAATGAGCTTTTCTACACTCCAACTAACAGAATCTCTTCACCATTATACTCAAAAAAACACACTTATCGTGTACAATATTTTTTAGAGTAGGATTATTGTCATCTCCACTATGTCAAGCTTTAAGAACTTCGTCTTATACTTTAACTGCAATAGCCACCTTTCATGTTTCACGGAAATTGGAAATGCAGCGAGTTTGTTGGATTGTACCTTAGCGAATACAGCAAATCAGAAAGTCTGTAAGCCATACTATTTACAATCTGTCGAATTAATATCTACCTCTTTTACTGAAATGATAAATACGTATAATTTTTTCTATCATTTTTATTCGATAGTAATACACTGACAAAAAGTAACGAAAACTGGGGTATATACCAGTCATAGCATAGGCTTATGAATCAAAAATTATTTGGAAGGGCCGAGGATATACCTCCTATATTTTCAAATAATGCACACACAAAGATTTTGCTTCGATAACGTATTAAAATTTTTCTGACAACGGTACGCTGCCAACTTGGTTTCAATCAGGGGGCGTTGCGTTTTCCCCTCCAACTACATCACAAGTCTTTTAGAATGGTCGAGGATATATCTCCGAATATTTTCAATCTATGTACGCCTAAATCTTTTTTCTGCCAAAACATAATTTATATTTTGGGCTACAGAACGCTGCCGACTTGGTTTTTTCATTTAGAAGATGCTTGGTTTTTTCCTCCGTATTCATTGACAGGCAAAGTTCGAAGGTATCATCTCGATACATGCATAACGTATGACAGAACCAAAAGCTATTTGGAATGGTTGGTGATACATGCTGTCCTAAAACATAATTCCTTTTGAGGGCTACATTAAGCTGCCAACTTGGTCTTTTCATTCTGACGTGTTAAATTCGAAGGTATTATCTCGATCCATCCGAAATGTTTCGTTTTGCCGGTACCTAAGAACGGCTGTGGCTGCAAGCCTTTTTGTTATTGAAGTAAAAAATAAAGAAACAATAATGAAGTTTATTTAACAATTATTTACATAAATAACCAATAAAATAATTTTTCGGAATGTTTTTAAGGCACAGTCGTATCATTTATCAGTCTTTAAATATTTTTACATTCTTTTTCTCAAATGTCATCATGTAATACATTCGAATCGGATAAAAAAAAATATTGATGATAATAACATAATAATGATGATAATAATAATAATGATAAAAAGAAATAATAATAATAATTGAAATAACATACGACACAAATATTTTTGTTCACAAAGGAAGTAAAAGTATAAGAACAGAAAAATAACACGGGATAGTGGAAGGAGAATAAGGCAGTAACAAGGAAAGGAAACAGAATTCTACAAAGAAAAAAAAACCAAAAATCATTTATATTTTTCTTGAAAATTATTGGAAAATATTCTTTAAAAGAATGAAAATACAAAAAAAAATTCATATCGCGGCATTTTTTTGATGTAGCATGTAAAACACTAAAATATATTGGAATGTTCCGAAAAAGATTATGTTACTCGCAGGAATGGTAAAAGATATGGGAAAAAAATAAAAATTACACAAATATTTTTCAATATCTTATAACAAACGAATAAATCAAAAGTCTAGAAATATCATGGAATGAAGCATTTTCCAAATCTATTATTCACTTTGTTATTTTAAAGCCGTAATAGAGAATAACAAAGTTTTAAAATACTACATAAAGTTAATTTTGTGACCAGTTACTGGACTGTATAAATCTGGAATGTGTTTTACTGTTCACCATCTACAAGCAGTGACTTTGACCTCTGACCTTAATGCTGTAGTTTCATCATCAGGATTCCGACCCGATCAGTTCTATAATGCACGTTCATTAACAAAAGGTCAATTAAAATATGACCCTTGGTTTAAATTAAATCTAAAGTTTGTTAAAGTTAATGTTTATATTGGAGAATCAGGATGACCGACATCCACGTGGATTGTACAGTCTTCATGTTGGTCACGTGAGCACTCATGTCCATCATCATCAGTGTCATCACTGACGTCATCACCTCGTTCTGAACCAGTGTCGTCTTTCTTTTTGTGAGAACGCGAATTGCACGTGCGAAGACAGTGGCAGTCTCGCGGTTCCGTTCCACCATCTTTTTTATATTTTACTCTACGATTCTGAAACCAGATTTTCACTTGTTTTTCGGATAGGTTCAGATATGTGGCGATTTCGATTCTTCTAAGTCTCGATAGATACATACTGGAGTTGAATTCACGTTCTAATTCTAACAACTGCGTACTGGTGAAGGCGGTTCGAATTCTCTTACTGCTCGGTAGGTCATCGGACGGACCGTTCACTTCTGAAAAATAGAATAGAAAATTATTATTTAACAGCAACAGTCTGTAAAATCCTATTTCTTTTTTTATATTTTTTTATTTCAAACATCAAATAACTTGATGTAACACACCTTATGATTATAAACATTAAAATTAAGCTTTTACAATATTCCTGTAAGTTATGGAATGAATTCAAACTACCGAACCTAGTATCCCTTGAAATATAGGGACATGGGCAATACAATCGACCAAGGATCCAGAAATGGGTAACAGAGAGGAAAAGGTTGAAAACCTCTGTTCTAGAGTTGCATTAAGGCAGTAGATTAAAGTTACGATGCCGCTAAGATTATGTAGATTTTAAGCTACTTACTAGCCCACCCCTGCCGAACAGCTATAAAATTTGTCCCATTGAAATTTCATTAGTCTGATATAGTCTTTAATGTGCCTTGGTGTTCATTTTGTACTTAAAAAATAAAAATAAATCTGACTTACCATTAGATGTTGAATGTGGTCTTTTGGCACTGACGTGTTCATAGGAAGCTACAGGACTGGACGGTTGTATGGCGTGATGCTGGGGATAGGTTGATGCCACCAGATCAAAATGATGAGGGTACGGATGAGAATACGGCGAGGTCAATCCCCCGAGTAGTGTTTTAGGTATGGAAGCTAAGGCTGAAGATGTCTTCATATTGGTCGCCGAGGTGGATGGTGGTAGACCGTGTTGGTTAGGATGGACACACATAGGACAGCACAGACCTAACATTTCTGCCGGGTGCCTCGGGAAGCAGGGCAACCCATGGCTGCTTGGTAGATGTTGTAGGTGTCTTGACAGAATGGAATCTGTTGAAGTTGATGACACGGGGCTGGAAACACTGGTCCTGGCTGGCTTCTGAACGATTAACGAATCCACTAAAAACGATCTCGACATTTTTAATATATAATTTTAAAAAATATACTGTTTTAGATATTCAAAACTATAAAAAATATGTCCATTGAATCCAAAAATTAATTAATCTGATATTAGTTAATTAATTGTCACTAATGAATTTCCTCAGCACATTTTAAAATATTTACGACTGTCACCTTGTTCGGGGAGTCAGAATTAAACTTCTTCTAATTGACGTCTGGTTATTTTATACCAATTCTCTTATTGTTCCATTCTTCACGTGGTCCGGGGAATAATTAGGGTCCAATAATACGCTACTTGATATTCATGACTTCTCGCGCATGATTCGGCCCCTATTATTCGTCCCCTTTCTATTGGATATTAACAATCACTCATCAGTTTTCAAATCGATTGTTATTACTATGACTTTTCCACTAGCCAGCCTCGTATTGGTTGATCATGATGTCAATTAACGTGACGTGCTTCTTCTAACGTGTGGCACGTGCGTGCACGAGCCAATGAATTCACGCGCAGAAGCTAAGGGAAGTAGAATGATGCTGATGAAAGTAGGTGGGTTGTTTGATATTGACACAAAAACATTATCAGATTTACATTTATTTAAAGTTTTATTTTAATTTTTATTTTAATCATGTAGAAACGGTAGAAGACATTCATCAACTGCCCTCAATACCTCGGCCATTTTTATATTTCAAAAATTAGCCTAGATTTATTATTTTGTTTATTTTCTTTGATAGATTTTACCTCCACATGGCATCCGATAAATTCCAGTCAAATTCCGGATCTTGATCTTAGCTCAAGAATGGGTCGCCACCCTGAAATTTGAATTATTTGTGGTTGAGGAGCGGTGGAGTTTTAACATTGAACATAACAAGAATGCAGAATAAAACCAAAGTTGCTAATATATCTTATATATATTTTGGACACGATGCTCAGTTTTGAGTTCAGAATGATACAAAGAGGCTTTTTCTCAAATCAATATGTAAAGAGAAGTTTTTCAGAACTGTTTTATGAAGCAGAGCATAAAGAATGGCAAATGTATGAAAGGCAATTTCCACATCTTCTAGAGCAGGGGTTTTTCAACCTGGGGGTAATTTAGGAATTTTTAGGGGTAATGAGGCACTTTGTAGTCTAGCCTAATAAAATTTTTTGGTCACACTATATTCTACGACATGAAAAAAGATTGCAGGGAAAATCTGAGAGAAAATTACTAATTTAGTAAGGATTTATATATGGCAATCGGCAATACAATCGATCAAGGATCCAGAAAAGAGATAATAGAGAGGAAAAGGTTGTTCTAGATTTGCATTAAGGTGTGTTTTCTTAAGTTCAAACTTATGGTGCCGTTTACATTAAAGCTAAGATTATATAGATTTCTGTATCGCTCTTTAATTGTTGTATTGAACACTATTTTAACGGTGAAAATATTTTATTAATATTGTATTAAAGCTAAGATTATGTAGATTTTAAGTACAAAAATAATTTAGATTCTAAAATATGGAAATAATGTCTAACTGGATAAATATTTCATTTAAATATGTTCCATGAAACTTTCCTCAATACTTTCTCTTTTGAGTCAGATGAAACATTCTGCTTATGCACAAATAGACATTTCTGACACGATTTTCATTCTAATTCAAGAAATGACACTAAAATTAAAATATTCCCCTAACAAAATGACATGACAGTTAAGAAATTGGTGTTTTTTATGTTTTTAATTTGAAAAATTTTATTCTAATTTTGATTCAAATTACATCCGGCCCTTCAACCATCTTTTTGGACCCTCGTCAAATAGTCGATAATTGTCACTCGGGGGCAGAGCACACGGGAAAATAAGAAAAACTTGTGTATTTTAAGTACCCTAATTCATTGAATTGCTTTCAACTCAAGTGACAAGATTATAGGTTAGTGACTGCCCCATCAGGGAGCCCAACTCGGATTTTGACTAATGTTTTGTTTCTGATTGTCTTCCACTGTTTAAAAATAAAACTTACAAATATAAACCACAGTGCACTGTTATTATTTATTTACTCCCTTTCCTTTCGAACATACATTGTTATTATATATCTGACAATAAATAAACATATGCACGTTCTATAGCACGTCCGTGTACACTTTAAACTGAGTGCAGTAACTCTATAGGAGGCCAAGTAATAACATATCATTACAGGTGTACAGTAAATTAACAAGACAAAACACAATTTTCATTCTGAAAGTGTTGATTATTCACTGACCACCCTGGTGTCTGAAGAAAAAACAAGGCCATGAATTGGATTTTTGAAAGCTATTTATTTGTCTAGAATTGTTGGTAATTTAACATTTAAAATAAACAAACCGATTCACAAAAGGACCAGAAAATATCAACGTGTAGTTGCTTTTTCTCGATTATTTAAAACTGAAGGTTTAATGTTTTGTGTATTAAAATCATAATAACTTAAATACGATGACACGTTCGCCATTCGTTGACCAATCTCACCATAATGTCAGAAACGGGATTTCTGCTGGCTAAGTTGATCAGTAATAGGATTCACAGCTCCCCTTCGAAATTTGAGCTTCAAATTCTTGTGAGTCCAAAATTATCCGCGTTTGAAAGTTAAAGACACAGCCATATATAGAAAAGAAATCCATAGAAATGTGCAAAGAAATTCCCAGTTTCGTACACTTATAGTACTTCTGAATTCAAATATTCAAATCAACCCCGAAAATGCATCCATGGCCTTTAAAGTTCAATTTTTCTTGTAAGTCAGCAGAAAAACTTTCCCTCCAAAATTAAATAACGCCACTAACGTCTGAATAAAAAAATAACAAAATCGAAATTGTGAGTTAATTTTCTATCTAATGGCGATTCTTAACCAAATGATCTCGTGCTGCCAACAAAATCACCTTGGGGGAATTAGGGAAATTTGAAATAGAAATATGCTTCTTAAAGAAAGTAAAAACAGCACCTGGTAAAAATAATAAGCGGTACCTACTGCCCTGTAATTAAATCTATTTTATTCATGTACCTTATATTTAATATAAGGTCGTTATATATGAAATAAAAAGTGGGCGGTACAGTATGAATAACTATAAAGATATTTTTTTTAACTAAACGTTTCGAAGTCATACCCCCTGTGGTAGATTTATTTCTTTATCAATGAGATATGTATTTAAGGATAAGAGTCGATAATTTGAGTAAAGAGGGGATTTGAAAAGAACATGATATCCTCCCGAGTTGGCAGAAAACATTTGACCAATCGACCAATCGCACCTTAGTCTCAGGAACGAAATTTTTTTTTTAAAATATGAAACGGACTGCGCATTGTATTGCTATTAAAGGTTTGAATAGTTTCTTCTGATAGTAAGAAGCAATATAAAAAAAGCTGTCTCGTCTTCCATACATTTTCAAATAGTAATGGATGTGAAACGCGTGTGCTTTACATGTCAATGTCATGACCTTATTTGGATAGATCTGACTAGTTCATCAATCAAATCAATAATTGGCTTTATCCAATCATTTGATCTTCACTTATTTTTCTGCAGAACTGTCTTCTAGGTCACGTGTTTACTGCAGGCGTCACTTAATCGTTCGATCATTTCCGATGAGAAAAACAAAACAAGTTGTAATTTATAGAGTTCTAAAAGTTAATGAGGGGTCAAACTACACCCCCTCTTGTTGACCCGGAACTATTTCATCATGTGACCTGTGTCATGGCGACCATTGTGTCATCAATACAGACGACACTTTCTATCGCCATTGGAAACTAAGACGTCCATCTTTCCATGTCCAAGGGTTAATTATTTTCTATTTTTCCTGTCAAATGTTTGCTATTTTATGAGAAATATAATTATCACTTTCCAATCATTGGTGATTAATTACTTTCTGAACTTTTTATCATCTCCATTTCCAAAATTAAAACGTTTTATCTCGTCGTGATGCCCATACATGAAACCTGTTATATATGATAGAAATATAGCAAAAGAAGAATACATTTTTAGTAGGTCCATCAACGTGAGTGATGCCTTAAATTGTAAATAAATAAAATCAGCGAATCATCGCTTGGATTTACATTTTAAGTCTTTTCAAATGACGAGTATTTTTTTTTATTATTTGCAGTTTCAAGTGTTTCATGATCCGTATACGTTAAACGAGCAATCAGAGTGGTATATAGTATATAGGAGCTATGAATTTCTCCACTACGCATGTAAATGCTAAAAAACCTCTATAAAACATTTAACTAATGAACAATTGTTTTAATATATTTATGATATGATGTCAATGATATTTTGATTCCGCAATTTCCAATCTGGCTGAACCACGCGTCTCTCAAAATCTACGGGAGACATCCGAGAGATTTTTTAACAATAATACACTGCATCATGAATACAAATTAAAGCGATTTTTAACCTGATTGAGGAAGGGTGCCCGCGGCGAGGGGAACGACCCGCTTTACTTAAGCACTATCGAAGGTGATAACGCAATAGGCCAAACCTCGTTTATACGCCCGCATCGAATGCTTCAAATGACGTCAGACTGTAGAATTTGTTGCCGAGTGCCTTCGGGCTATTTTGAAACAATGTTTAAAATTAGTAGAAATACGCCAAGAATTTCGGAGGTGCGGGATCTCGAAATTTTGACGATGTTAATTATGCATTAAATTTGTTTTGAATTTTTAAATAACCGGTATAATATTCTCTTTGTAACGTCGCTGGTAGCGAAATACAACCATATTTTTTAATGCTAAATAAAACTGATTTTTGAAAAATGTTTTATAAACCAATCAAGATGGCCTTTAAAGCAATACGTGCCATCCGACTCGAATACTTACAAATAGTAATTTTGAGACTGTTGGAGTTTTTCAATTGATGGATCTAATATGTACATTGTGTTAGAACTGAGAATGAAAATTGAAATAAAGAAAGTGTAAGGAAACAAAAGACTTAAAAGATAACAATTAAATATGACACCCAGATATCACCCAGCCTGAAATCGGACAGGAGATGTTATCAGTCAAATAAGTTGACGAAATAAAAACGGAGAAATTGTTGAACAATACCATAATGATATTATCAGCTCTGCCTTCTGGCCCCTAAGTTCACCGCAATTGGCGATCGAATTATGTCTTGACCACTCAAAATAATTCCTTCTCGTCACAGTTAAACGTTCAAACCGGTCATCTTCTGTCCGAAATACTATAAAGATCAACCCCTGGTGGTCGGTAGTGATGAGACAATTTCAAACAACTGACACGCCTGTCCATTATTTCGGTTTCTTACAAATTCTGGAATATCTTTAGGCATTTTGTCAAAATACCGCATTAACTTTATTTTGGAGTCTAACATTAAACAATTATCTACTGATTTTTAAGAATTCGACTTTCTTTCTAAAAACATCCAATCGATTTGAAGAAAAGGGTTATTGTCTGTTACAGTTGGTATCATTATTTCGTTTTATTGTTAAATGACCTCCACGTGTCGTCGTCGTGTGGTCATTTTAGACATGGTTTCTTGGTAGTTTGACAAACGCAATTAAGTCTACTCTTTGGCGTTTGTTCTTTAATCAAACAGTTACATTTCATCTTTTGCTTTCCAAAAAGTTTTTTCAAATTCATATCTTTTACAGTCAGGTACAGCGGCTATTACCAGGGATACAAGGGATACTAGTCCTAGTAAAAAAAAACTTAGCGACAAAAAATCAAAAATTCATTTTCATTTATAACATTTATGGCTCTTGCTTGAGTTTCATACACACCTGTTGATAAGTTGATGAAATTGGATCATAAGAATGAAATATTGGAAAATTATCTCCGTTCAGTTTTTTTCTTGAATGTAATAGATGGCAGTAACAAATAATAATAATAATAATAATAATAATAAACATATAATAAGTTACATAGAATTATATAGGAAAGGGGCTTTTTTTTATCATATACGAACAACACTTAAACAAATTATGCAAATGATTCTACTCAAAGACTTGGTGAGATAATGGGAGGTTTACAGGCGGAAGGAACTTTCTTAAAATAGGGGTATTATTTCGTGATTTAAAATGAAACGAGGTTGCGATATAGCGGTGCGAGTCTATAACTTCATATTGGAAGGGAGATAACCCTGTTTTGTTATTTTACATTTACATAATAGGACCAAGTCCACAGTTAACTCGAGGGTAAACATTTTAGGATGTAACATTACTTGTAACATTGCGGACAAGTAATGTTACAAAAGCACAAGCACGGGAATGTAGGAGCAACCTCTAGTAACGGAGTATAAAGTATATACTATTATATTATTTGAATCTATGAGATGAAAATCCATAAATTTCAAAATTTGAAATACACTAAAAGAAAATTCGTTCACACCATATAAAACATGTCTCTTATAACATATAAGAGGGATTTTCTTAAAATATGTTTGTAGAATTTAATTAGATCAATATTACTATCTGGACTGTCTATGCAGGTGTTTCTTCTAATATAGATAGTTTGCCTAGCACAAGATAAGATAAGGTTTAAAAGTTCATTTGGCTGTGATTTGTTAAATGTTTGTAATCCAAACAGCATAAAACAAATCATCATGTGAAAAATTAAAGGGTTAAATATCTTTCAACATTTGTTTTAATAAAACTATGAAAATACTTAAGTCGAGGCCTTCAATGAAAATATGTATATATGTATTTGTTTCTGTTTCATCTCCACAGGCTGGGCAAACATCATTTCTATCTTATTCCATAAAATATTATGGGCTATCCTGTAGTCCAGTTTTACAAATTTTGAGGCTTTATTAATCTTTTTGGTATCATTCCAGTCCATTGGCCAATCTATCAATAGGTTCTGATCTTTTCAAAATTTTGTGCAAGCTGGTTCAGTTTTAATTACTAAGAAATATATAGGATGTGTTATTAATGATATGGAGCCCGAACCACTAGACCAAAGAAGCAATTTATACACCAGTGGTCCCAAAGGGGTTAAAGTGGACGATTTGGTTTAGCCTAGGGTTAGGCCGTTCTAGGTTTCACATAGAAGCTTGTTCCAAGATATGGTTTCCGCATATGAAATGAAAGAGCACTTCGTTGCGCATCTTCTCAACACAAAATGATGCGGAAAAAAAAAATAACACGGGGGTTTAACTGGGCCCGAAGCAATTTAATGTGGACGATTTGGTTTAGCCTAGGGTTAGGCCGTTCTAGGCTTCACATACCTCTTTTGTCTACTTAAAATGATAGAAGAGACGGTGTTGGACTTGGCAAAAAAAAAAATTTCAAACAGCTTCAACTGGGACTCGAACACGGGTCCTCAAAGATGCCAGGCAAGTGCGCAAACCACTGGGCCACCGAGACTTGGGGTTAGCGAGGGTTAACCCTAGGGTTAAGCTAGGGTTAACCCTAGTTTTGAAAAATCAATTAGGGTTAGCTCAGGAAAGGCTTAAAGCTTGTTCCAAGATATGGTTTCCGCATATGAAATGAAAGAGCACTTCGTTGCGCATCTTCTCAACACAAAATGGTGCGGAAAAAAAAATAAGACGGGGGTTTAACTGGGCCCGAAGCAATTTATACCCCAGTGGCCCCAAAGGGGTTAATGTGGACGATTTGGTTTAGCCTAGGATTAGGCCGTTCTAGGCTTCACATACCTCTTTTGTCTACTTAAAATGATAGAAGAGACGGTGTTGGACTTGGCAAAAAAAAAAAATTTCAAACAGCTTCAACTGGGACTCGAACACGGGTCCTCAAAGATGCCAGGCAAGTGCGCAAACCACTGGGCCACCGAGACTTGGGGTTAGCGAGGGTTAACCCTAGGGTTAAGCTAGGGTTAACCCTAGTTTTGAAAAATCAATTAGGGTTAGCTCAGGAAAGGCTTAAAGCTTGTTCCAAGATATGGTTTCCGCATATGAAATGAAAGAGCACTTCGTTGCGCATCTTCTCAACACAAAATGGTGCGGAAAAAAAATAAGACGGGGGTTTAACTGGGCCCGAAGCAATTTATACCCCAGTGGCCCCAAAGGGGTTAATGTGGACGATTTGGTTTAGCCTAGGATTAGGCCGTTCTAGGCTTCACATACCTCTTTTGTCTACTTAAAATGATAGAAGAGACGGTGTTGGACTTGGCAAAAAAAAAAAATTTCAAACAGCTTCAACTGGGACTCGAACACGGGTCCTCAAAGATGCCAGGCA
>NW_008710663.1:375258-376626 GCF_000327385.1 Lottia gigantea
CCTTTTTTCAACCCAAAATGGGGGGGAAAAAAAAATAAGACGGGGGTTTAACTGGGCCCGAAGCAATTTATACCCCAGTGGCCCCAAAGGGGTTAATGTGGACGATTTGGTTTAGCCTAGGATTAGGCCGTTCTAGGCTTCACATACCTCTTTTGTCTACTTAAAATGATAGAAGAGACGGTGTTGGACTTGGCAAAAAAAAAAAATTTCAAACAGCTTCAACTGGGACTCGAACACGGGTCCTCAAAGATGCCAGGCAAGTGCGCAAACCACTGGGCCACCGAGACTTGGGGTTAGCGAGGGTTAACCCTAGGGTTAAGCTAGGGTTAACCCTAGTTTTGAAAAATCAATTAGGGTTAGCTCAGGAAAGGCTTAAAGCTTGTTCCAAGATATGGTTTCCGCATATGAAATGAAAGAGCACTTCGTTGCGCATCTTCTCAACACAAAATGGTGCGGAAAAAAAAATAAAACGGGGGTTTATCTGGGCCCGAAGCAATTTATACCCCAGTGGCCCCAAAGGGGTTAATGTGGACGATTTGGTTTAGCCTAGTATTAGACCGTTCTAGGCTTCACATACCTCTTTTGTCTACTTAAAATGATAGAAGAGACGGTGTTGGACTTGGCAAAAAGAAAAAATTTCAAACAGCTTCAACTGGGACTCGAAAACGGGTCCTCAAAGATGCCAGGCAAGTGCGCAAACCACTGGGCCACCGAGACTTGGGGTTAGCGAGGGTTAACCCTAGGGTTAAGCTAGGGTTAACCCTAGTTTTGAAAAATCAATTAGGGTTAGCTCAGGAAAGGCTTAAAGCTTGTTCCAAGATATGGTTTCCGCATATGAAATGAAAGAGCACTTCGTTGCGCATCTTCTCAACACAAAATGGTGCGGAAAAAAAAATAAGACGGGGGTTTAACTGGGCCCGAAGCAATTTATACCCCAGTGGCCCCAAAGGGGTTAATGTGGACGATTTGGTTTAGCCTAGGATTAGGCCGTTTTAGGCTTCACATACCTCTTTTGTCTACTTAAAATGATAGAAGAGACGGTGTTGGACTTGGCAAAAAAAAAAATTTCAAACAGCTTCAACTGGGACTCGAAGACGGGTCCTCAAAGATGCCAGGCAAGTGCGCAAACCACTGGGCCACCGAGACTTGGGGTTAGCGAGGGTTAACCCTAGGGTTAAGCTAGGGTTAACCCTAGTTTTGAAAAATCAATTAGGGTTAGCTCAGGAAAGGCTTAAAGCTTGTTCCAAGATATGGTTTCCGCATATGAAATGAAAGAGCACTTCGTTGCGCATCTTCTCAACACAAAATGGTGCGGAAAAAAAAATAATACGGGGGTTTAACTGGGCCCGAAGCAATTTATACCCCAGT
>NW_008710663.1:391808-392972 GCF_000327385.1 Lottia gigantea
GGTTAAGCTAGGGTTAACCCTAGTTTTGAAAAATCAATTAGGGTTAGCTCAGGAAAGGCTTAAAGCTTGTTCCAAGATATGGTTTCCGCATATGAAATGAAAGAGCACTTCGTTGCGCATCTTCTCAACACAAAATGGTGCGGAAAAAAAAAATAAGACGGGGGTTTAACTGGGCCCGAAGCAATTTATACCCCAGTGGCCCCAAAGGGGTTAATGTGGACGATTTGGTTTAGCCTAGGATTAGGCCGTTCTAGGTTTCACATACCTCTTTTGTCTACTTAAAATGATAGAAGAGACGGTGTTGGACTTGGCAAAAAAAAAAATTTCAAACAGCTTCAACTGGGACTCGAACACGGGTCCTCAAAGATGCCAGGCAAGTGCGCAAACCACTGGGCCACCGAGACTTGGGATTAGCGAGGGTTAACCCTAGGGTTAAGCTAGGGTTAACCCTAGTTTTGAAAAATCAATTAGGGTTAGCTCAGGAAAGGCTTAAAGCTTGTTCCAAGATATGGTTTCCGCATATGAAATGAAAGAGCACTTCGTTGCGCATCTTCTCAACACAAAATGGTGCGGAAAAAAAAATAAGACGGGGGTTTAACTGGGCCCGAAGCAATTTATACCCCAGTGGCCCCAAAGGGGTTAATGTGGACGATTTGGTTTAGCCTAGGATTAGGCCGTTCTAGGCTTCACATACCTCTTTTGTCTACTTAAAATGATAGAAGAGACGGTGTTGGACTTGGCAAAAAAAAAAAATTTCAAACAGCTTCAACTGGGACTCGAACACGGGTCCTCAAAGATGCCAGGCAAGTGCGCAAACCACTGGGCCACCAAGACTTGGGGTTAGCGAGGGTTAACCCTAGGGTTAAGCTAGGGTTAACCCTAGTTTTGAAAAATCAATTAGGGTTAGCTCAGGAAAGGCTTAAAGCTTGTTCCAAGATATGGTTTCCGCATATGAAATGAAAGAGCACTTCGTTGCGCATCTTCTCAACACAAAATGGTGCGGAAAAAAAAAATAAGACGGGGGTTTAACTGGGCCCGAAGCAATTTATACCCCAGTGGCCCCAAAGGGGTTAATGTGGACGATTTGGTTTAGCCTAGGATTAGGCCGTTCTAGGTTTCACATACCTCTTTTGTCTACTTAAAATGATAGAAGAGACGGTGTGG
>NW_008710663.1:393022-394159 GCF_000327385.1 Lottia gigantea
ACCGAGCCCGACGTTGCTTAACTTCAGTGATCGGACGAGAACTGGTGCTTTCAACGTGGTATGGCCGTAGAAATTATATAGAAATTTTTCTGGCGGGTCTTTCTCGCAAAACAGGGGAAAATACCAGCAAAATGGAGTCTCCAGCGCTAAAGGGAGTCTACAGCACTCGGTGTTCCCAGGCGGTCACCCATCCAAGTACTAACCGAGCCCGACGTTGCTTAACTTCAGTGATCGGACGAGAACTGGTGCTTTCAACGTGGTATGGCCGTAGACATTATATAGAAATATTTCTGGCGGGTATTTCTCGCAAAACAGGGGAAAATACCAGCAAAATGGAGTCTACAGCACTCGGTGTTCCCAGGCGGTCACCCATCCAAGTACTAACCGAGCCCGACGTTGCTTAACTTCAGTGATCGGACGAGAACTGGTGCTTTCAACGTGGTATGGCCGTAGACATCATATAGAAATTTTTCTGGCGGGTCTTTCTCGCAAAACAGGGGAAAATACCAGCAAAATGGAGTCTCCAGCGCAAAAGGGAGTCTACAGCTCTCGGTGTTCCCAGGCGGTCACCCATCCAAGTACTAACCGAGCCCGACGTTGCTTAACTTCAGTGATCGGACGAGAACTGGTGCTTTCAACGTGGTATGGCCGTAGACATTATATAGAAATTTTTCTGGCGGGCCTTTCTCGCAAAACAGGGGAAAATACCAGCAAAATGGAGTCTCCAGCGCAAAAGGGAGTCTACAGCACTCGGTGTTCCCAGGCGGTCACCCATCCAAGTACTAACCGAGCCCGACGTTGCTTAACTTCAGTGATCGGACGAGAACTGGTGCCTTTCAACGTGGTATGGCCGTAGACATTATATAGAAATTTTTCTGGCGGGTCTTTCTCGCAAAACAGGGGAAAATACCAGCAAAATGGAGTCTCCAGCGCAAAAGGGAGTCTACAGCACTCGGTGTTCCCAGGCGGTCACCCATCCCAAGTACTAACCGAGCCCGACGTCGCTTAACTTCAGTGATCGGACGAGAACTGGTGCTTTCAACGTGGTATGGCCGTAGACATTATATAGAAATTTTTCTGGCGGGTCTTTCTCGCAAAACAGGGGAAAATACCAGCAAAATGGAGTCTCCAGCGCAA
>NW_008710663.1:402937-403733 GCF_000327385.1 Lottia gigantea
CGCAAATGGAGTCTCCAGCGCAAAAGGGAGTCTACAGCACTCGGTGTTCCCAGGCGGTCACCCATCCAAGTACTAACCGAGCCCGACGTTGCTTAACTTCAGTGATCGGACGAGAACTGGTGCTTTCAACGTGGTATGGCCGTAGACATTATATAGAAATATTTCTGGCGGGTCTTTCTCGCAAAACAGGGGAAAATACCAGCAAAATGGAGTCTACAGCACTCGGTGTTTCCGGGCGGTCACCCATCCAAGTACTAACCGAGCCCGACGTTGCTTAACTTCAGTGATCGGACGAGAACTGGTGCTTTCAACGTGGTATGGCCGTAGACATTATATAGAAATATTTCTGGCGGGTCTTTCTCGCAAAACAGGGGAAAATACCAGCAAAATGGAGTCTACAGCACTCGGTGTTCCCAGGCGGTCACCCATCCAAGTACTAACCGAGCCCGACGTTGCTTAACTTCAGTGATCGGACGAGAACTGGTGCTTTCAACGTGGTATGGCCGTAGACATTATATAGAAATTTTTCTGGCGGGTCTTTCTCGCAAAACAGGGGAAAATACCAGCAAAATGGAGTCTCCAGCGCAAAAGGGAGTCTACAGCACTTGGTGTTCCCAGGCGGTCACCCATCCAAGTACTAACCGAGCCCGACGTTGCTTAACTTCAGTGATCGGACGAGAACTGGTGCTTTCAACGTGGTATGGCCGTAGACATTATATAGAAATTTTTCTGGCGGGTCTTTCTCGCAAAACAGGGGAAAATACCAGCAAAATGGAGTCTCCAGCGCAAAAGGGAG
>NW_008710663.1:407241-408474 GCF_000327385.1 Lottia gigantea
TCTCTGTGTAGACAGATTTCACTTTATTGAAAAACAATACATCAATAGGCCCTATAGAAGAGATGGCATAAATGCACAGATTTTTAGATGATATCAAATTTAATGGTCTAAGAAAATGTTTATGAACTTTTTAAGAAGTAAATTAAGAAGTTTAGTTTTAGAAGTATCAGAAAGTAAAACATTTTGTTATCAGAGCTTCATTCTGTGAGCTCTATTAGACTATTCCAGTTTGACCATCAGTACATTTTTGTGTGGTATACAGTATTCATTTTGTCTTAATTTGAATAATTATGTAATGAATTATTCATGAACAAAAATCAATGTCAATATTTAATCAAGTTTTGAAAAGAGATGCATTCTATACATTGAATTGATTATTAAATTGATGATAATGGTTTTACATGAATAAAAAAAAAAAAAAAAAAAAAAAAAAAAGAAATTTTTCTGGCGGGTCTAGAGTGTTTACGAGCTAAAAATTGAACGCGTTTTCAAGAACCAGGGCAATAACTTATACTAGATATTTTTCGATTCTTCTGATTTTCAATAGGGTCCATCCTTGGGTGATTGTCAAAATTGTCAAAATCAGTCAAGAATTGTGGTTACCAACAATTGTGGACGGACGGACGGACGGACCGACGTACGGACCGACGGACGGACATGGGTGACGGCAATATACGCCCCCCATTTCATGTGGGCGTATAAAAATTTGTCATAACTTGGCATAATGTAATATCTGAAATCTCCAGCGAATTTATATGTAATATTTGAAATCTTCGAGATTTTATATATAACACCCCTGGAATTTTATGAGATATAAAATCCCACCAGAACAATGGAGTAACGTCACCAGAGGCTTTTGTTATAATAATACGTTAATTGTGATATGTTATCTGTATTATAGGTAAACAGTTTGGTTATTTGGAGTTATTTACATGTCATTGTTATAATAGTATACTAATTGTGATATGTTATCTGTATTATAGGTAAACAGTTTGGTTATTTATAGTTATTTACATGTCATTGTTATAATAGTATACTAATTGTGATATGTTATCTGTATTATAGGTAAACAGTTTGGTTATTTATAGTTATTTACATGTCATTGTTATAATAGTATACTAATTATGATATGTTATCTGTATTATAGGTAAACAGTTTGGTTATTTAGAGTTATTTACATGTCATTGTTATAATAGTATACTAATTGTGATATGTTATCTGTATTATAGGTGT
>NW_008710663.1:409885-412348 GCF_000327385.1 Lottia gigantea
CAATTTGCAGATGGATAAGATATATAATAAATGATAGCCACCCATGCAGATCAAAACTTAGCTGGATTTAAGCAATCTGGCCATCATGTGCGAATATATTTCAGTTCTGTCTTATAATACGAGAGCTAGGCAGAGTTTAATCATAGTGTTGAATTCAAACGGTTAGATGTCTTCATTGTTAAGATATTAATATAGGTTTTTAAAGTAATGAGTTTTTAGATGGTCGTAATTTCAGGAACACTTTCAGTTTATTTCGAGCTTACAACATGTCAAAGTCCAACTTGAATTATTAAACTAAACTGCCGCGTTATTAGACTAGTATTTGTGTAGTATCAAAAAATCAATTTTATATTATTTTTCTATCATGAATTATTTACAATACTGGTCTCTAGATTTTCCTTTTTCAGTATGCATAGTCAAATAGAGATATTTTTGCTCATCTGGGTACTGTTAAAACATAAACATTATTTTTTTCAAAGGAATAAACTATAACTATAACTATTGACTAATCCTTCAATGGAATATGAATTTAGAACATAGAACATAGATTATTACATGAAAAAGAATATATACGGTGTATTTAATTTATTTAATTTTTCATGTAAATCTAAACTCTTTCAACGCGTATCAGAATCTTTTCTACCACCAGAAAAATTAACTTCCTTCAAAAGAATACAGCTAAAATTTTTGAAATGGTAAAAATTCTAAAATGCATTCTTTATTCTCATATAATCCAAGTTGTTTATGTTTTGACGGTACCCGGATGAGCAAAAGTATTGTTTGACAATAACAATTCAGTTTTTGGAATTTATCATAGAGAACGTTGCATTGAGAAAACCAACATTTCAAAGTTCACGACATAATCCCAGCACTCGTGGACCTGAATTGGTAGTAGATGGTGATAGATCACAATATGGTGCCAGGAATTGTATGGACACTGGTTATTCTAATAATAGATGGTGGAGTGTAAACTTAACAGATACTTATCCTATTAGACAAATACATATATTATATAGACATGGAGATAGTTTTACTGGCCAGTGTAAGTATCTTGTAAATCTTTACAATCAGTTTCTGTGACATGACATTTTATATAATATGTCAACATGTTTATAGCGGTGAAATACTGTGTTCTTAATCTTAATTCTATACAAACTTTGTTTATCTCATCTTACTTTTGATGGGTAAAATCATTGAACTGTAACAAGAGTTTTTCAGTGTAGACAAATACATATTTTATATAGAAAAGGGTATGCTAATGGATTCCAGTATGGTGGGCAGTGTAAGAAACTTTATTTAAATCAGTTTGAATAACATTATTTATAATTTGTCAACATGATGTAATGTTCTGATTATTAATTGATTAATGCCGATATTTATATTTACAATTTTATGATGATGAAGTTTTTGTCATATTGATGTTAAACGTCAAGAAATTAAGACATTATTTTTATAGTATCAAAACGCCCTTACAGCAGACAAATTTCCACAGCAGCTAACGCGATCTGCATCCTTTCGAATTTGTGCATCCACAGCGAAAAGGTTCATTAAAGATTTTAGTGAGTTTTGCTAATGTTGAAAAAAGCCACTCATTTGGAAATGTGATGCCTGCCAAGCCCAGTAGAGGAGCACTGAAAATTGACTTACAGAATCACAAGTGAACTTTCTCAATGTCTGTCTTCACACTGTAAAAGCATAAGATAGAAGACACCCTATGTAACAATCAAATGTAGATAATCATTGTTTCACATTCAGGTAACAATGATCAAAGATGTATTGTAACTGATAATTTGGTTTTTTTCACAGATATATATTTTGAGCATAAATCAAAATTACCATAATTTGGTGTAAATTCTTCTGATTTAATGGTTAATTGTAGATCTATATAGTTTGAAAGGATATAGGATAGATGTTATACAAGATAATGGTAGCCATGTTAAATAATATACATAATGTAATTGTAATCTTATATAATGGTATATTATAGATCTATATACTCTGAGAGGATTAAAAATAGATGTTATACAAGATAATGGTATCCATGTTAAATAATATATACATATTGTAAATGTAATCTTATATAATGGTATATTATAGATCTATATACTCTGAAAGGATTTAAAATAGATGTTATACAAGATAATGGTACCTCAGTAGAATGTTATAAACAACCTGATAAAGTATTGACTTTATAGTTACCTGTAATAATATAATATTGGGTAGCGGAATCAACATTTCAAGTACTATTGTTGCCGATTACCATTTCTTAGTTTTTTGTGAGGTCGAAGTTTATGGATGTAAGTAGGTTAACACTTTTTTCAAATTATATTAACTACTAAGTCTACTATAAATCAATTTTGTTCTATGCTTCCATTATTGCTTGTTTTTTTCTGATGGCATTTTAAATTTCTCAGTGGAATTTCTATCATCCATTTCTATGTCGAAAACAATCCAAAAGTAAGA